>NC_045605.1:69953953-70254057 GCF_009762305.2 Zalophus californianus | reverse complement strand
AAATCAAAGAAACATAAATTGATACAGAGTAAAGGAATGTTGAAATAAATTTACAAATTGCTGTTAAATTGGTTTGTTTTGTTTCATTTTGTTTTTGAGGGTGTGAAGGGGGAGAGTTAATTAAACCTACACTGGACAGAATTCATTTGCATTTCTATTGAGAAGAATGATCTTGCATCGCTACCGCTGATCGACAGCTTATACTGTACAATAGCTCAAGGACAATGAAAGGCTAAAATCAGATAACCCTCAAGCAAGTGTGCTCTGGACAATGCGTAACTTCCTGTTGGTTACATCCAGTATCTTTCTTGCTTATTCCAAATTTCCACACATGATATCATGAAAAACATGTGTTTTTAAATCTAGGTTGAAATTAACTCTACTGCTCATTTCTCAATTGCTATGGGTGACCTTTGATTGATTAAAGCTCTCTGACCCTCAATTTTCTCAGTATAAAACAGGGGTAAAATAACCACTTTACAGTGGTTATTACTGAGGATCAAGTTAATAACCAAGAGCTTAACATAGTATCTGACACAAAGCAGTATTCAGAAAGTGTTCATTCCCGTAAGCCTTTCCCTAGCCCCAGCAGCCCAGAGACCCCAGAAATCAATCTCCACTTGGTGGTGGCCAGCAGGGCTGAATTAATAAAGTGGACACTAGACACCCCAGGGTCCCCATCTCTCTCTGGCCCTTGGAAAACTAACACAGAACCATCACATCACAATAAGTGTTCTCCTCAGCCTGGAGCTGAGCTGAAATTTCAAAGGGAATGCACAATCAGATGCTACTGGAGGCCTCCATCCTTGGAGAGCAAGAAGGGAAAGAGGCAGGAGAACCAACATCACTCCCCAAGGCCCTTCAAGTCCTCAGAGTCAACACACAAGGGATTCATACCTGGGAAGGAGAAACACAGAAGAGAATGGAAGTACACCTGATGTGTCTACCTGTCAATCCTGGCAGTGCTAGTTGTGAATGTTATCAAACAGATGCTATTTCATTCAACAAATGCATTCATTCATCATGCACTATAGGACCAAAGCAATGGGGCGATGTGGGAGGTGGTGAGGCACTGGAAGCAGGTAGATGGGGATTAGCTCTGTGATCCTGGGTGAGTTCAGTCACCTCCTCAGCTTCAAGTTCCTTCTTGGGAAAAGAGATTCACAATAGCAATTTACTTCAAGTATTTGCAGGATTCATGAGATCATATTTGTGATGGGCATAGCAAGTCAATGAACAATGAATGGTAGCTAAAATAAACAAAGATGGAGAGGAAAACTGC
Organism: Zalophus californianus; assembly: GCF_009762305.2. Classification (NCBI taxonomy): domain Eukaryota; kingdom Metazoa; phylum Chordata; class Mammalia; order Carnivora; family Otariidae; genus Zalophus; species Zalophus californianus. Next base: position 70,252,775 of record NC_045605.1, on the reverse strand, counting down.
TCCACACTGGCCTGTGTTGACATCCCGTTAGGAGTATGTACCAACAAAGCTGAAGACAGGAATTTAGAGTCTAAACACAGAACAGCTAAGGAGAACCTCCACCATTATAGTTCCTCACCTGTACGCAGCCAGTGCGTTAGTTCTGTGGCTGAGATAAGGATTTGTCAGCCATTCAGAAGGGCTGTGACCACAGATGTGTCCACATCTGCGTACAGCCACATCCACCCTGGTCCAGCCTCGGTGCTCCAAAGGGCCATGCAGGAGCTGTGAGCTGCACCTTTCTTCTGTCACAATCACTGAATGGGTGGCTACAAGGTCTTGGTCCCTTGGTCCCAACCAGAAGATAGACACCTTTAGAAGCAGTCCCAGTGCCTCGTGTCCATCTGTGGATCTCAAGCCCTAGTCCCCTCTGAAAATCTTAGTTTTGTTCTCACTTTCCTAAACCACTGACATTGAAAAGCATCTGCCAACCTACACCTGCTGGTTGGGTTTCTTGTGCTCTGCTCTCAGCAGGGAGGGGACTTTGAGGGAGAGGGCAGAACCCCTCCTGTGCCCACCACTCAAATGGCTATAAATCCCTTGTCTTTCCTTCTGGTACTTCATATGTATACTTCATCCTTCTTCCTAAGGGCGGGACCCCCTGTCCTGCTACCCCATGATGACTGATGAGCAGGTCTGTGTAACAAACCCTCTGAGAGTTCACCGACACTGACCTTCTAGGTAACTTGGCCTCTCTCTCCCCTGTACCACCAAGAGGTTGTATTCTCTCAGAGCAGACACCAAGAATAGAATCCCCTATGTGTATCTAGGGCAGATATGTGAGCCATTCCCTTGGATGCCCACTCCTCGACAAACTGCAAGTGTCCTGCAGTGTCTTGCTCTGCTCAGCTATGGTCCAAGAACCCTGAATGCCAAGGTTTAATGTTTACCCCTAATCCTGTGAGTCCTGGGGAGATCATAAAGATTTCCCACGTCGAGATTGGCACTATCTGAGTAGGATGTTGGGTGTGTCAGTGAAGGAGACCTGTTCCAAACTGAAAGAAAGAAAGAAATTTAAGTATTTAAAAGGGGAATGAGAAGGCTCTGCATGAGCTTATTTGTTTATTCTGGAAAGAAACCACTGAAACTTAAACAAACGGTATTCTTCACAAGGTGAAAAAGGGAAATGCTTTCAGAGATAGGTGGATGACTTTTCTTTTCTTGTACCTGTGACAAAACTTGCCCAGAAATTCCGTGATGGAACAGTAGATCATTTTCCTGAGCCAAAGAGCCAGGGAGAAAAAGAGTCGATAGATTCCAGAATGGACACCTTCTCCAGGGGCTGAGCCTGGTTCAGAAGGCCAGACAAGTCACTCTCCTCCTCTCTGAGCCCTGGGGCTGCTCCTGGTCTCCCTTTGCAGTCCAGCCCAGTGGATGTCTGTGGATGGGTGATAAGTTAAGCAAAGCTAATGTCAGATCAGGCATGATGGAGAGTGTATATCCCTTCTTGAGACTCTTTATCACTCAGAGTGAGTGTTTTATAGCCCTGCATAGAGGTTGCCATAAAACACTATTTTAAGGAGCTTGAAACCATATTTCATCCATTAACGTCCTCTTGCCCCAAGAGGCAAAACAAACTAGCAGGTGGCTCAGGATTAACATCTTTATTACAGATGACCTCACTATTGTGTTCTCTATAAAGAAAAAATATTACAAAGCATTAACGCACTTTAACTATTAAATTAATACAGATTTACGGCTCATATCCGGATCTAAATTTCTTAGCTTGCAGGGTCGTTATTTTTCTGTGATTTTTTTTTTGACAATATTGCTAATGGGGACCAGAGCAAAATTGATATGAACTGTAATGGTGGATGCATGAATTCAGGGAGGCAGCAGGTTATGTCTCTTCATAAATCACTCCAATGGTAGTTTTGCACTAGACCTTACACAAGTATTTTCAATATTTGAGCAATAGCCATAGAAGGATATTTAGCCAAGAGGATGAAAAGTATTAAGATTCCAATATTTACTTTGTTCTGACAAATGGCAAGACACGAAGGCTGTGCTTTAATTAGTTGGAGAGGCCTTGGTGCACAACTCCCCCTCCCCCACACACTCTCTCTCATGCTTGAAGTAGCCATTACTTATCCTACCCCCATGCCTCCCTACTGAATGCTGTTTGTTTTCATATGTGCTATGGATTGAAGTTGCCTTCATTCCTACACCTTTCTGGGATTCTGAACGATGGTATATACACTGGTCACCAGTCAAATAGGAAGCAAACTGTCAATCAATCACATTGTTAAGGGCCAGAAAGCATCCAAGAACCCAGATTGGTGAAAAATGGATTGTTGTACATGGCTCAGGACTGAGACTGAACAGAGCCTTCGTCCTTCCTTCCAAATGTAAACCTCGAGGACCTCACAGTCATCCACGCCTTAAGAGAGTAAAAGAGAGAAATGTCCCCTCTGCCAGCCTACCGACTGGGCCACGTGGGTGAGGAGGAGGCAGGAAGCTCAAGACTGGACTAGAGGTTAGGAGGGCATTTGCGTGAGCTCTGACCTTGAACAGTGAGTCCCTTCCCCACCCCGGGGGCAGCACGGCCCTTAAATGTAAGGCTTTCTACCCTGGGCTTAGCAGCTTTCCCGTGGGGAGATGTGAGCGTGCACAGTGGAACAGGGGGGTAACTGCGGTCCCGCCAGCATCCTGGGGGAGTGGAGAAAAGGGTCCTTGAGAGCCAGCCTGTGCTCCCTGTGGGCTTGGGGGAGAAAACCTTGGAAGACCCCGGAGTCTCATTTCTGAGGATTTGCAGTCCAACTCACCACCATCTAGTTCAAATTTCCTGTGTCACTTGGGGCGAGATAACATCTTGACGTGTGGGCTCTAAAAATATATAAACTGTGCCTTGGCTCATAACTTCCTCCCTACAAAGTCCTTGAAAGAAATATGTGTGTGTGTGAAACAATAGCAAAGCATCTTAACTTGAGAGCAAATCTGCTCTTTGATAAGTGCATTAGCGATGGCCCCAAATTCTAGTGCGGAAGGCCAGCCAGCCAGGCCGTCCCGGCAGGAGGACTACTTGCGTCAATCCCTGACCCCACCAGCCGTCAGGAGAGAAAGGGCAGGTGCACAGTCCGCACGAGGGGAGCAGAGAGCGTATGTGTGTCCTAGAGGTGAGGTTGAGGGGTGGGCTTCCTCCGGCTCCCTCTACAAGTTGTAGAAGCCCCCTGGAAAATTGCCACTGCTGGAAACCAACAAAGGGCCCTTTAAAAAGGGCACATGAGTGGGAGACGGAGTTTGTTTGGCCAAGAACTGACTTCTAGAAAGCGGGGGAAAAAAAGGTAGGATTTTACCAAAAGCCAGCACAGGTAATAGCTGCCATCAGAGGAGTGAAAATCTAGCTTCAGGAGTTTCCGAGCATGGAGTTCTCCTTCCTGCCCTGTCGAGATCGAGAATCCCTCTCTTCTTCCCCTTTCCGTCTCCATCATGAGGGGTCTGAGACCGGTCAGAAGAGAGAGCTTCAGAAACCATTCCAGCCATCCAAAGAAAACAGTCTGAGCAAAAGAGGTGAACATGTGCATGCTCCTGATAGGCCCTGACAGCTTTGGCCCCGGGTATTAGCAGGCCAACTGCGAATGAAATGACAAAAAACATCTTCCTGAGAGACAATATAGTATGTGAAAAATGCCTGGCACCGGTATTCCTTGATGTTTCCCAAGAATATAATCCCAAGCAACGTAAGAGGTAGTTCTCTTCCTTTCTCCTAATACATGGATATCTGTGTGCACGTGTATGTGCACGCTGCGTGTGAGTATCCACTGCCTTCTGTACTCTGAGCATGCACGGGGAATCAGACACTGTTGGTGTGCTTGCATGCGTACCCCAGGAATAGCCAGCCACCTGGAAGTCTGCATGTGCATCGGTAATTAATGGATGCCCGTGTGCACACTTGGCACACAATTTTTTTATGTGTACACACCCACGTGTGTTGTGTGTGACCCGGAAGGCATGGCATGCGTGTGTACAAGTGCACATGTGAGTTCTGTGTGTTTGTGTGAGTCTGGGTTCCTAAGCCCTACCACGCACCAGGCTGTTTGCAGCCAATGTTGAGCCGCTAATGATTTTAATGAGAGTGCCTTCTGGATTCATATTTTTTTCATAAAATACATCACACTAAAACCAAATCAATGAGAAACATTAATTAGGGCCTTTGTAGATGCCTTCTGTGGTGGTGTTTTTCTTTTGAGAAGCACCAGACGAAGAATGCTGGGCTTTATTTAAGCTAAGTTGTTTGACATTTAGATGAGAGAAAAAAGGGGAAGAAACTAGCCAGCCCAGGAACCGTTTTTGACAGCTCTTTGTCATGCAAGGGAGAAAAAAGGCACTGGCTGTGAGAGTCTACTTTGAAGCCCTGGAAATTTGTAATGAAAAATTTAAGATACAAGAGAGGCAGAAAGATGAGCTATTCACGGGTCTCTGCATATATTAACACTTGTAATGCAAACTAAAGGTTTGCTATGTGTTTTTTTAATTTGGCCGCTAATAAATATCTTCCAGAAGTGCTTTGATTTTCTAAGCTTGGGTATGGAGTTCGAATCCATTAAAAAGTAAAAGAAACAATTTTCATTGGACTCTGGTCCCTGATTAGGGGACCGTGCACATCAATTATTGCAGACAGACCACTGACTGATTTCAAAGGATGCTGGATGCCCTTGTGTGCTCAGAGGAAGCCATGCATCTGTGGACATCTCTTCCACTGCACCCAGCCTCCATGCCGACTTCTAGGTCAACTGGTCCCAAGCACCTGATCGCTCCTCTTCCTTGACTACCTGGGCATGATTACGGACAATTCTCTCCACAGAGACAGAAGCTGGGGATCCACTGAGAAAATTCTCAAAAAGCAACATCTTCATTACCAGAAGGGAAGAGTTTTTGTGACATCAAGACAACCTTTGCAAATGTGGGATACCAAAGGCAAATCAATTTCATCCATTCGTTACATTTCTGTGGGCCTAAATTACGCTCCTCCTGCCCAGCCCCTTCAGTTACTGAGCCTTTTGCCATGGTCAGTCCAAGGTGTCTTGGCTTCCTCTTTTCTTTTTAGATCTTTCAGTGTCATATCCACTCTTTTTTCTTCTTTCTGGAACTTCTGTTGTTAACAAGAACCTAACATCTTCACACTCCTCAAAATTCTCTCCTCTTTGCCTTTTAAGTAGATAGACGTGCTACATTAGCAGAAGGAGTGTGGACTTGGTGGTCAGATGGACTCACGTTTCAACCTCAAATGACAATTTGAGCGAGTTAGAGCACAAGTCCGAGGAGTGTGGGAGGAGCAGGCTAGCAGCTTCCAGGCTGAGCTCAAAGCTTTGGCCCCCATGCCAATGAGGCTTTGGGTGGTACTGATATTCAGTGCCCGTGGACTTCATCTCTCAGGTCTAATGCCAATTTTCCAGACTCCTGCTCTATCTACACTGATTTGGGTCTCTCTTAGAAAAATTTCCACCCAGGATACTCTGAGTCCCTGAACCTTATGGATCACTACCAGATGATACCCTTGTGGATTTCTTTGGATCCCTCATGCAGAAACAATCAGCAGAGCCGGGTTTCTCAACCTTTCTTCTATTGCCATTTTGGGCCAATAATTCTTTACTGTTGGTGGGGAGGGCCTGTCCTGTGCATTGTAGGATGTTTAGCAGCATCCCTGGCCTATTAGTCTTCAAAATAGACAACACTAAGTGAATTGCAGACCCATTTGGCTATTCCCATGAGACCCAGTGTGGGGATCCAGGGTCCAAGCATCTCCCTTTTACCCATAATCATGGTTTGCAAGCCTGGAGAAAAACTGCCAAAGGGCATGAACTAGAAAGAGTGGCATCAGTCAGGGACCTGGAAGCAGAGGTAACACTGAACTGGTAATTGAAGGGGACTTTAACAAAAGAACTAAGTATAAAGGTGTGAGCAGGGTTTAAGGAAAGGAGAGAGAGTACCGCGCTCTAAGGCTAAGAACGTTAGGGAGTCACTATCACCTAGGCTGGAAGGGGACTGGAAGAGAGTGAATAAACAAAAAGCTGCATGAGACAGCTCTTCTGTAAGAAGCTGCAGAAAACAGCCAACCCACAGTGATCCAGAAGGGAAGGAGCAGAGAAGAAATCCCCTGACCCTTATCCTCCCAATCTCTTTCATTCCTCCAGAAGCAAGGGAGCCACGGAGGCAGTTCTAATGGGGCAGACCCCAGAGAACAAAGTAGAGCAGGGGTGGGGGGCATGAGGGATCCAGGGCATCAGAAAATGTCCAGTGCAGGTGAAAAGAAGAGTCAAAAGGTGTCCAACAGATGATTTCTGGGCTGCTGCTATGGCCAGGACATAGTCAAGGAAATTTGGAGAACATTTAGAGGCAGAGCCCAAGACACCAAAAGGCTAAAGAACCAGACAAAAGTGAGTGCTGGAAAGTGACCTGGTCAAATTTGGGATGCCTGGTACCAGCAAGGGTGGCTCTGGGTTAGCTACAAAGCTCACTTCTGTAGAGGCAGGTTTGTTGAAAGGAGGCTGGAATGGAGGAAGACATTTCCAACCCAGACTTGGACTGTTGGCTCAGAGTTTCTTGATCATATTCTTATAATTGTCTGGCCAAAATGGAACTTTCTGCACCTCTTGGAGGTGAAAATCTTGTCTGATTTGTCTGTGTGTATTCCCCAGTGCCTGACAGTGCCTTGCAAAAAAACCCACAATTGTTTGTTGAGCTTTTGAGTGTGAATCTGAAGGTAGAAGCTCTGGGATTCTGTTACGGGCCCCATAGAGTTCACCCTGTGGGAGAAGAGTTCAAAACATCCTTAAATAGAATCAATTGTAGTTTGTTAATTACACCTCAATAAAGATGGGGGGTGGGGAAGAGTCCCCACGTGTCATTCTTTCTTTCCCTTCAGCAGAAAGGAGAATCCTTCCCATAAAGTGTGCACAGTTCAAGCAGGACCCCGGCAACCTGCCCACCCATCATCTATTTCTCAAAGCACCTAGTAGTGGGGCAAGGAGTAAGAACTTGGGGTTGCGATGTTTCTCGTCTCCCACATTGGACAACAGTCACCCAAGCCCATAGTTGGAAGTTCCATAGTTTGGAAGGCCGTTCAGCCACCCTTCCAAAAGCAGGCTTTATAATCTTGGCTGATTCCTGCTGGTAGGAGGGTAGACAGAGGTGTTCTTCTATAAAATAACAGAACCTTGTTCTTTAGACACATATCCATTTCTATGGCACCAGGACACCCACCTTCCCAAGAGTGACAAACTTCCGTTGGCCCCGACTCCTGCAACAAGCCTGGCCACGGCCCACGCCAGTCTCCGGGGGCACGTGCCAGTTTCCAGAGACTACTCCTTCAGGAATCCTCTCTCGAAGACTTCTTTGCCTGAGAAGGGGGCTAGGGCCCTAGCACAAACTGCCTCCACAAAGTCCTTGGGTGTGTCTGGAATCCCAAATTAAAAACATTTATTGTGCTGAGCTTGATATGATGGGCGTCATTGAGAGACTTAAAAAATAATGTGGTGCCTCAAAGGATTATACTCCAGCAGGAAAGGTTAAAAAAAAAAAAAAATGTTTAAATCGATTCCCAGCAGAAAGGAACCAGTGGAGGGACGTGCAGAAGAGAGACCTCTGATAAGTATGAGTCATAATGAGGCGGCAGAGGTGGACGTGGGCAGGTGTGGAATTGGGTGGAGAAGGGGTACATAAGCCACCCCTTGCCTAGAAGCAGACTCTCATCAACTGGGTTGTCCACATCTTTTGAGTCATATCCAGTGTGTAAGACCTTCCCACCCCTTCCTGCTGTCGCTTCTCCTATTTGTGATCACTGGAAAAATTTTCAGAAGGAAAAGATGTTCTGGCAATGTTGGCTAAATAGCTGTCTCTGGTTCTCCATTTGAAGCTGACTTCTTAATTAAGGCACCATTGCCTGGACAGAAATGCATTTATGTCTATTAATTTTTGCTCCACTTAGCAGAGTGGTCACTTAATTAGATGTCTTCAGTTGTTTTACTGGAAAAAAAAAAAAAAAAAAACCCATCCCTCCCCCCACAAGGCGTCCCTCCTTCCCACTTAGCTCCTCTGTTGTGCTGTGAATTTAAACATACTATTTGTTGCTTTCCGTTCAGTCCATTTGTAACTCTGATGCCACTGCATTTGTAGAAACTGATATTAAAAAGTAATATCCAAGACTAAAGTCGCTAGACTGTTTAGTAGATTTTTAAATTGAAACCAAAATTATACAGATTTTTCATTCTGATAATTCCACCAATTCACTAATTCTTTAATCTTTACAGGTCATTGAACAGTTCTACATTAATGAGATGTAGTTAAGAACAAATTTTACACTTTTTCCTTTTTTTTTTCCTTGAAAAATGTTTCCTATCATTTGTAAATTAGAAAGAACTTGTTCCATTTATGGTCCATTTATTTAAAATAATCGAATGCATGGGATCTGGCTGAACACTGTGTGTAATGATGCTTTTAAACAAATTACCATTTATTTATAAGCAAGAAATAGACTTTTAAAAAGCACCCAGACTTGGTTACATTATTGATGGTGTTCTCCAAGCCCAACAGCTCTGGTGTGTGTTTGTGTGTGTGTGTGTGTGTGTGTGTGTGTGTGTGTGTACATGTGCACACACACACGTGCATATGGATTTTATTCCAGTGAGAAGGTTGAGGATTTGGGAGTAAAGCAAAACAAAATGACTACTAGAAAAGCAGCACATTTTTCCTTTTCAGAAAGTTGCAAATGTTGTTCAAATCCACCCACGACGAACCATCCGTCTCATCACAAAGCACCAAAGGCTAAGACCAGAATCAGCCCTAATCCAACCTGTTCAATGTGCTAAGGGTATGGAACAAACAGAAAAAGTCCTCCATCCCAGCTGAAAGAAACTTGTACAAGTATGCAAACCCTATCACTTCCACCAGTGGCCCGGGAGTTCCTACTTACAGAATAATTACATTTTCATAAAATGCTGTAGAGTTAATTGCTTGGAGTCAAGCACTGTAAATTACTATTATTCCTTGCCACACTAGTGCAGGGAGGAAAGTAGTTATTTGTCCTGTGAAGTGATGGTTAAAGAGCTGGTGTTGCAGAGAACCAGGGGAGATGACAGACCCCGCTAAGAATTAATGGGGAGAGAGATGTCTGGCCCCCTCAGCTTTGGTCCTATCCGTTCGTAAGACTGTTCCCATTCCCTTTCTCTTACTCCTTTCCTTCTATACTGACCAACTGAAGAATAAATAAATAATAAGTAATATCCGGGACTTCCAATATTCAATCCCAGCCATATTCCCCCAACTTCCAACAAGCGTGCAATCCCCAGAGATCACTTGCCATCTCGAACAAAATCAACTGAAATAGCCCTTTTTACATTTTTTTTTCCTTTGAAAGGGGGTGGGGGTCTATAAGCCTGGAAGGAGTTAAGAAAAAAATATATATATACACATTTTTCATGAAGACAAAAAGGGGAAGAAGAAGGTGGAAAAACATATATAAATCTAGGATACCAGAGGTGTCAATGCTAGTTATCAGAGTGGTATTAACTTTCCAGGACTGAGAGAATGTGTGGGTAGGACTGCTTCCTGACAAGGATTTTTGAGAAGCCATGGGAAAAAAAAAAAAAAAAAAAAAAAAAAAGGTGCTTAAAGACAAGATGAATGCAGATAAAGATAATTCTTGTATGCCAATACCAGGAATAGTGTCTGATATATAATGGGAATTCCACAAATATTTGTTGAGTGAATGAATGAATGAATAAATGAATAGGTTGTGTTGGCTTTCAAAAAAGACAAAAGCAGATCTAAATACTAACTAGTTATTTCAACCACTAGCAAAACAATAATTGTTAAATCGTGGTTTTAAGAGCTTAGAAAATAAGCAATAATGACCAGGACCCATAAAGAGAAATCTTACCAAATAAATCTAACGGTAATTTTTTTTCATTGAGTTCTCAGACCAGTTATACCTCATCTTCAGTCAAGTGTTTGACAAAGTATATGTGATATGTCTGCAATCGGGAAAATGTGGAAATTTGCGGAATAACTGGTTGAACATTGGTATTGAAAGTTATAAATAATGACTATTAGATAAAAATCTCTAGTGGAATGCTGTGGGTCCATTGGCTATTTGTTGCACCAATAAGAAGGTATTAGAAGAGAATATTTGTGATTGGGAGCTTTGTAAAAAAATTCTGGCTTTTATGGCCAACCTTAGTAATAGGGCTCTGCCCTTGGCCATAATCTATTTAATATCTCACTCAGAATCTTATATCAGATGTAGACAGCATATCCATCAAAACCTGCAGACAACAAAAAGTAGATAGAATAGTTAGATAACTAAGTGAAATCTATGTAAATATCAACCTGACAAGGATAAACATCATGTTTTCAACAGGTTCAAAAAGTCAACTTTTTTTGGGCGCCTGGTTGCCTCAGTTGGTTAAGCATCTGCCTTCAGCTCAGATCATGATCCCAGGGTCCTGGGATCGAACCCCGCATTGGGCTCCCTGCTTCTTGGGAAGGCTGCTTCTCCCTCTCCCACTCCCCCTGCTTGTGTTCCCTCTCTTGCTGTGTCTCTCTCTGTCAAATAAATAAATAAAATCCTTTAAAAAAAAAAGTCAACTTCTCATAGATAGAAATGGAGAATCTCTAGCTAAATAGCAGCCATTGTGGGAACAAACAAAAGCTTAAGCTGTTTTAATTAGTTACAAGTTTGATATGCAAAAGCTATATGATGTGACTGCCAAATAATCCAAGGTTGTTGGTGTTTTTATTCCGAGACTCCCACTGGCAGATGGCAGTTTGAAGAAAATGAGAAGATATGTGATACAGCGTGGAGAAGACAAACCTTTGGCAGGATATGACTGGTGTTTTTAAGTATCAGAAGGGTTGTCTTTTGGAAAAGAAAACAAAAAATCATGTTCTTTGCTGTCCCATAGGAAAATGTTCCCAGAGGATATGTCTAGAAATGGAAGAGGAAGCTTTGTGAGAAGTCATGAGCCTCCTCCTTGGCTGGAGCCTGATATCCTTTGTCAGAGCTGTTGAGATGACCTAGCAGAGACGTTACACTTGATTGCTCAGATCCCTAAAATTCTGATATTACTTTACTCTCTGACCAATTCAAGATGCTCAGGATAGACTAGTGGCACACAGACTTAGAAGTTTTATGTTTGTGTACCATTAAAAATAATGAAGTTGGAGGCAAGTTATCAGTTTTTAATTTTTTCAACTTAGTACATTAATATTTGATAATAAAAATAAACATCCAAATACCACACCCAACGTTTTACAGAAAGTCCTTTCAAATACTAAAATCTAAGATGAAGAAAATTTCAGAAAAAATTTTTTTATACTGAATAAGCTTTGCATCATGAAGACCACTCCGTTTTCCCTATTTCTTTATTCTGCCACAAAAGAGTAGAAATTCCTTCAGAGCTAACACCAGTATTTGAAAACCGGTGATACCAGCAACATGAGTCAGGACACTGTGGCCATTCAACAGCGTCACTCATGAAGCTAGGATAAGGGCGCCTGGGTGGCTCAGTCGGTTAAGCGTCTGCCTTCGGCTCAGGTCATGATCCCAGCGTCCTGGATTCGAGCCCCATGTCTGGCTTGGTGGGGAGCCTGCTTCTCCCTCTCCTTCTGCAGCGCCCCCTACTTGTGCTCTTTCTCTCGCTCTCTCTGTCAAATAAATAAAATCTTAAAAAAAAATAAAGCTAGGATAAAAATGTTGGCTCATCTAGAAAGGATAAGCGTGGTCTTCACAGTGGCTTCTCTCTGCTGTGACCACTAGGGGCTGTATAACCCCCTTTCCTTAGACTTAGCTCTGTGTCTTGGTCCTCATCAAAGCAAATCATCAGCTTCATGCCTTGTTAGACATGTAGATCAAGAAACAGTGCAAGCTTGGAAAATAATTTCATATCCAATGGGGCCTTGTCATTTTTCTCAAAAATGATCTCCAGTTGTACCAACATTTAATCCTACACTATTTTTTGAAAAATACAACTATTACCTGCGGTCAAAAAAGTTATCTTTATCATATACTAAGTTATTCTACATATTCAGGTATGTTTCTAGGATTCTGTTTGATCAATCCATTTATTACTGCATAAGAACCAAACAATTGAAATTATTATGACATCATTCTATTCACTAATGCCTGTGTCTTCGTCCATTCAGGCTGCTATAACAGAATACCACAAACTGGGTGGTATTCTCAACGTTCTGGAAGCTGGGAAGTTCAAAATCAAGGTGCCAACAGAGGAGAGCTGCTTCCTAGTTCATAGATGGCCATCTTTTTGCTATGTGTTCACATGACAGAAGGGGCAAGGGAGCTCTCTAGGGTCTCTTTCATAAGGGCATAGTCCATTCATGAGTGTTCTTTCCTCCTGATCTAATCACCTACCTCCTAATACTATCACTTTGGGGTAACCCCCAACATATGAATTTGCGGGGGGCGGGATACAAATATTAAGTCTGTAGCACTCTGGAAGTGAAAGTTCACCATTGTTGTTCATATTTTTCAAAAATTTCCTAGTATTCATCAACATATATTCTTCCAGAAGAACTGTAAAATAGTTTAGTCACCTTTCAGAGAGAAAACTCTCCTTATGTATTTATTTGAAATATTAAAATTTGCAGATTTAATTAGAAACAGTTTCTACCATTCCCTATGAAACCTTTCCGTGCAGGAACATGGATATTGTTCTATTTCCATTTATTCAAGGTTTCTTTTATGCTCCTCAGTAAAGTTTTATTTACTTAAAGGTTTATATAAAAGTTTATTCAGTTATAAGGTCTGCAAAATTACTCTTGTTAATATTATTCTCAGTCTTTTAAAGTTTTTCTTGCTCTTACAAATGGTATCATTTCTCACTACACTTTTTTTCTGATACAAAAGAAACCTATTTTTAAATATCTTTTATAAGTGACCTTCTACTGCACCTTTGTATTAATGTGGTGTTTTACTTGATTCACTTGGATTTTCAAAAAAATCTTTATGTCTACTCTTTGCTGGTATGTATACCTTTTTCTTTCTTATTCATCTGCTAGAACTATTCGAACAATGTGGTGTTATAGGGGGCATTATTTTAATGCCCCATATTTATTGGGATTATCACGTTATTTCTCCACCAAGGGGACACAACCACTGGGGGATGTATAAGAAACCTCGGTGTGGGGGAAGTAGAAGTAGACTTCCTGTGAGATTTGGATAGGCTGCTCTAGAAGTGCTTTTAGGCGCAATGTAGAACCATTGCCTATCGATCTACCATGAGTACCATTTGTTGTATTATTCAGGTGTATCTGAGTAGAAAAATGTTCAGAGACTGAGAAACCTGTGTTTTAGTACTTCACTCTCCCTTTGCTGTTTGCTCCTCATGTAGGGTAAACATTCTATAGGAATGTATCATATACCTGCAGTACTAAGAGGAGTTGGGGTTTTGTTTGTTTGTTTGTTTGTTTGTTTCAATAGATGTGGGCTTGCATGAAATGGGTTTTGGAAATCTGACATGATTATGTAATTCGTTTCCAAAGGCTGAAAGAACAGGTTCCTACAATAAGCTAGTGGTATGTCTTCGTGTCTTCACTACACTCTTGCTAACAATTTGCCAACAGTCTGTTTAGTTTTGCAGCTCTGCTCATCATAGATCCTATGTTTCAGCCAAACTGATGTGTACGCTCTCAGCGTGCTTTCCAGTGTTTGTGCCCTGACTTTGTTTACTTTCCTTCATTTACTTTCTTCTTCATTGCCATGTGCCCACACCCAAATCAAATGCCACTTCTTCCATGAAAGCCTCCCAGAAAATTTCAATCACATGTGATTCCTTCTGCTTTTCTAAACACTTACCTTGTTTCTGCACTTTCCCAATGTCTTATTTCTAGCTGTCCTAATAGTTAATTTTGCTAATCTCTTCTTGATGGTGAACTTCTTGAAGGATCTATGTCTGACTAGCCTTTATATTCGGTGGTGTTTTACGATGGAGCTGAATACATGCAATATGAACTCAGAAAGCAGACTGCTTGGCTTCTATCCTATTGCTGCCTCTTTCTAGCTACATGACCTTGAGCGAGGTAGTTAACTGAGTTTCTTCTATAATGTGAAATATCAATAGTGTCTACCTTATGGAGTTTTTGTGTGGCTAATGAGGTAATATATGTAAAGCTTTTGGAATAATTCCTAGCATAAATTCAGCCCCCAGTATCTTTTATTTATTATAACCTATTAGAAATAGCTTCAGGAGGGAACGTGTCTCCTCTGTTTTGTCACTTGCTGATTCTTAGCACCCAGTACAGTTCTTAGCACATACTGGGAATTGAATAAATATTTATTTAATAAGGGTTAAATGACTAAATAAATGTGTGGGTGATAAAATTGTCCTCTGCAAGTTTGAATTCTTTTTTTTTTAAAGATTTTATTTATTTATTTGAGAGAGAGAATGAGAGAGAGAGAGCACATGAGAGGGGGGAGGGTCAGAGGGAGAAGCAGACTCCCTGCAGAGCAGGGAGCCTGATGTGGGACTCGATCCCAGGACTCCAGGATCATGACCTGAGCCGAAGGCAGTTGCTTAACCAACTGAGCCACCCAGGCACCCTGCAAGTTTGAATTCTAATGCTGGTTTCATTTCCCTATTATTTCACTCACAGAAAGTAGATCGCATACGTCATAAAACCCACAAAGTTCCACCCTGTAATTTCTCTTTCCTTGGAAGCCAGACACTAGCCCTAAGATAAGCATACAGCCAGTAAAATTAACAAGTCAGGAAATGACAGATGTTGGCGGGGATGCGGAGAAAGGGGAACCCTCCTACACTGTTGGTGGGAATGCAATCTGGTGCAGCCACTCTGGAAAACAGTATGCAGGTTCCTCAAAAAGTTGAAAATAGAGCTACCATATGACCCAGCAATTGCAGTACTGGGTATTTACCATAAAGATACACATGTAGTGATCCGAAGGGGTACGTGCACTCCGATGTTTATAGCAGCAATGTCCACAATAGCCAAACTGTGAAAAGAGCCAAGATGTCCATCGACAGATGAATGGATAAAGAAGATGTGGTATATATATACAATGGAATATTATGCAGCCATCAAAAGGAATGAGCTCTTGCCATTTGCAACGACATGGTTGGAACTGGAGGGTGTTATGCTGAGTGAAATAAGTCAATCAGAGAAAGACATGTATCATATGACCTCACTGATATGAGGAATTCTTAATCGCAGGAAACAAACTGAGGGTTGCTGGAGTGGGGGTGGGGTGGGAGGGATGGGGTGGCTGGGTGATAGACATTGGGGAGGGTATGTGCTATGGTGAGCGCTGTGAATTGTGCAAGACTGTTGAATCACAGATCTGTACCTCTGAAACAAATAATGCAATATATGTTGAGAAAAAAAAAAAAGAAGATAGCAGGAGGGGAAGAATGAAGGGGGGAAACTAGAGGGGGAGACGAACCATGAGAGACGATGGACTCTGAAAAACAAACTGAGGGTTCTAGAGGGGAGGGGGGTGGGGGGATGGGTTAGCCTGGTGATGGGTATTAAAGAGGGCACATTCTGCGTGGAGCACTGGGTGTTATGCACAAACAATGAATCATGGAACACTACACCAAAAACTAATGATGTATGGTGATTAACATAACAATAAAAAATTAAAAAAAATAAATCAAAAGTAAAAACAAACAAACAAAAAAAAACACGCAGCCAGAACAGAAGAAAAAGGAGTTGAAGAAACTCTGATACTCTACTGAGCAAAGCTGGGACCTGTCTTCCAGCTGAGAAATACAGTATTCTTGTGCCAATCAGTATCTCTGTGGTTATAGTAAATAAACCCCTTCTTTTTAAAGTGTCATATGGTTCAAGTTATTCTTCTGCTTTCTCTAAGTTCATAAAGGATAAAAGTTATATAGCAAAGAAGGGAGGGAGTAAGCCAACTGCTAAGAACAGAAAATAATCCTTTAGTAGCAAGGCAGTGGTTAGGACAAGAAGTCTTTGAATAGAGACCTTTTTACTAAACTGTGAAGAGTTCTACCATGAGCTACTTCAGGAGACTGGCACATAGAATTATTCAAACAATTCTTAATTCTGTTCTATTTTCTTCTCCTGCCTCTGCATTTCTACATCAATATTAAAAAGAGTGGTCTCTGAAATCAGACCACCATGAAAACAAATCACGTATAATCTTAGAAAAGTAACTTTGGGGTATTTGGGTGGTTCAGTTGGTTAAGGGTCTCACTCTTGATTTCAGCTAAGGTCGTGATCTCAGGGTCTTGGGATTGAGCCCCACAACAGGCTCCATGCTCAGCAGGGACTCTGCTTAGGATTCTCCCATTCCCTCTTTCTCTGCTCCTCCCCCTGCTCATTCTCTCTCTAAATAAATCTTAAAAAAAAAAAAAGAAAAATAACTTCAACCCTCTGAGCCTCTGCTTCCTCATCTCTAAATATCTACCTCATAGAATTATTGAAATCACTAAATGAATAACATATATTCCTGGCCCAGATCTGGAAACATAACAGGTGTTTGCTAATTGTTAATGCCTTTCTCTCTTCTAACATTGTCACTTTTACTGTCATTAGGAGTGAAATATGCTTGTCTTTCAGATATTTCCTCTTTAGTATTGTCATCATGTTCAAAAAATTAAAGATTATCCTAATTCAAAGTACTAGAGTATAAAATACAGCACTTACCAAACATTTTTGGCTATAACTTTTGTGCTTATAAAAGAAATGGTTGATTTATATTGATCATTGATTATTTTGCTCTTAGATGGTATACGTGAAAAATTTTTAGACTTCTCATTTTTTTAAGTGGAGCAAATTGGTAAAGATCAATCTTCCTTTTGAGTCAATACAGAATATTGTGAAACAAATATTAAGACACAATATACAACATTCTGTGGGATGCAGCTAAAGCAATGCTTGGAAGGAACTGTAGAGCATTAAATGCTTAAATTAGAAAATAAGAATAGTCTTGGGACACCTGGGTGGCTCAGTCAGTTAAGCGACGGCCTTCAGCTCAGATCATGATCCCAAGGTCCTGGGATTGAGCCCCACATTGGACTACCTGCTTGGTGGGGAGCCTGCTTCTCCCTCTCCCTCTGCCTGCAGCTCCCCCCACTTGTGCTCTCTCTCTCTCTGTCAAATAAATAAAATCTTTAAAAAAAGAAAAGAAAAGAAGAAGAATCTCAAATCAATGATCTAAGATTCTACCTTACAAATCTAGAAAAAGGAGGGCAAACCAAACCCAAAGTAAGCCCAAGGAAGAAAATAATAAATATAAAAGTAGAAATAATGAACTAAAACAGAGGGGGAGAAGAGAGAAAATAAAATCAAGAGCTGACTCTGAAAAGATCAATTAAATTGATAAATCTCTAGCTAGACAATCCAGAAATAAAAAGACAAGACAAAATAAACCTACAATAGGAATGAAAGAAGAACTAGATTTACACATTCTTCAAATATTATAAGAATCATTAGAGAGTAGGATTCATGCTAATAAATTCTATATCTTAGATAAAGGGAAAGATTCCTTGAAAGATACAAACAATGGACGCCTGAGGGGCTCAGTTGCTGAAGCGTCTGCCTTCAGCTCAGGTCATGATCCCAGAGTCCTGGGATCTAGTCTTGTATCAGGCTCTTCGCTCAGCAGGGAGCCTGCTTCTCCCTCGCCTGCCGCTCCCCGTGGTTGTGCTCTCTCTCTCTCTGACAAATAAATAAATAAAATCTTAAAAAAAGAAAGATACAAACAACAAAATGTCATTCAAAAAATAGATAATATGAATAGCTCTATATATATTAAGTTTACTGATGATTCTATCAAATATTTAAGGAAGAAATAATGCCAATTCTACAGAAACTCTTTCATAAAATAGAAGGGGGAACACTTCTCACCTTATTTTATGAGGCCAAACAAAAACCTGACAAAGAAATTGCAAGAAAAAAGGCACAGATCCATATTCTTTAAACATAGACACAAACTCCTTTAAAAAATGTTAGCAGCCACTCCATTTCAACATTGTACTACTTTATGTTCTACTTTATGCAATAAGAGAAGAAAAGGAAATAAAAAGTATATATATTGGCAAGGAAAAAATAAAACTGTCTTTGCAGGTGACATGATCATCTATGTAGAAAACCTAAAAGAATTGACAAAAAAAAATCTCCTGAAACTAATAAGCAATTAAAGCAAGATTGCAAGATACAAAGTTAATATACAGAAGTCAACATTTTTCTACCGGCAATAACAAGTGTAATTTGAAATTATAAAAAACAATACCACTTACATTGGCACTTCCAAAATGAAAACTTGGATATAAACCTAAAAAATGTGTGCAAGATTTACATGAGAAAAACTACAAAATTCTAATAAATGAAATCAAAGAACTAAATAAATGGAGAGATATTCCATGTTCATGGATAAGAAGACACAATATTTTCAAGATGCCAGTTCTTCCCAACTAGATCTATAGATTTAATGCAATCCTAATAAAAATTCCAGAATGTTTTTTCATGGATATCAAGAAACTGATTCTAAATTTATATGGAGAGGTAAAAGACCCAGAATACCCAACAAAATGTCAAAGAAGAATAAATTTAGAGGACTGATACTACTGATTTTAAGACTTATTATAAAACTATAGTAATCAAGACAGTGTAGTATTGGTGAAAGAATAAACAAATCGATCAATAGAATGGGGAGCCCAGAAATGGACCCATATAAATATAGTCAACTGATCTTTGATAAAGAAGCAAAAGCAATACAATGGAGGAACAGTAGTTTTTTTCAACACTTGGTACTGGAACAACTGGACATCCGCATGCAAAAAAAAAAAAAAAGAATCTAGATACAGACCATAAACCCTTTACAAAAATTAACTCAAAATGGATCATAGACCTAAATGTAAAACACAAAACTATAAAACTCCTAGGGGAAAACATTGAGGGAAACCTAGATGACTTTGAGTATCACAATGACTTTTTAGATAAACATTATAGGCATGATCCTTAAAAGAAATAATTGATAAGTTGGATTTCATTAAAATTAAAAACTCTGGTCTGCCACAGATAATGTCAAGAGAATGAAAAAACAAGCCACAGACAGGGAAAAGATATTTACAGAAGACATATCTGGAAAAGAACTATTACTCAAACTGTAAAAGAACTCTTAAAATTCAACAATAAGACAAGAAAAAAACCTGATTTTTAAAATGGGCCAAAGACTTTTAACAAATACCTCATCAGAGAAGATAAGCAGATGGAAAATAAGCATATGAAAAGATGCTCCATATCATATGTGATCAGGAAAATGCAAATTAAAGCAACATGAGATAACATTACACACATATTAGAATAATCAAAATCCAGAACACTGACAACACCAAATTCTGGCTAGGATGAACAACAACAGGAATTCCCATACGTTGCTGATGGGAATGTAAATGGTATAGCCACTTTGGAAGACAGTTTCTTACAAAACTAAACATACTCTTACCATCTGATCAAGCAATCACATTCCTTGATATTTACTTCAGGGAGCTGAAAACTTATATCCACACAAAAACCTACATATGGATATTTATAGCAGCTTTATTTATTATTTCCAAAACTTGGAAAAACCAAGATGTCCTTCATTAGGTAAAGTGATAACAAACTGTGGTATATTCCAGACAATGGAATATCATCCAGCACTAAAAAGAAATGAGCTATCAAGCCATGAAAATATATGGAGGAAAGTTAAATGCATATTACTGAGTGAAAAAAGCCAATCTGAAAAGTCTACATACTGTATGATTCCAACTATATGACATCCTGGAAAAGGCAAAACTATGGAAACAGTAAAAAGATCAGTGGTTGTCAGGGGTCGGTGGTGGTGATGGTGGCAGGATGAATATGCAGAACATGAAGGATTTTTAGGGCATAGAAAATACTGTGTGATACTATAATGATGGATACATGTCATTATACATTTGTCCAAACCCATAGAATTTATAATACTAAGAGTGAATCCTAAAGTAAACTATGAACTTTAGGTGATTACGATGTGTCAATGTGAATTCATCAATTGTAATAAATGTACCATTCTAATGAGGGATGTTGATAATGAGGGAGGCTCTTCATATTTGGACAGAAGATATATGAGAAATCTCTGTACTGTCTCTTCAATGATGATGTGAAACTTAAATTGATTAAAAAATAAAATCTTAATTTTAAAAAGCTAGCAAATCAAATGTAATAATATATAAAATGTATAATCCATCATGTCCAAGTAAGATATATTACAAAAATGTAATAATGTCTTAATATTTGGAAATTAATCAATGTAATTCATCCTATTGACACACTAAAATAGAAAAACCATATGACAACTTCAGTGGATGCATAGAAAGATTTAACCAAATTCAGTATCATTCGTGATTTGTAAAAAATACCTTCAGTGTAAGTTTACTCAGTGTACTATAACAGAATACAATAGACTTGGTGGCTTAAACAACAAACATTTATTTCTCAACAGTTCTGGAGGTCTGGAAGTCTAAGATCAAGGTACCAGCTGATTCAGTGTCTGGTGAGAGTCTGTTTCTTGGTTCATAAGTAGCCTTTTTCCTGTGTCCTAATATGCTTAAAGAGGAAAGGGGTTTTTCTAGGATTCATTCATGAGGGCACTAAACCCATTCATGGGGGATCTGCCCTCATAACTTAATTATTTCTCAAAGCCCCACCTCCTAATACCCTTGCATTAGGGATTAGAATTTCAACATATGAATGTTGGGGGGGGGCATAAACATTCAGTCTATGGTACTTAGCAAACTATGATAAAAGGGGAGTTCAGTAAAAATACCCAGAACTAGCAGAGTATTCCGTGGAAAAAAACTAAAAACATTCTCCCTAAGATCAGGAATAAAGCAATGATATCTATATTTTCCTGGAGTTCCCAGCCAGTGCAAAGCAAAACAAATAAAATTCATACAGATTGAAAAGAAAGAAATGAAACTGTCTTTATAAAAAGATGGCATAATTATCTATGTAGATAATCCCAAGGAATCTGCCAAAAAAAAAAAAAAAACCACTGAAAATAATAAGTGAGTTTAGCAAAGTTGCAGGATACAAGATCAATATACAAAAATCAATTATATTTCTATACACTAGAAATGAATAATTGGGAATTAAAATTGAAAGCCATATAATTCAGTAATAAAAAAAACCTTAAAACATAGAGATAACTTTAACAAAATATGTTTAAATCCATGTAGAGAAAACCATAAAATATTACTTAGAGAAATTAAAGAAAACCAAACTGGACGACAAATTATACATATTCTTTGATAAGAAGACTCAATAATGTTAAAACATAAATTCTCTGGAAATTTATCTGGACTCAAAGTAGTCCCAATAAAATGTGAATGGGTTTTTTTAGTATATAAATCTAGGCAAGCTGATTCTAAAATTCATATGAAAAAGCAAAGAACCCAAATTCGCCAAAACTATTTTGAAGGAGAACAATATTACACTCCCTGATTTCAAGACTTATTATAAAATTATAGTAATTGGGACATTGAGGCACCTGGCAAAAGAATAGAAATATAAGTCAGTGAAATATAACAGAGAGTCCAGAAAGAGCTCACATATATCCTCAATTCATTCTTGACAAAGATGTGAAAGTATCTAGATGGAGAAGGATAGTCTTTTTCACTGGTGGAACAGTCAGATGTTCCTACACCAAGAAGAAAAAAGAGGTGATGGGTGATAGGGAAGGGCAAGGGGAAGGGAGGGGGGAAGGCAGAGATGAAGGAGGGGGGGGGCAAGGAAGAGTAGAAAAGAACTTCAACACTTACCTCATGTCACATAAAAATTTGACACAAACTGTATCCTAAAACTAAACGTCAAAACTAAAACTATGAAACTTCTAAAAGAAAACATAGCAGAAAATCTCTATACCTTTGGTGTTGGCAAACATTTCTTCGAACATAAAAATCACACACAAAAGTAAAAGATGAAAACCCAATGAATTGTATTTCATCTGCATTTAAAACTTAAAAAATTTTGCTTTTTTAGAGGCACTGTAAAGAAAATGAAAAAGCAGTTTGCAGACTGAGAGAAAACATTTGTAAATCACATATCTGATACATGACATGTATTAGAATACACAAAAAACTCTCAGAACTTTTTTTTAAAGTAATCTCTACATCCAAAGTGGGGCTTGAACTCGCAACCCCAAGAGCAAGAGTCACATGCTCCAGTGACTGAGCCAGCCAGGTGCCCCAAAACTCTCAGAACTTTTAATAAGAATGAGACAACCAATAAAATAATGGACTAAAGATTTATACAGACACTTTACCAAGGAATATATATGAATGGCAAATAAGCACAGGAAAAGATGTTCAACATAGTTAGTCATTAGGGAAATCCAAAGTAAAAGCATGAGGTACCAGCACACACCCACTAGCATGACCACAGTTAGAAAGACATACCATGTTTTAGGATGTAGAACAACTAGAACTCTCACATACAGCTGGTGGAAATACAAAAAGATGCAGCCACTTTGGAAAACAGTTTAGCAGTTTCTGTTTTCTTTTTTTTGCTTTTTAAGATTTTATTTATTTATCTGACAGAGAGAGATGCAGCGAGAGAGGGAACACAAGCAGGGGGAGTGGGAGAGGGAAAAGAAGGCTTCCCACCAAGCAGGGAGCCCAACGTAGGGCTTGATCCCAGAACCTGGGATCATGATCTAAGCCGAAGACAGATGCTTAATGACTGAGCCACCCAGTTGCCCCTAGCAGTTTCTTGTTTCTTTTTTTTTTTTTTAAGATTTTATTTATTTATTTATTTATTTATTTGTCAGAGAGAGAGAGAGAGAGCGCACAAGCAAGGGGAGCAGCAAGCAGAGGGAGAAGCAGGCTCCCCACTGAGCAAGGAGCCCAATGCGGGACTAGATCCCAGGACTCTGGGACCATGACCTGAGCCAAAGGCAGATGTCCAACCGACTGAGCCACCCAGGCGTCCCTAGTTTAGCAGTTTCTATAAAAAGTAAGTCTATGCTTACTACATGACCTGGCAATACTATTCCTTGTATTTCCCTCTGAGATATGAAAATATATGTCCACACAAAGACTTGTACATTAATGTTCATAGCAGCTTTATTTGTAATAGCCAAAACCCTGACATTCCCATCAACTGGTAAATGGATAAACAAATTGTGGTATATCCATACAATGATATGTTTCTCAGCAATAAAGAGAAGGAACTACTGATACACGCAAAAATGTGAATGAATCTTAAAAGCATTATGCTAAGTGAAAAAAAATCAGATGGAGAAGACTGTTGTGTTTGATCAATTTTTATGAAATCCTAAAAAAGATAAAACTATAGGCATCGAAGGCAAATCAGTGGTTGCCTGAGCTGAGGGGTGGGAATGGGGATTGACTGTACAAGGGCATAAAGAAATTTTTGAGGTATGAAAAATGCTCTATATATTGATTGTGTTGGTGTTTACACAGTGTATACATTTGTCAAGATTCATCACGCTGTTCATTTAGATTGGGTGAGTTTTGTACCTCAATAAAACTGATCATCAACCAATCAAATAATAATAAGGTAGATCACATCATTCTCATGCTCAAAATCCTCCAGTATCTTCCCATCCCAACTTATAATGAAATCCTAAGTCCTTGCCCTGGCTTATACTGCTGCACGTGATCTGGTTCCTGCATCTCTCCCCAGCCTCCTCCAACCACTCCCCCCTTTATGTTTTCTGCCCCGTCACACCATCCTTGACCGTAGAACACACCAAGCATATTCCCGCACTGGAGCATTCACAGGAGCTGTCCCCTCTGCCTGGGATGGTCCTCCCCCTCATGCTGATTCCTCTCTTCTCCCAGGTCTCTATTTAACTGTCAGCACCTCAAAGGGACCTTTCTTCAACATCCTTTTTATAATACCACCTCCTTCTTCATCACTCTCTTTCTTCTGCCTTATTTTCTTCACAGCATCTATCATCAGTGACATTATTTTCCTCACTTACTCATTTTTTTCCCCATTTGAATTAAGTCCATGAAGGCAGAGATGTCTTAGGGGCCATATGTCCAGCCACTAGCACAAAACCTGGCACAACATATGTCTTCAATAAACCCAGGTTATCCAACGAATGACGGATAATGAAATGACAACATATTGGAACCTATAACACAGCCAGAACAGTGCACAAAGCAAAGCTCATACTCATAAAAACTTGTATTATTAAACAAGAATGAAACTGAATGAATTAAACACTGAGTTGAAGAAATGAAAAATTAAATGAAATAATCCTAAGGAAAACAGAAAAAGGGAACTGCTGAAATAAAAAGAGCAATAAATTAGAAAATAGACTAGGAATTGAAGTAACAAATAAGTCCAAGAGCTATTTCTTTGGGGAAAAACAATAATGAAATAGGTAAATCACCAGCTTATTTATTCTTGAATAAAAGGGATAAAATAGAAAATAGAAATAGAAGAAAATCAGGGAAATTAGTACAGATAGAAGGGAATGTTTTTAATTACAAGAAAACTATTTGCTCTATATGAGACAAACATATTTGAAAACACAGAACCACATTGACCCCCAAACTCCCCCACTCAGTTGCACATTCTTTGGACCCCTTCCTAACCACTGGCTCTCATGGGGCTTCATTCTGTTCTATAGACCCTGGGCCCATCTCTGCAATGTGGACCCAGGAGGGAGCTTAGCGTAGCAGCTGTCGTAAATTAGGTGATGCATGATAGGAGCCTCTCAATCAGGCTCCTGAGACCATCTGCACTTTGCCACTAACTAACTGCATGATTTTAGGTATATCTCCAAATCTTACCTTCCTTACCTGCAAATGAAATAGTAACACCTGCCTCACAGGTGTGGCTCAGTGAGGTGATGCAGGTAAAGTGTTGTGCGCATAAGTGCTCATTAAACGTTAGTTGGAAGACAAGTACTGTATGATATCACTTACATGTGGAATCAGAAAAAGTTAAACCTGTAAAAACAGAGAGTAAAACAGCGGTTACCAGTGGAGGGGGGGAGGGGAAATAAGAGCGCTGGTGTTTAAGTGTATAAACTTGTAGCTACTGATACATAAGCCATAAAATTCTAATACATAGTATGATGAGTATAGACAAGGATAGTGCATAGTAATTACGTAACATGATAAATACTGCTATCTCAGCAATCATACTGCAATATATAAATGTATCAAAGTAACACACAGTATACCTTAAACTTAAACAATGTTACATATCAAATTTACTCAATAAAAATTTCTTAATTAAAAAAATAAAAATAAAAATCATAGACCTGTGATCTCTGGGGAAGTCTGACCACTGAAACATCTGGAGGAGGTGATGAGAAGCCTGAATTACTGTACTTTCCGGGTCCCCTAACTCTTCGGTCAGCATCGGCTAGACCACTACTACAAACCAATTCCGGGATGTTTAAGGGACACAGGCCTTGGTTCTAGCTAAAGAATGCCTCATTAGCCATGGCCTCTGCTCTCGGGGGACCTTGGCCTCCAGAGCTTACAGAATGTATTTACAAAGATGTTTTCTGGTGCAAGCCTCACCACCCTCCGCCCCTCTTAAATGGATAAGAAGAAACCCTCACAAGAAACGTCTAGAAGGAAGGCTCCCTTAATGTTTACTCCTGGCTATCTTTGCATCTTTCCTAGGCAGACTCGGGCACACACAAACATGAAGGAGGCAGTTAGCATCCCCCAGAGCGGCACAGTATTCATTTGTGCAGTGGTGGGGTGCTGCGCAGAAACTGGCTAGGACGTTTGCCAAAGCTTTTGGGGAATGTTAACAATCACATCCAAGGAGAACCCAAAAGTATAAATAGGCATGTCTTAAGGTAGGCTCCCAGACTCCTCCAGGGCCTGAACCAAATGAAACGTTCGAGGAAAATGCTTTTTCCATCCCAAGCAGCTTGTTGCCATGGGGTGTCAAGTAGAACTGGGGTGACTCTTCTCCGAGCAAGAAGGCAAGGTAGAAGCTTCCAGAGGGACACAAGTTTGAGCGCAGTCACTCGCTTTTGAACTTGACATATAGGTTCTCAGGGATGTTGGTGTCATTTTAAAAATAAGAATTTAAATAAATGAGAAAAGAGAAAACAAAACAGCTGCCCCGCATCCTTCCTGGAATCCTTACCCAGAGCCTGGGGCTCAATAAACTGAGAACTGTGGCCTATCAAAGGTGGAAATGTTCTCAGAAAGCCCTCCTTTGCGTCTCTCATTTTATAGCAGGGAGGCTGGGGCTAGAGCAGCAACCTGTGCAGGGTGTATGGCAGGTCAGGGATGGGGTCTCCGGGCCCCACCACACTGTTCTCAAGGCACCACTCCACAGGCCTGCACGGACATAGCTCAAAAACTGCACATTGTCCAGATGTTTTGCTGTTGACCAGACATTGTCAGGCGGAAGCTCTCAGGTAATCTTTTGATAAAGTGCCTTCGAGGCGAAATTGAAATGTGAACTGGGTGAATTCGAGAGTCTGTGTATTTCAGGTGGCCCCAGGCCTCAGGAGTCAGGCAGTTTCCGGGTTGCCTCTATTTCTTACTACCCTGCTGCTAGCACCCTGGTGCCGGTCACCACTGTCTCTAGTCTCTGTGTCTTACTACAATACCACCCAACTGCTCTCCCTGCTTCCGCCCTGCCCCTCCTCCAATCAATCGTCGACATGGTAATCAGAGTAGTCCTTTTCCAACACAAGTCGGCTATGTCACTCCTCCGCCCAGAATCTTCCTGGAGAAAGAGTGATCTTCTACAGTCATGTATGTCCTGGTGGTGGACACACTCCCTTGCTAGGATATACCTACCCCCTTGTATGGCAGTAGTTTGCCTGTAAACTTCAGATGCTTTCTGACCCTTAGTTGACAGTCATCTCCTGTGCCTCCCTCCTGCTCATGACTTCATGTGTAAGCAGCCTGAGCAGAGACTGTCCTCAATGAGGTGAACACAGGGGCAAAGCCTGGGCTCCAGCTTTCTGACCATATTTAACAGTGCCGTCCTTGGAGCCCATGGCATCCACACGTTGGAGAGAATTTTTCCGACATTGCTAAACCTAAGAGGTTGTCCTCTTCTGCCTAAAAAATCCCAAAAAACCCAAAGAAGTTCCACCTGTACACTGCAAGGTCCAGATGTGGGTTCGGACCCAGCTGATTAGAGTGAGTGGAAGAGAGGGAAGGCCAGAGATACTCTCGTGATCATCCTAAGCAGACATTTTTCAGGAGATCCCTACCGAAGAACAAATATACTTGAAGTTCTAGCATTGCTCGGATCCATGCAGCAGAACAATCCAGCGTAAGGACAACCACAGCTCCTGCTAGAAACCTAAAGCTGCACATAAGCTGAGAAGTTGAGGGCAGAAAGACTGCGAGTTACCTGCAGTTAATACCCATGTTGGCTACAACAAAGTAACAAAGTCAGCAAATTCGATTTGGTAGAAGATATGGATCAGGAAGGAGCACTGGAGAGAATTAAATAAAAGGGAAGAAGATTGCTAAGGTCAGAGGGTGCACGTGGCAACAGACCAGAGCTATGGTCTGCCCACCATTAGCTAAGGGTTCCCCCAGTACCGTGATGAGGAAGCATCAGGGGTAAAGCCTGAACCACCTTAAACTTCTTTGGGACTCCCTGTCCTCCACTCCCCAGTTCCATAACACATTCACTGGCGATGCTTGAAGTGCCAAGTCCAGGGCCTGCCCAGATCACCAGATCAGAATATCTACTGGAATCTAACTTGTTCATGAGCAAACCAGGTGTTTCTGAGGCAGCTGGGCTTCATGTGGGTTTTTGCTAGACCCCACCTTGAAAACCCCTGTTTTTCTGTGTTTGTCATCTGTTATGTATATAACATGCCCTGTGCATGTGCTGTTACATGAATAATTGCTTTAGGGAAACAATCACGAAACACACTGTTTTTCAGCGATTAACTTTGGGGAGACGGGATGAGGGAAACTCACATGGGGAGAGTAGGAATTATCTGGACAGGGAGCTCAGGGCCCTTTTTGGTTTGATTTCCTCTTTATATGTCACAAATGGTAGCAAGTTTTAAATTCAGTATCTCTTCATTCAAAAAGTACTTAGGAGTGCCTACTACATGCTGGGCATTGGACTAGGTATTAGGGCTACAATACACTATTTATTTGCTGGATGAATATGCAATTGGCCCTAAACTACCTGCTTTGTAAATTAAATATAATTTGTGCATGATCAAATATCAATATGTTTATTTTCTTTGTAGGGTTTCCAGCCGAAAGACTTCCTCCAGGTGGGTAGGCTGACCCCTTAGGACATAATGAAGCCAGTTGACAAATGCAATCATGACCTAGGAGCTAAGGGTGCACATACCAGGGAGAGGCACCTTTGTCCATCCTGCCTTCACAAATGACATGTGGAAAGGGCTGCTTCCTTTCTGCTGTGCTGCATGTTATTTATACAGTAGAGCAGAGTTTGCAGAACTAGAGTTATAGACTTCTGGCATGGGAACTTTTTGAACAAGATAAAAAGTGGGTTGAAAATGAATTAAGATGGGATATTGAGCAACTGGCTCGAGGGAAAAAAGTCCAAATGTTTCTTCCTTTTTTTTTTTCTCTCCAGGCTGAGCATTATTCATTTCATTTTCTTCAGAGAGAGGAATCAATGGCAGGAGGTGAGAGGGAAAGTCCCCCTTTGCAAGGTAGCCCCTCTTCCTGCAGCATACCTACCTTCAAAACCACGTGTCAACCTCCCTAAGCAGGTAGATTTTGTAGTACGTGCTTTGCAGTAAAAGAAAGAACTTCCAGGGTCTTCTTAGAAAATACGAAATGCAGAGTTCTCAGAAATATACATGTTTTTAAACTGAAATATAAGTTATGAGTTAACTGAGCTCCCAGAAATATTATCTTTGTTACCATTACCAATGATAACAATAATTATAGCTAGTTGCTATAACAAGTACACACATTTCATCTTATTTGACCCTCACAGTATTACAAGATAAATATTGTCACCATCCCCATCTTTCAGAAGAAGAAACTGAAACACAGGGAAATTAAGCAACAGGTCTAAGACTACTCAGGATATTCACCATCAAATTGTCAGCTTGTCTCCAAAATCTGGAGTCTTACCCACTTACCCTCTGTGCCTAATTTCTTGTGTAGGAATGAACCCAGACCTCCCACAAATGTGTGTCCTAGAGCACGGAAGAGGGGTTGATGGACCCACAAGGAGAAAGAGAGGAAGGACCCAACCGTCAACAGCCCCCATCATGGTCACAGCCAACTGAGCAGATAGACTTCAAACAAGCCTTTACAAGGTAAAGCCACTCTGGACAAATCCTATCACTGGGTTTCATGAGAAGGCGGTCATTGTCAGTGTATTTGCTAGCTAGGCTGAGAGCAGGCGGAACTGTTTTTCTGCAATCCAAGGAACTGCCACTTTTTTTCCATCTCAAGTCTCTCTTTTATCCTCTTTTCCATTTTTCCTGTTTTCAAGGATCAAAAAAGTATAGGTCAGCAAAAGGTACTTAACTTAAATTGTAGATTTAATGTTTTCAAGTTGAATACACCACCCGCATTCCCTTTTGCCTTAGAATTTTTTTTTATTATTATTATTTAATCCAGCACTTACCAAACTGTCTTATATGAAACACGGTTCCAGTAGTTGGTATCTCCTAGAGTGACCCAGGGTCGAGTAAGTTGGGGGGATAAAGGCATGCCAGGACCTCCTCTTGGAACTCTGCTATGTCCATGAGCATAAGACTCTGAGAAGTCATGCAGTAAAGAAAACTGAGTTAAACACACTATTGAATTTGAAAACAAATATTTTTGGTGCCTACCACGTGCTAGGCTCTCTTTTGACGCTAGAAGCACAGCAGGAAACAAGATGAAGTCCCTCTTTTCAGGCAACTTAATTGTACACTAAATTTTTTGTGACATATGAATATCTTGGCCAATGTGTCCCACTGGTCACCAGTTTTGTAAAGGTCTTTCTAGAGACATGTATTATTTATGTGATTTGAGTTTAAATCTCACGAGGCTAGGATAAGGAAGAACATCCATAGATCCAAGAGATACCCTTAGTTCTGAATTTATCTGGAAGATTTTTATGTGCTCACATTTCACAAAAGTCAAAGAGCTCACAAAAAGAAAATGAGAATGATTCTCTTATAAATAAACATTAAAATTAAAAATTTTTTAAAGCAAAAATGATCAAATAAGACCTCATTGAAGAAAAATGTTCAGATTAAGGACAAAAATCACATCTGTGGCCTTGCTTCATTTGTCCCTCCCTATAATGCCTCCACTAGATGTCACGGAGGCATCATATATAAGCTTTTTTTCTAAACGTACTTCTTGGAGTAAGACACGACATTGAGTTCCTGCTCCACGATTCCTATGGGTATCATGAGGCCAATAATATTTCCTAAGAATCTTTGGATTAGACTGGCTTCAGTTTTTCTGTTATCCTTTATCTAGAAAAGTCTTTAGCTTCTCAACTGAAATAATGAGGAACACTTTCCTCTCTGCTACTGTATTTTTTTTTTAAGAATTTTATTTATTTGACAGAGAGAGACACAGCGAGAGAGGGAACACAAGCAGGGGGGGTGGGAGAGGGAGAAGCAGGCTTCCCGCTGAGCAGGGAGCCCGATGCGGGGCTCGATCCCAGGACCCTGGGACCATGACCTGAGCCGAAGGCAGGCGCTTAACGACTGAGCCACCCAGGTGCCCCTCTGCTACTGTATTCTGATTGGTGAGAACTGGTGAATCTGGGACTTTGGGCCAGGGCAATGTAAGTAAATTGTCTTTGGCAACTAGGCATAGAAGAGGGTTAATGTCTACAAGGAGAATGGCCACAGAGGATCAAGAATTGATTAACAGGGAAGCACACACCCTTTTCACCTCCACCTGATGGTAACCCCTGTGCATTACCCAAAGTCTCAGGTTAGGATCCCAAATGTTCTCCAATGAGGAGCAAGCAGGGGATTTTCATGGTCACATTTGCTTTGAAAAACGATCCTACGGGATCTCCTTCAGAACAGGGACAAAGTGAACCGTAACTAGTACAATGGAAACACAGGTGTCAGAATAGAGGCAGGAGGTATTTTAGAAATTTAGTTAATGGACTTGTCTGCTAAAGAAAGCTCTGAGAGGCCCCTGTGTTCATGACATCATTCATTCAGTTTGGAAAGCACAAATGTATATAATGCCTGACCGTCCAGCGAATATTTCTTTCAGTAAACTCTCTGACATCCACATCTCAGACTTAAGGATGGGAAATTCTCCTTCACCTCACAGCCCCCAGAGTTCTAAATACCTGTTCTAACCTGATTCATCCAGGCTCACCCATCTCCTGAGCCAGAATTCCATGACCCACAGAGCATTCACTCTTACTTGGTCAGCCCGTTGGTAACTCCTCCCAAATTTAATTAGAACACAAAAGGAAAAACTAGACCAGGAAGGGCCCAGCGGATGCAGATAGCAGCCGACTTTTATGTTTATGCATTCAGTCATTCGAAAACATCTATGAGGCACCTGTTAGCATCTGGATATTCTGCCAGGGGCTGGTCATGCGGTACTGGCTAAGAGATGAGATTCCCCATCTCACCAAGCTCACATGGAGGGGAGGGCAGACATTAAACAGGTGAACAAACAAGACAATTTCAGAAAGTGATAAAAGCTCTGAAGACCCTCAAACAAGGACAAGAGAGGCGGCACGCGGGATGGATGGTTCAGGGAGGAGGGTGCCCGCGCAGGCACGGGACCAGCAGGGGCGAGGGCTCTGAGAGGAACGCAGGCTCAGCGCGCCTCCAGACCGGGATGGAGGGCAGCCGTGGGGCCCGAGCGCACCTGAGGCTGGCTCAAGAGCAGGCTGGAGATGCCGGGCCGGATCACGCAGGGCTTTGAAGGCCACGGTCAGCCTCAGGTCTGGATTTTATTCTGACTTTGGTGGAGGCGGGGGGGGGGGGGGGGGGGGGGGGGCGGATATTATGGGAAAATTTTTAAGGAAGGATAGGATGCAATCTGTTTATATTTCAAAAGACCGCTCTGGTTGCTGTGAGGGGAGTGGATATTAGTACTCTGAGGGTGAGTGGAAGAGAAGTCGGAAAGGTGATTTTTTTTTTTAATCCTCTCCCCTAACTCTGTAATGAGACAAGGTTTGCCCTTAAAGTGAAACTAATCCATTAATACCAATACTGATAAGACTTTTAAAAACATACATTCCCACCCACATTCAAAAACATAACGTTACCTGTAAAGACACAAAAATCTGTCTTAGTTTTCTAAAAGTGTGGTTTTTGTTTTCTGGGTTTTTTTTTTTTTTTTTTGGCATGTATTAGTTGATCTGATCAAAGGCCTTTTCCCCTTGGATCTTTCATGAATACCCACTGATAATTGCTTAGGTCCCTTCAAGATAGGGAGAAGATTACCCAGCATGATGTCCACTGCTGTCAGGAACACGCAGGATTTGCCAATATTGAAGAGATAAATGGGGTGAAAATTGCTACCACCACCACCCACCTCCAAGGTGGCTGGGCCTTGCCATCTGTGAGGGCCAAGACAGACTTGGGAAAACAGTGTGACCATTCAAGTAATCTAAGCCCATTTTAGGGAGGCCACAGCCTTACACCTTCCCGATTTCATTAATTGCCACAATTAACAGTGATGGCCACCGTTATTTCAGCCAAAACTGCAATTACAGGGGCTCTGAGAATGAATCTATTATTTCTCCCAAGAATTTAGAGGAACTCCAAACCAGGATAACTAAGGCTTGCCTAGCATGAGTCCTTTCAAAACCTGCTTTAATGAATAAAGAACACATTTAATATCTTCACTGATTTAATTGTTATTTCCCCTTTTTCAAACAAGAATTTGAAGTGGCTTCTAGTATTTTGCTTATATGGAAAAAAAATAGTGTTTTGCAAATCATGGAACTGGATCATGTAAGGTGGTTCACAGGTTTCTTCTTGATCCCTTTCACTATTTTTATGTGCTTGGTCATTCTTCAGAAACATTCTAGATGCAAAATTCAGCACGATGGCAGGGTAAGTCCAATCCAATTCTGAACTTTTTGAGTCCCAGTGAATGACACATAGCATCATATACACGGGTAATGGCTACACATGGGTCCCATAGATTAGAGGCTTGATATTGCTGGGAATGTTTACTAAGCATTCATGAAGTATAATGAGGCTGGCACATAATCCAGCAAGGAGGACCTACCCAAACAACTGGGGGCCAATCCCCCGGTGAGAAGGACAGTCAAGCTCAGAAAGAGAAATGGACGTGAGAGGAAACTCAGAGGTAATAAGATCTGAGCACCTCCTGTAATGAATAGGGAAATTGGGATCCAGGTCGCAGAAGACCCTTGCCCAAGGTCACACAGGCTTAGGGACACAACGCAACCTATAAGCAGGACCTCCTGATTCTTGGGTTATTTCATGGTGCTGCCTTTTCCTCACAAATCCTCAGATTTTACACCCCATGTCCACTTAGAATGGGTCCATCCTAGGGAAGGTAGGACCCTCTGAGCATCTTATGAACAGAGGTGACAAGAGACTATCACAGCCCTAAAACATGTGGGAGACTGGAACAGATTGCTGCAGGTGATAGAAAGTTCACGGCTCCAACACAGGGCTCCCCAGCCCCCACAGATTCCCAGGGAACCCCTGTGAGTTACCACAACTCACCCTTACCATCCACCGAGGCTCCCTGTGGGTGCAACACTGCCCTGAGCACTTTTCATACCAAGTTCATCCCCACAGAAACCCTACAAGGTCAAACAGGTTAAGAGGTGGGCTCCATAGACAGGCTGCATTTGAATCCCATCTGCCCTGCTTAAGAGCTCTGTGGACTTACTCTTGCCCATGTCTGCCTCCTCTCTAAAATGAGAGCAATAACATTACTGATTCCATGATGCGGTCTTGACAAACAAGTGAGTTCACCTGAAATACTTAGGAAAGTGCCTGACACATATAAGTACTCGGTCAATGGTGTGATTGTTACTGTCTGTCTTACGGAAGAGGAAGGAGAGGCTAACAGCAACAAGTTCAATGCTACATAGTAAGCAGAAGAGCTGGTGCGGAGACGCAGTCCCTATGACGCCAAAGCCTGGGTTATTACCCACACTCCTAGACCACGGCTCTCTAGGGAGACTCGGGTGTAATTTGTGCTCTGCGTCCCCTCCGTTATCAACCACAGTAAGGAGTGGGGAGTGGTTCCCCAGGCATCCAGAGCTGCCCTCCTCCCCTGGCCCAGCCCACCTTTCGCCTTCCTTCTAGCCCGCACTTCCCTCATCTTCCATGAGCTCATGGGCGCCACTTACCTTGAGTCAGCAGGCTCCGTATTCTCATAACTCCATATCTTTTCCTCAAGAGATTCCCTCAGCCTGGAGTTCCCCGTGCACTTGTGCCACCTAAAAACCTCCCCTTGATCTCAGCCCCTCTCACGGACTGCACCCCCTCCGCCTCCCCGCTAAACGGTTACTCCCGGGGCAGAGCAGACTGGCGGTGAAAAGAGAACACGTGGGGTCAGGTGGGACGCGAGTTCAAGCTCCGCTCCTGACGCTTCCAAGCTATTTAAGCAAAATGCTTTACTTCTCATAGACTGAGTTTTAGCGCCTATAAAATGGGGCTGGTATCTTCCCTTCCAGATTTTGTGGAGATTAATTAAATATACTGTACATAAAACTGCCTGGCCATATGACAAATCTCAAAATGTGATGGGCATGATGAGCAGAGTTTCCATAGAATTTTGCCCAAATGCCTATTAGAGATATAATATGTTGTTCACTCATGTTTTCATACCGTTTCACACGCTAAACCATGAACTTCTCAAGGACAGAGCACAATGCCCGGCATAGAGTGGACACTCCATACATATTGACTGATTTAAACAAAAGATCAGTTCATTCATTTGTCTGTAAAACTGCCATTCAGAACTCAAGGAAAGAATGGTTTCAATTGGACTGTGTCTCTATAAAGAATTAGAATAGACATGAAGTTACTTATGAAAGAATCCCTTACATCAGTGGTTTTCAAATTTTCGTGAGGACTGGAATCACCTGGAGGGCTTGTTAAAACACCGATTGCTGGGCCCCACCACTAGAGCCTCTGATTCAAGAGGACTGGAGTGGGGCTTGCTAATTTGCATTTCTAAAAGTTCCCAGGTGATGCTCACGCAGCTGGTACATGAACCACACTATGTGAACCACGGTCCAGCCATTATGCCTGATGCTATCTTTAAGCATCATCTGATAAAAGCGATTCAATTCAGCTCAATTGAACAACACTTCATTGAGAACCTAAAGGGTGCAGGCAGGGTGCAAAGGGCAGCCTTCAGGCCTTACTAGTTCTGGAAGAAGAACAAATCAATACACAAATGAGGTTAGCACCATAATTTTAAAAGGCCCTTCTTGAAATAAAAGATCGCCCTTAGAACACCACCACTGCCATGGTAATAATTGCTGCAGGCAAGATCCACTGATAAATGCTAAAAATAGCAGGTGAAACGTTAAGGGAAAAAAGGATATTTGCATAGCCTCAAATTTCTCCTCCAAATATTTATTTATTGCTGGGGTGGTTTCAACATTTTTTTACAAACTGTTTGATATTCCTCCCTCCAGGAGGTGGGCTGGATTTAAGGACTCACTTCTAACAAATAGAGTATGGAATGGGAAACACGGTAACTTCATAGTGGAGAAACCTGGCAGACACCACCCTCATCCAGCAGTCACGATCAAACCAGAGAGGAGTCAGGCTGATATCGTGTACCCCGCGACCCAATGTGCTGAGGGCACTTCAGTTCTGGGTACGCTCTTCCCTGCCTCCCCACAGCCCTCAACGGAAGTAATTCTCATTCATCCTGTACACATTTGTGGAGCCACCACTTTTTCTTTTTTTAAGATTGTATTTATTTATCTGAGAGAGAGAGCACAAGCAGGGGGAGCAGCAGAGGGAGAGGGGGAAGCAGACTCTCCGCTGAGCAGGGAGCCCGACGTCGGGCTCAATCCCAGGACCCTGGGATCATGACCAGAGCCGAAGGCAGACGCCCAACCCACTGAACCACCCAGGTGCCCCGAGCCACCACTTTCTTCCCTGCTCCTTCCCAGCGCTGGGTTAGGGGACACTCAGCCCTTGAGCCCCCCTCACATGCAGTATTGTAGCGACCTGTTTTGTTTGTCTCTCGCTTTAGGCTTGAAGCTCTTATGATAGCAGGTGCTATCATTCCATGCTACAAGCGTGGCATGTGGTACACAGGAAGTCTCAGTTAAGACTTCCTGAGTGGAGAAGTGAATGAAGAATTGAGAGGGGAAGGAACGCTAGGCACTGTTCTAAGATCAGGGGCTCTAAAGAATAAAACAGTTCTTGTTTTCAAAGAACTCACACGCAAGTGGGAAGACAAAAGTACAACACACAGTTTTAATAGTAGCATTTATTGAGTTTTTGCTCTGTGCCAGAGACTAAGCATTTTGCATGTATTATCTCATCGGATCAGCACAATAATTGTGATGATGATTATCCCCATTTTCCATGGGGAAACTGAAACAAATAGAAGTAAATTGCTTAAGGTTGTACAGCTAAAAAGGTACAGACTGGGGATTCACAATAGTCAAGAGCAGGAAATAACTCAAATGTCTATCACGAGGAACATGGATGAACAAGTTGTGTTGCAGTCACACAATAGGATACCACTTGGCAGCAAAGAGCCATAAGTTACTGATACGACAAGGGTGAGTCACAAAGATTTTATGCTGAGCAAAGAAGCCAGACACAAACGAGCACAATGCAATCTGATTCCATTTATATGCAACTTTAGAAAAAGAACACTAATATATAGTGTGAGAAAGCAGATCAGCGTTTGCCTGGGGCTAGGGCACAGAGTGGATATTGACTGGGAAGGGGCACGAGGGAATTTTGGAGTGGTGGAAATATTCAATATTTAGATCGTGGTAGCAGTTACATGGGTATATGTATTTGTCAAAAGTCACCATATATTTATAGACATTATATCAAGTATCATGATACATACAACTCTGGTTTCTGCCACACTGGTTGACAAGTTTTCTTTCTTTCCACTAAAATTAACACTGAAAAATTTGTAGAAGTAAGAGAAAGATATAGATTCCATGAACTAACAACAAAAATAATAACAAAACATAAGCTCCCTGGGAATAGTGCCTGGAACAGTCATGTGTCCAGACTGATAGCTTGAAGACTGAGAGCACCCAGAGATGCACTCTTACTTACTTACAAGACACTGCAGCTTGAAGCTGAGAGCACCCAGAAATGGTAGCAGCCAACATGTGGGAGGAAAGCTCTGGAGTTCTGCTCTCACCTCCCTCTGCCCTGGGACAAATCATCACCTCCTGCCCTTCACATCCCAGCCAAGCCAACACAGAACAGAGGGAAAGCCCTGCTCAGGTAAAGAGTTGAGGAATTAAAAACAACAATGAGACACACCTATCAGAATGACCAAAATCCAGAACACTGGCAACACCAAATGCTGATGAGAATATGGAGCCGCAGGAATCCTCATACATGGCTGGTGGGAATGGAAAATGGTACAGGCACTTTGGAAGAGATTTTGGTAATTTATTAACACAACTAAGCATATGCTTACCATATGCCTGAACAACCATACTCCTTGATATTTATCTAAGGTTTTATCCTCACAAAAACCTCCACATGGATGTTTACAGCAGCTTTATTCATAACTGCCAAAACTTGGAAGTAACCAAGATGGCCTTCATTAGGTAAATGGATAAGTAAACCGTGGTACATCCAGACAATGGGATATCATTCAGCACTAAAAAGAAATGAGTTATCAGGTCATGAAAAGACACGGAGGAACTTTAAATCCATATTGCTAAGTGAAAGAAGCCAATCGGAAAAGGCTACATACTGTATGATTCCAACTGTATGACATCCTGGAAAAGGCAAAACTATGGAAACAGGAAAAAGACGACTGGTTGCCAGTGGTGAGGGGTAGGAGAAAGGGGTAAATAGAGCATCTTCAGGGCATTGGAAATACTTGGTATGATACGATAATGATGGATATGTGTCATTATGCATTTGCCCAAACCCACAGAATGTACAACACCAAGAGTGAACCCTAAAGTAAACTGTGGACTTCGAGCATTATGATGTGTCATTGTAGGTTCATGAGTTGTGACAGATGCACCATTCTGGTGAGTGATGTTGATAATGGGGGATGCTCTGCATATGTGGGGGCAGGCGGTTTATGGGAAATCTCTATCTTCCTCTCAACTTTGTTGTGAACATAAAACTGCTATAAAAAGTCTTAAGAAAAAAAAGAGTTGATGAAACAGGTTGGGTCTGCTCTGCGGTCCTTAGGCTTTGACACCTCCAGCCATCTCCTCCCAAACCCAGGTCTTGGGGACACAGCCTAAAGAGACCACCGTCTCTCCATGCCACTTCATCCTACAGGCTTAAAAGTAAAACTCCAGCCAGTGGGCCTATGGGACCTTGACATTCTGCCCTGGGATTCATCTTTTCCCTCTCCTTAAACCCATGGAGACAAACACTTGAACTTGCCCTCTCTCCCCAGTATGCATTACCAAAGAAAGTCAATGAGCGAGATAGCCTCAGGGAAACATGACTCATAAACCAAAATAACTAGATTTGAGGATATAATTACTATAAAGAAAGGCAACCCACAGAACAACACTGAAAGCAGATTTATTGAAACAATGATCCAAAAATGTAAAATAACCATGCCA
The DNA here is from genome assembly GCF_009762305.2 of Zalophus californianus. Taxonomy (NCBI): domain Eukaryota; kingdom Metazoa; phylum Chordata; class Mammalia; order Carnivora; family Otariidae; genus Zalophus; species Zalophus californianus. The sequence continues at coordinate 70,214,051 of NC_045605.1, read as the reverse complement.
AAGACACTCCAAGAGATACGGGGCGATATAGTAGGAAAATGAAGCAAGAACAAGAAATCAATAAGAGATACCAAGTGGAAATGTAAGTATAAGAAATATAAATAGCTGAAGTAAACAGTGAGCTAAATGGCAAGATAAATTTGAAAAAAAATGAAGTGGTGAATTAGAAAATCAGACTGACAAAACCATAGAAAATATAAAAGGAAAGCTAAAAGATATTAAAAATAGAACAGAATATGGGGGATATAGGTAGAAAAGTACCGTGAGACAGTAAAGAAGAGTGTCCTTAACTTTGCCCGGGAAAGCCAAGAAAAGCTTAAGGAAGAGAACTCTTGAACTGAGATGTAAAGAATGGTAGGAGCTCGCCAGGTGGGCATGGAAAGGAAAAACATTTCAGGCAGAAAACACCAGCGCGTGCGGATGCATGGAGGCATGAATGAACATCATTGCTGTGATTTGGGAGGGGCAGGGAGGCTGGCGTGTCTGGAGCAAAGGCTACTTGAAGGAAAGTAATGAAGGCTAATGTTGAAAGGCAAGCAAGAGTCAGATTGGGAGGGTTCCGGGGTGGCATGTGGTATAACTGTCCCCCATTTTAAATCTGGAGAAACTAAGTCAAGCTCAGACAGCTTGAGTGAGTTGCCGCAGGTCAGGCCTCCGACAGGGGGGCTCAACCTCTTTCACTGCAACACATGTCCCGAGGTTACTCAGCTTGGATGTCTCAGGGTTTGGCAAAGTCGGTTTAAAAAAAAAAAAAAACCCACAAAATGTAAATGAGGCTAAGAAGTAGGTGAACCATGAGTTCAGGATCTGATGGGAGTGTCTAGCTGAAGACTAGAAGTTCAGGGTTCAAAGGAAGACGACCAAGGCCAACCACACAAATTTGACAATCATCAGCATCCAGAGGCAGGGGCGTTCACGGGAGCAGGTGGGGTCACAGCAATCATGTCCCTTTGCAATGTTGGCAGACATTTTGTCAGGACAGAAACATTTCCCTGAAGAACTAGGGCATCCCTGGCACAGAGAGGACAACTGAAAGACCCAGTCACACTGACTTGGTGCTTCCTCCGTTAGACCCTCAGTTCAGTTGTAGCATCTTCTCCCAACCAGACACTGCTGGCCCATCAGCTACCCTCCAACGGGCTCTGAATAGGATCTCAAGTTGCTTCCATCAACCACCTGGTGAAGATAAACCACCTTAGACCCAGACTGTCAAAGGTCTGAATTCTTTTGAGTCACAGCCCATCCTGGGATGCAGGAATACGGGAGTAGTAGAGTCGCCTGGGAAACCCAAACTGGGAAGAGGGGTCTCTGAATTCTAGGGATGCAGAGAAGCATCTTTTATCCAGAAGGTATCATTACTTCTACCCTGTAGGTAAAAACCGAAACCTGAAAGAGGTTAAGAGACTTGCCCAAGGTCATACAACTATTAAAGGACAGAGCTAGGATTTCCATGGGGAATAGGTTGCCCCAGAGCCTGGGAAAGAGAAATGAAACAACACTAAGTGCCGAGTGTACCCAGCACTCGTTCTCACTCTTGCTCTCTCAAAGCCTTGCACTCAAAGTGGGTCAGGAGGGAAAGGTCTGCGTCCTCTGTGCAAATAAACTTGAGAATTAAGGTCGCCAGTTGATGAATAAAGAGTTTTGGCCTGGGGCGCCTGGGTGGCTCATTCGTTAAGCATCTGCCTTCGGTTCAGGTCATGATCCCAGGGTCCTGGGATGGAGCCCTGCATTGGGCTCCCTGCTCAGCAGGGAGGCCTGCTTCTCCCTCTCCCACCACCCCCTGCTTGCGTTCCCTCTCTCACTGTGTCTCTTTCTGTCAAATAAATAAAATCTTAAAAAAAAAAGAAAAAAGTTTTGGCCCGCAAGTCAGAAGAATTAGATCCCAGCAGGAGCTTTGCCACAACTTGCTGTGGGACCATGACCAAGTCACTTCCCCTCTGTGGTCCCCATTCTCTCTGCATACAGAAGACTCTGGAATCCCACATCTCTGTGACTGGCAGGGGGTTTCCCTGAGACGCTAAGCCCCATCTACCAGGGCTGGCAGCATCCAGGTCTCTCCTCCCGATGCCTTTCCTCTCCTCCATTCATACCAGCCATTCCAGCTCGGGCTTCCCAGCTGAGGGCTGGGTGTGGATTGTTTGAAAAGACATATGGCATCCCCGTGCAGCCGAGAGTCCAATCTCAAGGGGAAACCATTGTTCATTCATCTGGACCGAGTGACATTCTTTATGCAAGAATAACTCTTGATTAAAGGGTGAGTTTTAATGGAAACTAATTAGGCAAACTCTTTAGCCTGGGCATAATGATCAAATGAGCTGTCACACCGTACCTGATACAATGATCTCACTCGCTACAAGATTTTATTCCTTAGCAATTACACTCCCACATGGCACTGCGTGCCGTATTGCCTGGAGCACACATGTCAAATTAAAGACCAACTTATGCACCTGATATTTAATTATTGCCTAGTACTACAGACACCCAGGGAATGTCAAAGTGAGCAGTTCTGCTTGGGAGAAACGAAAACTGAAATCTTCTTCTGCAAGGGAGTGAAAAAAATAGGGATAAAATATGTATAGGCTACTATAGTTTCTTATTCAGCCGTCTTACAATTCACAGTTACAAAACCTGCTCTCCCCAACCTTGAATAATTTACCATTTTTTTTCTTCATCCAGAAAAGTCAGCAGAAGGAGAGTTGTAGGTAAAGGCACGGGGGCCCTATTGGTATTTGTTTACCTACTTGATTGATGCGGTCTGGGTCTGGTCAAAGTTGAGCTCTTTGTGCAAGTCACCCTTTCCCTAACGGGCTCTGACAGGAAAGAGGTGCCTCATATGCCTCTCTAGCCCAAAGGGAAATGTTTGCCCTCGAGGCTGAGCACTCGGGAAGCCCCAACTTGCACTTCAGTCACGCTCAGCAACAAATTCGAGAAGTTGACCAAAGTTTTTCCCTGATACATTTGTCCCGAAGTTGGGACAGTGAGAAACCATTGGGAGATGAGGATCGGTCTCTACTTTGACTGTATGTTAGAAAAGTCTGGAGAACTTTTCAAACCTACTGATGCCTGAATCCCATCCTAGACTAATTAAATCTGGATCCTAATTAAATTAGGATCTGGAGAAGAGGACTGGGTAATTTTTTAAGGCTCCTCCGATGATCCTGATATTTAAGTGGAGCTGAGAGCCACAGGTGTGGAGGGCCACCAGCCAGACACTAGCCAGTGCTGAGTGTTATGGGAGCTGCCGTCTGTCCTCAACAAGACAGACTTCCATGCCTCCATTCTTTACACATGCTGTTCTCTCCTCTGGAACGCTCTTCCCTGGCCCTTCTTTCTACCTGGGAAACAAAAACTATCCTCGAGCCTCAAGTGCAAATGTTCCTTTCCTAGGACGCCCCCCCTGGTTTCCCCAGGAAGAGTTGCTTCAGCATCCCCCAGGAGCCAGACACAAAGCTCATAGGATCATTGAACCAAATTGCTTTCCTCGGTGGGGGTTCAAGAAGAGAATCCCCCTGTCTCCAGCAGCCATCTGTGTGTCTCAGCTGAGCAAATTCTAAGAATGTCTTGGTCCCTTTTGCTCCAGATAAAGAAATTCAAATTACCCATTATCAGAATTGCACTGCCTAATACTAAAATGCCTTAATGTGAGTGCTTTTGTATTTAGTAAACTGCACAGCTTGTGAAAACCCCCTCCAAACAGCTGGCAGGAGGCCCAGCAGAGGTAAGGCTGGAACCTCTAATGATGGCAACATGTAAACAAGTGTTTTGTCTCAACTGATAATCATTAACTTCCAGTGTCAGACTTAGCCCCAGAGGTCTGGTTCCTCAGCCTTGCAAAGGCTTCTGGGAAACAGCAGCTGGGATGGGGCCTGTGCACAGACGATAGGGAGGGAAAGGGTAGGCAGGCCCGTCACTCCCAATGTGGAGAGGCAGGAGGTGATGGGAGCAGCCGGGGTGCAGGTGCCTCTGATGAAAGGCAGTGGAATCGGGGATCCTACTCTCCTTTCAGGGACTTTGGTGCTGGGCAAGCACTTACTCTCAATTATGCCATTGGCTGGCCATGGAAAGAAAGCCTCAGTTTCTCTATCTGTCAAGTAGAGTTAACAAAGGTTCCTATTTTCTAAGGCAGTTGGAAAAAGTATGTAGGAAAATAAATGCCAACGAGGTTTCTGGCACAACACTGGCTTACAGAAAGCAGCTGACAGAGGGAACTTCTTTCTCCAGTCTTCCCTTCAGACGTTCCTAACTGGGACCTACACCAGTCTGATGACCCTTTTCCTAACTCCATAAGTAAAGGATCTGACCCCACAATCACTGGGCTGGAGTTTGTCATGCCTGTGCACATGAATACGTAAATAAAAACCCATCACAACAGCTGGATTTTTGTTCTTTCTGACCATTAACACATACTGGTGCTAAGTAACCCTTCACAGGATATTCAAAATCCAAATATGAATTAATTCAATAAATATTAATTGAGTAACTACTATGTTCTAGGCACTATATGCACTAACATGATTTAGAAGTGTGTCCACAGCTTGGGATCCTCAGAAAGCAAACCCTGAGACAGACATCTGCAGGAGAAGGTCATTACAAAATGTGTGTTAGGGTCCACACCTGTAAAAAAGAGAATTGGGCCACTTCAAACTTCATATGTTAAACGCCTAACCCCCAATGTGACTGTATTTGGATACAGCGCCTTAAAGGAGGTAATTAAGGTTAAATGAAGTCATGAGGGTGGGACCCTAACCTGACAGGGCTGGTGTCCTTATCAGAAGGGGAAGAAACACTGGACCTCTCTCCTCCCACATGAGCACAGAGGAAAGGCCATGTGAGGACATGGCAAGAAAGTAGGTGTTGGAAGTCAGGCCGAGAGACCTCACCAGAAACTAACCCTGCCAGCACCCTGACATCGGATGTATAGCCTCCTGAACTGTGAGGTCACAAATTTCCGTTGTTGAAGCCAGCAGTTGGTGGCATCCCATTATAGCAGCCTGAGCTGACTAATACAGGAGATGAAGGAAGCAGGGAGGGATGGGGGCAGATGCTGAGCTATACTGCAGGCCCGATAAAGACCTCAAGTGAGCCCATGTGGAGCTCTGGAGCTGGACTGGCCCTTCAGAGTCATCTCCAGTTAGAGGGAGGGTCCCCTAGCACATCAGTTATTGGAAGCAGGCTGCCCTGAAGAGGCAGTGTCTTTCCACCAAGAAGGCTGGCAGGATTCAGAGCATCACATACTCCACCACAATGATGGTCCCTAGAGACCTACTGAGGAATACCTTTCCCCAGCACCCACCACGTGCCCGAAACCTCCAAATATCATTTTATTTCCTCTTCACAGTATTCCTATGTGATGATACCTATTTCCCAGAGAAATAAAATAACATGTCCAAAGCCACGAAGCTGATAAATAATGAAGGCATTACTGAAGAAGAGGCCCCTCTTTCCCAGTGACCCTAGTCTTGCCTTGACATCATGCTGCCTCCCCCTTGGAAGCTTCATTGGTCTGCAAGAAGTACTCCCTGTCCTCTAGCAGTTACATGTCCCCACAGTACCTTGTGCCTCACTCTTCAAAGCCTACAGCACTTTGCCCTATAAGAGTCATATTAGTTGACACTTATGTAACATTTACCATGTCCCAGGCACTGTTCTGGCACTTTCTAGATATTAATTTATTTATTTCATCTTTTCAAGAAGTATTTCCTTGGAGGTATTATTTTCCTCACCTTCATTTTACCAGTGAGAAGGCTAATAAGACACAAAGCTGTTAAATAACTCTCCCAGAGACGCCCAGCCAGGGTTTGAACCCATGCCATCTGGTTCCAGATATTATACTACTCTGTCTTGAGGTGATAATAGTCGCATCTGGCTCCCTCTAGTCTGTACACACTTGGGAAGCATGATCGAGTCTTGCTCATCTTTTCCACTCTGGTGCCTTACCTGCGACTGACATACACTAAGCTCTTTGTAAGAATTTCCTAGACAACCAAATGATGCCTTGCACATGAACATTTTGAAAATTATTTGACTTGATGTGTATGGACAAAGCCTAGAAGAAAAGACAGATGAATAAAATTCGTTAGTTTTGTTGAGACACTGATATCATGGGTGAATTTTGTTGTCTTTTTTTTTTTTTTTTTACCATCTGGATGTTGATAGAATATTGTTTTTTTAGGAGCTCAGGTGGATGATGGCAAACTTTCTCTACGTTTCCTATCACGTCATAAGAGCAGACATCTATTAAATTTCCGATGGCATTGTCGCTAGGAAGGAAGGCTTCCCCAGGTCTCTGGGAATCTGACCCAGATCACATCTCAGGCATCACAACATGGCGTGATGCCTTCCCAAGGATCCCATAATCAATTCTAAGATGAAAAGACCAAAACCAGGGCACCTGGGTGGCTCAGTCAGTTAAGCAGCTGCCCTCAGCTCAGGTCATGATCCCAGGGTCCTGGATCAAGCCCTGCGTCAGGCTCCCTGCTCTGCGGGAGGCTGCTTCTCCCTCTCCCACTCCCCCTGCTTGTGTTCCCTCTCTTGCTGTCTCTCTGTCAAATAAATAAATAAAATCTTAAAAAAAAAAAAAAAAGGAAAGAAAAGAAAAGATCAAAACCCTCATCATCTCAACTCAGAAGTGATTAATACCCAGCAATGATACAAAAAACAGTTCGGTGGCCATTTAAGCCTATTTCTAAGTGAACTGAATGACCGGACATATTCCCCAATGCTTCAGACCTTCGTCCATTAGGATGTTTAGATGAGCAGAGCCTTATACACACCGTGCTGCTGATAATCAAAATGAGCCAGAAAGGCTGTTTGACAGAAATTACACTGAGTCCTCTCATCTCACTCCCAGACTTGCTGTTCACTTTATAGTCATTCATTCATACATTCATTCAACAAATATAACTGGGATTCTACTGTGTGCCAGGTAGTTCTCTAGGCTCTAAGGACATAACAATAAACTAGCCAAATGAGTTCCTTTCCTTCACAGAGCTTATAGTCTACTGAGAGGATATGAACAATAAGCAAATGATATCATTTCAACTCAAGATTGTTTGTACAATGAAAACAAAACAGGGAAGAATGGTGAGAGGTAAGTGAGCTGCAGGAAGAGACTAGTTTTGAAAGGATGGTTGGGGAAGGATTCTCTGAGGTGACATTTGAGTTGAGACCTGAATAACGAGAGGTGCCAACCTTTACAAAATTTGGGAGAACAGCATGTCAGGCAGGTGAAAAGGGAATACAAAGTCTCTGAGTCCGGACTAAGCTTGCCAGTATTACAGGGAGAGAAAGCAGGCCCGTGTGCATGGAACAAGTGGGCAGCAAGGAGGACTGTAAGATACAAGGCTTCAGAAGCAGGCGAAGGACAGACCATCTTCAGGCGAAGAGTTTGGATTTTATTCTTAGCATAAGGGTAACATTGGAAAGCTTTAAGGAAAAAAGAAATGCAATACAATTTAAGTATTTAGACGATCACCCTGGCTGCTAAGGGGGAAAATAAACCATAGGTAATAGATGGAATTTTGGAGTCTTGGTTCACTTTCTACTAGAGGTCTGGTCTGCTGATCTGGCTCCCGGTTCTAGCCCCAGAGCTCCCGCTGAGCAGTTCACATTCTCTAGCACCCTCCATCCCCATCCTGCCACCCTCTAACCCCTGCCCCTCTAGCCACTTCAACCACCAGCCCACTTGGCCAGCTGGCTCTGCACAAGTAGGGATAGGCCTTCTGGATCCCAAAAGGCATTGGGTTAGCCTATAAATGCCACTTGTAAGATCCATGAAAGCAGAGAGAAGAGTTGATACTGTTCTTCAAGGTTTCTCCCATGCTCTACAGAGTAGGGGCTCCGAAGATGCTGGTTGGGTGAATGGATGGGTACAGATGTGCTGGGAGTTCATTGTCAGGTTGGGATGGAGGGAGCCTCGACTGATGGAGGAATCCTGGGAAGAGGTCAGAAGGAGGTTGCAGCCCAGCAAATATCACCTTATCTTAAAGGCTCCACACCAGCTGGAATGAAGCTGCCCAGAGGCCCCTTCTTGGATCAGGTGGGACCTGCTAGGCTGCCAGGCTGGTTCATTAGTGGCCTGACATCACACATCTGCAATTGGGTAATTTCTTTGTTAACTACTACCTCCCACTATAATGAGTGCTCATAACTATGTTTTATATAAAGCCGATCATGCATTTGCACAGAGCCCATAAAGGAGCAGTGATTATGAACTGTGCTGGGAGTCTGTGAGGCACCCATCATCCACTACCCAGTCCAGACCGCCCTGGATCTCAGTTTCCCCATTCATAAAGCAGGAGCACCATACCTGGCAGTGTTGGCAAGGTTATTTGGAGGATTAAAGCAGAATGACATGTATTGAGATTCATCAGTTTCAGGCACTTTCTAGGTGTTGATTCATTCAAACCTCCCGACGACCCTAGCAGTGGGCACTAGGGACACCTCCAGTTTTCAAAAGTAGCAGCTGAGAAGACAGGAGGCTCCTCAGTTAGGGAGTTGGCTCCGAAATTATAGGAGGTCATGGAGTTGGCTGATGGAGCCAAAATCCAAGCCCAGGCAGTCCGACACCAGAGCCAAAGAACCCAGCACAGTGCCTGCAGCAAACACCAGAAAAGTAAATGACACTTCTTATCATTATTTTTACCAGCTTCAGGCCAATTGCATGCACAAATCTTTATGACCATCAGCAGATGTTGGGTCTGATTCCAGGTCGTTATTAAAGGAGATGGAGACACCCTGAGGGGCCTCGACAAGGCAGAGTCACAGCCACCTGGTGACCCCAGAGGGTCCCCCTGGGCCACCGAGGGGACAGGTAAAGTCCACGGAGTGAGGCAGAGACAAGGATGGCAGCAGAAGGACACAGGGTAGAAGGCCAGAAATCTGGATTCCAGTCCCTGACCAGCACTTGCCTACCATGGCGCCCAAGCAACATCCGCTGCCTTCAAGTGGCCGGCCGGGGCTGACCAGGCTGGCTCTGGGCCCAGATAGGAGGAGTGAAGCGCAGGGCAGAGAAGGCCAGGATGCTCCTACTGAATTATGACTTAGACTGAGCAGGGGGCATGGACCCCATCTTGCCATGTTTTCTTCCTGGAAGTCACCCATCTTGTTTGGATGGCCCAGCTTCCTTGTCCTTCCTTGTCCGTGCCAAAAGCTCAAATGTGCAGACCTTCGTAGACAGGGACTGAGAGCTGGAACTCTGGCCCAGGCCACCCAGGATCTGCGGCATACTCCAGCCCAGTTACAGCCTCAGCTGGCCTCAGTTTTTCCCATCCGAGAAATGAGAGTGTCAACAAAGCAAATTGTAACGGCTCTAACATCTTGAAAATTTCACATCCCCAAATCTGACTTCATCCACAACCATATACTAATATCCTTGGGGCAGAGTGATTTCATTTAAGTCAAATGATTTCCCTGCACATAAACAGGAGTGAAACAAAGGCCCCCTTTCTCCAAGTTGTTAGCTCTCTCACGCACACAGGCACATACACACTCACACACATGCACACACACCCTTGTAATGCTTATACAGCCCACCCCCCCACCCCAGTCGCGCACAAAGGCACACACACACACACACACACACACACACACATGCTCACAGAGGCACAAACACCTGGACTCTCTAAGCTGCTCCTTCCCCCACCCCACTCCTGCTTGCTCCCTGCCCCCCAGCCCTTTCCAACTCCCCTGCTGGGAAGCTGAGCGCCCGCTTGGCTCTGTGAGCTACCTAAGCTGATGGGCTGGTGCCACCCAATGGTCAGGATCAGAAGTGCATCCTTGGTTCCGAGAAGCAGAAGGAATTGGAAAGGGACCACCAGGTCACTGGGTCCATCCCTCTCCTAGCAAGGCTGTATCCAGAGCTGCCCTAGACAGATGAGGCTTCCATGGTCTTTAAAACCTTTCGAACAAGGCTTTCCTTACACGACACTCCTAGTTCTTTCCCAAAGATCAAGAGATTGCCATTGACACTCCGGGCAGCCTTGCACCAGAGCCTAAAATTATTGGGTACAAACAGTGTGTCCTGTACCATTCTAGAAGCTTTATATGTGATATCTTTTTAATGCTCACAGCAGCTGGCTTTTCCAGGCATATATTACTGCTTCATGGTAACGCTCTGCAACCAAAAAGGAAGGGCACTAAGACAGGACTCTAGCTCTAATGCAGCAGCCACTTGGCCACCCCAGACCTCCGTTTTGTCATTTGTATATGACTGGTTCCAATCCCTCATTCAATCATTCATTCCTTCAGTGAACATTAACTGAGTACCCAAATTATGGACCAGGATCTGTGTTAGGGGCTAAGATTCGGCAAGTACCCAGTGTGTGGCCTTTGCCTTTGAGGAGGTCCCAGGCTTCCGGAATCGATGACAGCTTGTGTCCTCCTAGGTCTCTGACTTGATAACCTTAGTGGCTCTTCTTTGCCAAGGTGGACCAAGGCCCTGGCCGAGGAGAAGCCAAGGGGAGGAACAGGAACAAGCTGTGGCCCAGGGGGACGAGGTAGCCACCCCATAGAGCAGGAGGGAGGGCGGCGTCCTTGTCCAGGCGTCTCCTGATCCACATCCTACTGGCCTGGGACAGTGAATCTGAAAGTGCCTCAAATCTGTCCCGGGCCCAGATCCACTTGAGGAGGGAGGTAAAGGAACTGTCGTTATCCAGCTTCAGAGTAGGTGCCCTTTCTGCCACACCAGAGGCTTCTGGGAGTACACCAGAGAGGTCAGAGCCAGAAGAGGAAGGCATGTCAGAAGCTGGAAGACGAGCTTTTATAGTAACTGTGCTTACCACAGCACCCGTCTCCACCTACTTCTTCACAGAGGCACACTGTTCCACACTCATTTCCTACGCCCCCTAAGACCCCCCCCCCAGTTTACCAGTTCTTAACCTTTGCTCTTTCTCTTACTAAGTAATAGACAAAGTAATAGAATAATATAGAATCCTAGAATGTCAAGCCCTGGAAGAAATCATTGAGTCCAAACTTTGTGAATGAGGAAGATAGGACCAGGAAGTGTTAGAACTTGCCCCAGGTCACACAGCCCATGAATAATATGGCTGGGCCCAGAATTCTGGTGTGAAGACTTGTCAGCGTGAAGACTTTCTCCTACTTCTCCCTCTTCTTTTCCATTCACATGCAGTTAGGCACTGCTGAGAGTCTACTTCAATTCTCAAACATCTTTTTGTCCTTCCTCTTTCTTAACTTCCCCCATAAGCCCCTTGAAGATAGAAAATCTCTTTCCTTTGTCCAAAACCTTAATACTTAGCACAACGATTAGCATGCCAACGCTTAAGATTGGATGGATAGATAGGCGGATGGAGAGATAGAAGAAAGGAAGGAAGGGGGGAGGAAGGAAGAGAGGAAGAATGGATAGAAGCATGGGTGAGTGAAGTCTTTTACATGGAATTTCTGCACCCACCTCTAACCTGATCTCCCTGCCTCCAATTTCCCCCACAATCCAGGATATCCTCTACAGTAGTATTAGAATAGCCCTTTTACAAATAAAACAGAGTATTTCCATTTCCTGTACAAAAGCACTTGAAGAGTTTCCTAACATCGAATGAATAAGTCAAGACCACTTATCCTACAATACAGTCTAAATGAGTCTTTCATCTACCACACCAGGTGCATGTGTTATTAACCATATAAACACATACACATCACACACCCTAAACTCTAAAAACACTTAACAACTTGCCATTCCATGAAGGAAGCACGCATGGCCTCATGTCCAGGACTTTCTTGTGCCATTCCCGTATTCTCAGATTCCTTTCCTGCCAGTAACAGAATCTGTTAAAATCCTAACCAACCTTCAAAACCCAATTCAAATGCCACCTCCGTGAAGTCTTCCCTAATTCCCTGGATGAAACTGCTGTACTCAGAGCACGCAGTCCTTCAGGCTTTGGTAAGCATGGCGCTCCTCATTCTGCCCCTCTTAAAATGACCTTTCAAGACCTTTATACTGGACATCATAGTTGGTGGTTTTTATGTCTATTGCTCCCAACAGACTCTCGGCCACGGATCTGAGGATGTGACACAAAGTAAGTGCTTATTTGGCATTTGTTGAATGGACCTTCTTCTTACTACACCATATGCTCCAATTGTCCCTGAGGGTGCAGTTATATTTTATTCTAAAACCACTTAAGCTACTTCCTACACCATTATCAGCAGGAGTCCTACAGGAGCAGAACACAGTGTCTCCAAAGAGCCACAGCTCTGGAGCAGGGACAGGGTAGGACTGCAGAGCTGAAAGTACCACGTAAGCAAAAGCAGGTCTCTTAGGGAGGAGGGGCATCCAGGGAAAAGAGCTGAATTCCATTAGTGGAAGACCTGAGGAGTCGAATTTTGTCTCAACATGGAATCTTGTTCACGATTACAGCTGATTCCCTCTAATGGATCATGTCACCTCAGGAATTTGTGAGCCCTCTGGTCCTGCAAGTATCTATGTAGTGGCTGTAGATGACCACCGAGGACCAAAAATGAGGATATGGGAAACTCTAGAGGGGACGACAGCAACGGGGGTAGGGTCAGACCTCGTGACTTATAAAGTCACCCCCAGCACTGAGGATCTGGGATTCCATGACACCTTCCAAGAGCTGCCTGAGCAAAATTACCAAAAGCTAGAGTTGCCTTCTATTGCCCTTTCCCACCCTTAATTTCAGAGCGCATGCTGACCCTCTAAGAACTCTGCCACCACAGAGTTGCTAGGGGTAGGAGATACTCCTCTTGGTGCCCCTCCAATATCCCCTTGGCCCACCCTGGACATGTCCCGAGTCTTGGTGGACAGTTCTCAGGTACATTGACCTCTCGAGAGGCCCTAGTGGGATTGGGGCCCAGGCACCCACAACAGTGACTCACTCACTAATGCAGCTTTCCTTGGCTTCTCTCCTTTCCTTCTCCACTCCCCCACTCTCTCACTACTGCCTGGAATCACTTTCTAAATAATCTACTTGTACCAAAGTCTTTGTCTCAGGCTCTGTACTGGGGGATCCAACTTATTCTCCATGGTGAGGGGGCCAAACTACCGACCTTGTGGTTACACAGCTCTGGATAGAAAAGCCAGTTTGGTGAACTCAGGAAAGGTTATAAACCTCTCTGAACCTACTTCAACATGTAACAAAAGGTTGCTAAGACCTACTTCCCAGCCTTCATAATGTTGTGTGTGACACAGCTCTGCACAGTTCCCTTGACTGAGTGCTTCCTACGTGCTAAGATAAATGCCATATATGTAATCTCTAATCACCACCCTTCACACCAAACAAAAAGTACAAAGACAACTGTAGTGGGCTGATGGTGGTCCCCCAAAAGATATGTCCATGTCCTAACCCCTGGAATGTGTGATTTTATTTTGAAAAAGGGTCTTACAGATGGTAATTAAGTTAATGATCTTGAGATGAGAACATCCTGGATCACCCAGGTGGACCCTAATTCAATGAAGAATGTCCTTGTAAGAGACAGACTAGAAGACACAGAGGGGAAGGCGTGAAGGCAGAGGCAGAGATTGGAGTGATGCGTCCACAAGCCAAGGGATGCTTGGAGTCACCATAAGCTGGAAGAGACAAGGAAGGATTCTCCCCTAGAGCCTTTAGAGGGAGCTCAACCCTGCTGACACCTTGATTTTGGATTTCTGGCTTCTAGAACTGTGAGGGAATACATTTCTGCTGTTTTAAGCCATCAAGTTTGTTGTAATTTGATATGGCAGCCCTGAGAAACTAATATAATAGTATTACTGTCCTTGTTTTACAGGTAAGAAAACCAAGGCTTACAGAAAAGTGAACTACCCAGAGTCATCCAGCCAGAACATGGCAGAGCTGGGATTTGAACCCAGGTCTATTTGAGGGCATAGTGGCCCCTCTTAACCACCACATCAAGGGAAATAAGTTGTGCGATGTACCTAGCACCATGCCGGGTGCTACGATGCTCAGAGAGTGTTCACTTCCTCGCCCTAAACTTTTCCTTCCTGTTGCCCACGCCACCCACTGACCATTGCCAGGTAGTCAAGAGTTCATCAGACAACCCTGTCCCTGCTAATCCTCAAGCTCTCCAGGAGTGGGTTCCACCTGGGAGGCAATTACACATGCCAAGAAAGTCCTTAAGAATCGACTTGTCTGGGAAGCATTTCAGTGCCATGGCAGCTGGTGAGAAAGATAGATTGGGGCCTGTGCCTTGAGTTAATGTCAGTCTGAATTGAAGATGTGCCAGCATCCTCAGGATAGATTCTTTAATTAACCTGCTAATCCTGTCAGGGATAGGGTTCACTCTCTTCCTCCAGAGATGTGGGTGGTGTCTCTTCTTTCACCACTTTGTCATTTGCTCTATTTTAGATTCAAGGTGTCCTTTAAGCTGTGCTTTGCCAGGTGCTCTGTTCCTCCAAGTCAACAGCTGTTGGGGAAGTGGCCCCTCAAGCAGCAATCTTATTACCCACCACAGTTCTTCTCACAGTGTCTGCAAGAAGCAACTCTTCAGCAGTTCTGATGCAATCAATACATTTGAGCAACTATTTTGTGCTCGGCCCTGATCTATGCATTGCAGAAGACCCATGAGTAACACCTAGGTCCCAGGCGCCTGGGTGGCTCAGTGGTTAAGTGTTCAGGTCGTGATCCCAGGGTCCTGGGATCGAGCCCCGCATCGAGCTCCCTGCTCCGCAGGAAGCCTGCTTCTCCCTCTCCCACTCCCCATCCCCCTACTTAGGTTCCTGCTCTCGCTGTGTCTCTCTCTCTCTGCTCTGTCAAATAAATAAATAAAATCTTAAAAAAAAAAAAAAAAGTAACACGTAGGTGCCGCCCTCAGGCACCTGCCTTCAGAGACAGAGAAAGGAAAGCAGGTGACTGTAGCATTTCCCAGTCTTCTTCCTTCAAGTTGGCATAGAAATTGGTAATAATTTTAAGGGAAAACTAAGATAAATTCACAAGGCTGCTAGTGGTCAGAGGCAATCAGCCCAGGGGTTCCAACTCCCCAGGCCCCAAGAAATCACCCCACAGGATTAGGGAACCAGTATCCCCCACTAGTAATTCACTCACCCTGTACCCGTTGGGAGGGTATGCTGGCAGAAAATCATAGCTTTCACCTTGGCTCATCTGTGTTCTACCAGTTGAACGTGGATTCTGCAGTTAAAATTCCACATTGTCCGTTCTTCCCCAATTTGTCAAATATATGATATTCGTGAGGAACATTTCTTTAGCGACACCCTTTTCTGCACCCCCCCAACCCCACAATTTTTTTTTTAAACTTTAGATCCAGCTACCCCTAAACTGCTAGACTGGGCTCACAGGAAACAGAAGAAATGGGCCAGGAACAAGTTATCAACGGGAAAACTCAGAGACAATGAATAATGTTTAGTTCAACAGCTAGTTTTGCTTTTTGTTTTACTTGAAGACATGGGGGTAGTTTTACAGTTTGTTTTCTGATATTTGCATTTAGAAAGATGATCTTTCAAAAATCTGTAAAAAGGGCCCTAAATACAAGCGTTCAGCAACCTGAACAGTTTTTTGAAATTTATTAAAACAGTGTAAGAACTAATAAATCTGTCCTCCATAAAGGTACAAAAAAGATGCTCTGGAGATTATAAAATCCCTGTGTGTGATGAAGAAATGATTTTTCCTCTCAAAAGTTATCCTTAGTTGTATTCAGTATTGCCCTGACAGTTTTATCTACACAGTAGAGCATGTTGGGGGAAGAGGAAGCCAATGAGACAAAGCAGAATCACATGCGATGTATTGAGAAGAACACGCCAGAAACTCAGTGGTTTCCTGCCAGAGACATACACGTGAATCTAATAATGAGAAAGCATAAGGCAAACCCAGAGTGAGGGACTTTCTACAAAACAGATGGCTTACACTCTTAAAA
Organism: Zalophus californianus; assembly: GCF_009762305.2. NCBI lineage: Eukaryota > Metazoa > Chordata > Mammalia > Carnivora > Otariidae > Zalophus > Zalophus californianus. The sequence goes on along the minus strand of NC_045605.1, from coordinate 70,198,217 downwards.
ATATGTCAGTATCTTCAGATGAGGAAATCTTTCTAGATAAAAGGACACTAAAGATTCATGAAAATTAAATGAAACCTGTGATCCTGACTTGGATCCTGATCCAGGAAAAAAACAAGTGCCATGAAAGACATTGTTGGGATCATTGGTAAAATTTGAATAATTTCTGTAGATGAATATCAATATTAAATTTCTTGATTTTGGTAATTATACTGCAATTACATAAGGAAATACCCTTGTTTGTATGAAAAGCACACTGAAATACTTAGGAAGAAAGATGATAGATGATAGATAGATAATGGATTATGGCAAAATGTGGCAATTGTTGACCATTGGTAACCCAGATGTATGGTATATGGGAGTTCTTTCACTATTGTTGAAACTTTTCTGTAATTTATAAGGACACCAGTAATATTGGATTAGAGCCCACCCTAATGACCTCATGTTAACTTGATTACCTCTGTAAAGACTACCTCCAAATAAGGTCACATTCCAAGGGATTAGGGATTAGGATTTCAACATATGAATTTGGGGGGGGGCACACAATTCAACCCCTAACATCCACCTGTGAATTTGCAGTTCCGGCCTCCATTATTTCCAAGAGTCCTTGTAGCAGTAACGTTTTACATTTCTGTAAGTCCAAGACTCCCAATGTCCAATCAATGCTTATTGGATGGCCAGAACTCCACTCCAACCCATTCCAAAGATACAGAGTTTCACGTGCCCAAATCGGCAGTGAGAAAATAAATCAAACTTTGGAGAAAAAGCATTAGCAGCCCATCTCTACCATCTTTCGAATTTTCAAAGTAGTACGATGGTGATGTTTAAGAAAACCACTGGGGCTTGATATCTTCCACGGTCTTTTTAGTATATTTCCTGTGGCTGATAATTGAAAGATTAGCAAATCCTTTCAATCTTTCTTTGCATGCAAACTCACCAAATGCCTACTATGTGTCAGGCACTGTGCTAGTCCCGAGGCAAAGGTGAACAAGACCAACAAGCCTAACTGCAAAGCCTTAAAGTTGAGACTGAAATAAAGTCCAGACTTTTATCTCAAAGGCATAAGGGTTCTGTCCCAATTCTGAATCCACCACAGGCCCTTGATTAAAATCTGTTGGTTAAAAAAAAAAAATTACCTTTCATTATGATGCATTTGCTCATTTTTCTTCCATATTGAGAGTGACAATTTCCATTTGTGATGATCAGCCACAACATAGATGCAAATGTGCTAAGTAAAATTAGGTGTATCAGAGCGACTGTCTTATAAAAGACCATTTTCCATCCTAACCCAGCAAGCAGAGAATTACTCCTGCTCTCTGTACTATATGCAAATGCTCAGATTATAGCTAATTATATTGTTGCAAAGCAGAGCCAAGAAACTGCTACAATACTCCTAGTCTCCTTGGGGAACACGCCATGAAAAGAACTTTTTTTTCTCCTTTGTAAATTACACTATGATATAATTGGGTCTCACTGTTCATGTAACACCCCGCTCAGGGATAGCGCAAGAAAAACGAACAATGTCTTACTAAGTCCCTGTTAAGATCATTAAATGTAGATCACAACACACTAGCAGGCGCCCAAATCTTAATGTGTCACAGTAACAAAACCGGGAAAAGAAAAAGTGACAAGTTGCGTCATATTATTTTTCTCTTACAATGGAGTTTAAGGTAATAAAGTGTTAATGAATTCGGCCCTGCGTAGTTGGCATTGTGAGAGAACTTCTTTTTATTTTTTACTACATTGTAGGAAAAATTGTCATATTCTGTTAGGCAGCTGTTTAGAGAAAAGCTTTGACAGTGTATAATTGACTCTATTTTTACTGCATTTTCATACGGCATTGTTAGGTTTATATACTGTACTGAGTTCTGCTTTTCAGTTTTACACACCAAGAAATTTTCCCCTTAGACAGTTTTTTTCTGGGGATGAAAGAGAACCCAGCTAGCCAGTCAAAAGTGGCACATCCCCAACTTCTCCCATTGGACACCTTTTTAGAGAGTTATTATTGTAGGAATGCTTTCCAAGAGAAGGGACCTCTAAGATCGACCCCTTCAGCCTACAGCTGGAGGAATATATAAATACGTTTCTAAAATTACACACACACACACACACACACACACACACACACACACACACAGAGCGCACCATCGTGGTAACTGTAGTTCTCGGACATTTTCTCTAGGAAATAAAAAATTTGAGAAGTTTGGCTGATTTTTCCGGTATGTACCTGTGTATTTTTGTAAAAAGCTTCTTTCTCCTGGGGAAGGGAGGTTAGGAACCCAGCACCCGGACTCCTGTCATGGTGTGCCCTCCCTCTGCCAGGCTGTTTAGGTGCTGCGGACACACTTGATGACCACTTCATTCCCAAGATCTTGCGCATTTCACTTTTATTTTTTTTAGATTTTATTTATTTATTTGAGAGAGAGACAGAGATAGCGAAAGAGAGCATGAGTGGGGAGGGGAGGGAGAAGCAGGCTCCTCACTGAGCAGGGAGCCAGACTCGGGGCTCGATCCCAGGACCCTGGGATCATGATCCGAGCCGAAGGCAGGCACTCAACCGACTGAACCACCCAGGCGCCCCTGATCCTGTGCATTTTAAAGTTTAGTTTTATTTCTGTTTCAATTCAATCAATGTGTCACAGATTCTAAAATATTCCACATTTGTCTCTTTTTCCCTCCCACCTCCCGTTGTAACAATGTAACATTGCCTCCTGGTTGAGAAGAGAGCAGGGGATAGGAGAAATATTTGACAGCCAGGACAGCAGGGGCACACCCATCAGGAAGGACGGTGGCTACAAACTTCTACAAACATCCTAGCATGTCCTGGCTGAACACTGGGCCAAGTTAAGGCTGTGACCTTGTGGAGTCAGAAAGGCCTGTGTTTTAATCTTGGTCCCATCATATACTGACTATGTGTCCTCAGGCCAGTTAATCTCTTAAAGCCCTTTCAAAGGGTACCGACCACTGAAATACTCCCTAGGGTATTACGAAGTTTAAATGAGATAATGCATTTATAAAGCACTTAGCAACATGCCCGACACATAGTGAGTATTCAATAAGTGATTGCTATAGCTGTTATGATCCATGACAGACAAGGACCCAGTGCATTAATTTCTTTTTTTTAATAAAAGGGAGGCATTATTAATACTCTGGTCTTGACAAACTGTAAATTGATTCTGTGCCTCTCCCACCCCCACCTCCATTTGTGCACCTTCCCCGTGTCTATTCATATTTTTCTGGAACTTGTGGTTGCTGCCAAATGAGGAGAGCAAAATGGGAACTCAATTTAATCGAAAATACATATGTCAATGTCACAGTGTGAGAAAGATGCCACCATCATTTGGGCCATCACTTCCCATCGTACACACACACACACACACACACACACACACAAACACACACACACATATACTGCATGTGTCTGAATTATTCCGTGGGTCTTCAAGGAAAAAAACACTATTTCGCAGTGTAGGGGTGATCATGTGTGGAGATAAAATGAATGCCTAACAGTCATAATAATAGCTACAACTTACATAGCACTGTTACATGCTTCTTATACAAATTAATGGATATACCACGCACTGCAACCCTGCAAGATAGGCGGTATCATGATACCTATTTTACAGATGAAGACACTGAGATACAGAGAGTTTAAGTGGCTTGCCCATAAACACACAGAAAGTAAGGGACTGAGCTGGGATTCACACCCAAAAAACGTGGCTTCAAGGACCAGACTTTTACCATTCTTTTATGATCTAACATCTACCATTATTGAGCATTTCTTCTGCCAGGAACTCCGTGTTTAAGGGATCACATTTGCCCATCCTTATTAAGTATCATAGAATTAGTAAGGAATAGAACCCAGATCCCAGTGTAGGCCAATCTGACTCCAAAGTCATGCTCTTAGCCCCTGGAATATACAAGCTCCCAAGTGAACGGTGACCTGAGGAAACTCCAGGCGACCCAACTCAAGTGCCTGAGAAACATTTCCATCCACACCTGCCTATACTTATCTCACCTTGTTGGGAACCCACGCGACACTTAGCACCTGCATCTCAAGAGTTTGAGCTCCATAACTGTGCCACCTGAATTACCTGAAGCTCCCTGGAGACAAATTTAAGTCACTTGAGAGCCAGCCTCCTATCTTTTCCTTCTTATAGCCCCAGAACATCTGGCACAGAATGAGGCATATAATGGACACTCTCTCGCACTGGTGAAGACTTTATATGAAATCTAAAGAATGGAAACACCACAGAAAAAGACCTTGGCAATCCTTGTGCCTGAAATTCTCACCCTTTGTCCATGCTTCAATTATCAACCCTTTAGTAAGACAGAACCTTGTCACTTTGCATCAACAGCAAACTCACAGAGCAGCAGAGACAATGCCATTCTCAAAATGACTTCTGAGGATGAAGCAAGAGCAGAGTCAGAAGGCATCTCTGATGCAAGTTCCATGGTCATTGAATTAAAGAATCCATCAAACCAGTGATCGTGTGACTTTAACTTCTGGGTTTGATAATAGTCACATCCAATTCTCTTACAACAGCCACGGCTACTGTTTTTACCTTGGTTTTGGTTGTCATGAACCAGTGGTCTGCTCACCTTAGTCTACGACCTCTCCCTTCCATCCTACCTATGGTGAAAACAAAAAGCTGTGTGATCACCAAATGCATTTCCTTTTCCTTTGGGGCACATAGGTGGATAACATTCCCAGCCCCTCGCAGTTAGTTAGGACCATATGACTGGGTTCTGACCAATGAAATGTAGACCGACATCACACACGCCAATTCCTGTGTGGCTCATAAAAATCCCCCACTTGTAATCTTTGACTCTCCTCCCACAGGAGGTTCACAGTGACTATATACTGATGTTGAAAATGGGATCACAAAATGGAAGACCCCAGGTTCCTGAGTCACCGTTTGGCAAAAAGCTGCCTACCCACATCAAACTCTGAAGAAAGAAGAATAGAATTTTTATTGGACTATGTCACTGACTTCGGGGCATTGTGTGTTACAGCAGTTAGTAGTTACTTGTTCTAATACTCTCTCCATGTTGGCAGATGAGTCACCCTCTAGAGGAACTCCAGCAGTATCACTTCCAGAAGTTACCAGGAATTTTCAATCCCACCTAAGAGAGTCTTCCGGCCAGACACCATGTCTTGTTCAGCTCTGAACCCCCAGTGATTCTCTCAGCGACTGACCCAGAGCAAACCTCTTCATCCAGTATATATTTGAGAGTACCTACTGTGTACATGACATTCTCACAGGCCCAGGGGAGACTGGGTGAACCAGACAAATTTCCAGATTTCCCAGAGCATATACTCTAGTAGGAGCGATAGACCATAGCATACAAACAAAAAGTTATCTTAATATAATTTCAGATGCTTGTAAGTATTTTGAAGGAAATGAAATGAGGCAAGGTATAGAGACTGAATTGGAATGGAAGACTTTGGTCCCTAAGATGGTCAGAAAGAGACTTCTCCAAGGACATGACATTTAAACTAAGACTTAAATTCATACATATATACATTCATTTAACAAATAGTTCCTGAGCATTTAATATGTGTTACTGTGCTAGGAACTAAAAACTGGTAGATGTTTGATGAGTGTACTGCTGAATAAATTTAGCATGAAATCCAGTGCTTTAACTTGACATTCATGATCTGGCTTCAAGTCGCCTTCAACAAAGAAAGAAGATCAAGGCAATGAGAGGGGAGAAAAAGACAGGACAAAAGGTCAGAGTCAGACACAGAAAAGGGAAACAGAGGGAGAGGGGACACAGACGGGGGGGGGTTGACCCTGTGTCATTCCATTCTCTTTGACCTTCTGCCCCTGCAGCCCCAGATGACAGGTGCCTCCTGAAAGACCAGGAGGTCTCCATCTAGGATTGTGAGGCAGCTCTTGTCTCGTCCGACTCAGTGAGGGCACCTGGGATCCCATTCCTAATGAACCTCTTCACGCTAGACCAGCATCCTTAGCAAAAGGTTCCCCAGGCCCACCCAGCCCTTGGGGTCCAGATGGGCCCCCTTTACCTGACCATCTTCGGAAAGCTCAGACCTTACTCCCCTCAGGTTTCTTCCAAGAACTGGCTGCTTCTGGATCAATCCTGAAGCATTCTTAGCAAGCCTTTCCCCGTGGCCACTAAACAGGAGGGGAAACTCCCAACAACGTTTGTTGAGGAAGTGAAATTCAGCATTACCCTAGAGAAATTCTCAAATCCCCAGATGATGCCCAGGCTACAGAGAAAGGAGTAGTGACTACTGCCATGGATGTTCATACCAAAGCTTCCTCTGTGCCCTAGAGGGTCCCACTGGCAGCTATGGGCTATGACTCTTGGAGATATGACTTCTAAATATCCTGATGACACACAATTCATTCCACAAGCAATAGAAATATCCCGAAAATGCTATAGTGTGAGAGTCCAAACCACATGCCCCAGCCTTTACTCTGAGAATGAAATATTCCTCTCAGACCATGGATTACTACTGATCTGTCCTCCCCTCTTAATTCTTCCTTGCCTGAGACCTGTGTTCCCACCACAGTAAACTGTTCCCAGAAGCCCCCTACCCTCTCTCCCCCAGCTCTTGCATTTGCTTTCTCGCACTTGCTCCATTTCCAAGTGTTTGAATATACTGTCTCTCTTTTTGGAGCATCTGTCTCAGGTGCTTTCTTTATCCAGTTAATTTCTCATCCTTACCCAACTCAGTATCTCTTCTTTTGAGAAACTTTCTATAATCCCTCTAGGTTAGGGTTTCTCAATAGCAGCACTATTAACATTTTGAGCCCCATTATTCTTTTTTGTGGGGGCTGTCTTTTACATTGTCCAATGTCCAGTGGCGTTTCCAGCCTCTGTCCTCTAGATGCCAGTGGCAAACCCCCACCCACGTGACAATCAAATCTGTCTCCAGACATTGTCAAATGTCCACCAGGAGGGTAAAATCCCCCCATTGAGAACTGTTCTTGTTGGAAGAGGATTGTCCTTGCCTATATCCCCATAACACAGAAGCCTCCTGTGACACTCCTCCCCCATCTTAGCATTCCTCGTACTGGCTTCGATTCAGCAACTGCCCCCTCCCTTATACTGTGAAAGCACGAGGGGAAGGATCTATACCAGCATGTTACATATGCGTGGCACATAGCAGTCTCTCAAGAAATGTTCGTGAGTTAATGAATGCACAAACCAGAGTGAGGCCTTCAGGAATAGAGTCGATGAACTTCATCTCCCCATACTTCCCTTCAGAGCTAGACTGAACAGACTGGAATGATCTATTCTTCCTGATCCAGGTTCTCTCTCCGCCAGGCTCTGAGGAATTGGTCTTCTGTGATCACAGGCCGCCCCTGCTCCAGTTGGGACCATTGTCTATCAGCATTCCAGGCACTGAGAAAGCCGAGGGTTTTAGTTTCTTTCTAGGTCTTGGTGTCAAATTTAAATGTGAGTTTGAAAACTTTGGTCAGCCCCCTCCCCAACCCTGCAATGACATCATGCTGCTCCTGAAACCTCAGTTCCTGGAAAAAAGTTGCCCTAGTTTTATTTATTTTTGTAACTCTGCCCACACCCAGTTGCCCAGCACTGTCTGCTAGGCACGCAGAGGCATGTGGGAGGCCAGCAGGGCGATATTTGCTGAGTGCATGGCAAGTACGTGCCACTTGAAACCCTGTGAAGGCAAGAACCCTATCTGTCTCCCAGTGAATCCCCAGAGCTCTTAGCACCCAGAATGGATGAATGGATGAATGAATGGTGGGTTGGATGAAGCCATGTTCTAAGGGCTTTGCGCATGTGGTTTCATTTAAACCTCATGGAAAACCCATGAGTCAGGTATGACTGCCCTTCGTAAATCAAATGAGAAAAACTGGAGTTCAGAGCAATCACTCCTTGACACTAAATCAGACAACCCCAAAATAATGGACCCAGAGACAAATTTAGGTCTACTTCAAAATCCGTGCTTTAAATGTTTGCCAAATTCATTGAGCTGCACTGAACCTCGCAGGACTGATGATAACTGGTCATCTTGACTGGATTCGAGGCCTCCAGTGACTTCAGGGATGCTTCCTCACAGAGGTCCCATGGGGTTGTGAGGCACTTCGGGGACACAACTGGGGCACAAGTCTTTCTTGAAGGGTGTTTTCATCTTTGGATTGCTGCCAAACTCTCATTAAACCCCCACTAGGGAGGAAAGGGTCAAGAATTGGAAGCCATACTTGAAGAGAGAACTCAGCAGCCTTGATTTGGAAGACAGGACAGGGAGGGGATTGGAACAATAGTTGAAGCTAAAGGGTCTGGAGGAGATGCCACTCCGGGGGCCACAACACCTGACTTCACATCTCTGCAGAACAGTCCCACAGAAGACGGTTTGGACGTGTTTTGTCCTGACCCAAGAGACTAACAAAAAGCAAAAGACACAGGTCAAGGGTCAGTAATAATAAAAAGCTCCTTATAGTTAGCACTGAGTAGGGAGAGAGGGATAGGAAGGAAGGGGAGAAAGGGAAGGCAAAGGAATGGAGGAGGGGGAGGGGGGAGGGAAGGAAGCAAGCAAGTTGGGGGGGGAGGAGAGGAGATAAGAGCTATCTTGTGTGGGTCTCTATTCCCTATCAAGCCTGACTAGAACGGCTTCCTGTAAGGCTAATAGGGGCTCAACATGGAGTAGCTATTATTATAGTCATTACAATTAATACTTACTGAGGGAATTTGAGCATAAGGGTGGGGTTAGACCAGCTGATCTTTAAAATTCCTTGAGGCGCCGGGAGCCCCTGGCTCTCACTGAGAGAGCCCCCAAGTGTGATGCTTCCCTTCTGGAATCTTGCCAGCTTGCCTCCACTGCCCTTCATTGCTGTCTCTTCAATCTTTCCACCTCACCAATTCAAAATACTTCCCTAACACATGACAATAAAGTGCAAATAGCAAAAATCAAGTCCCAAGTTTCTGTCAAACCACCTAATAAAATGGCCAGCGTCAAATGCAGACAATCTGTTGACTAAAATTCCCTGTTACAACAATAAACACCTGACCTGAGCTTCCGCCGATGGCTGGGAATAACATCAGCCCTCCTGACTCTGGACCTAAGTGATCTTCCAGAAATGCCTCCTGAAACCATGGCCTTTCCTGGGCATCCATGGTGGCTGTCCCAGCACCACCAGAGACTGGCTGGGTGGGCCTGGGATTTTTTCTTTTTTTCCTGTCAAGGGACCAAGATTGGATAAAGCTCAGCGAGGTAGAAGCCCAAGGAGCAACCTGTGACACCGATGTGTAAATCCTTTGGAGAGGAACGAACGTATGAGAGTCGTCCTTCCCCAAAGTCCAAGTACAGTCAGAGATGTCCCAGCAGAAGACTGCCATGAACACCCGAACCCTCCTCCCCACCTGGTTCTTTCTAAGTCACTGGTTGTGCAACAAACAGACACACATTCTGTTATAGTACTGCATACTTACTCAAAAACATATAGTTAACACCTACTATGTGTTAGCATTATCTATGCACACACTTGTATGCCCTAACCAGACCGATATGACTACATAGGATTACCAGCCCACACAAAGATACACAGACACACACCTTCCACAAACATTGGCCCGTATATGAATATACACAAATACACATGCAAACACCCCGCAGTGTAATATGTGCATATATACTGTCATACAAAAGCATGCATATTACATTACAGTCTTGGTGCAAATGACAGAATCCCAATCCCAACTCACAAGGGCTTTAGTTAAAAGAGGAATTTATTGCTTGAAGCATCAAGAGGTAGAACTACAAAGCTGGGTGCAGAGCAAGGATGCAGCTGGGCTTCAAGGACAACTAACTCCAGAACCATGGACTTCATCAAGTTCATCTCCCACTGTGGTCTCTGTTGCTCTCAACTCTATTTCTCTCTGTGCCAGTTTCTCACAAAAAGCACGTGCAGAGCCAAATGTGGGAAATAAGACTTATATCCACGTGAGGGAACCAGGCTACACATTCCCTGGTCCCTGGCTACAGATCACAGTAAATAGAAATTACTACAAGTGTTTTCTGGCTCTAGGACCAAAAGTCCAAGGGATATGACAACTGACTCCCATGCCCATCTGTTTTAGTTAGCATAGGCTAGGTTAGGCTGCAGTCATAAAAAGAGAACAAACCCCGAAGATCGCCATAGTTTACTCCCAGAAGTATTCGCTCTTACTTATGCTCCGTATTCATCCTGGGCTGGCCATGGCTCTGCTCCACGGTAGCTCCTTTCGGGGACTCAGGATGACAAAATAGCCTTTCTCTGAATGTCACATGGCTGAGGGAAAGGAGGGAAGGAGGTGGCAAGTCATGCAAAGGCTCTCAGAACTTCTGTCCAAGTGTGGTATGTGTCACCTGAGTTCTCATTCCATTGGCCAAAGGAGGTCATTCTGCCATTCCTGACATCAGTGGGGGAAAGGAGACAAGGAAAGTTTTGAATAGCGATCCCATCTACTGCACCATCTCCTGACCATCTGTGACCAGCTGCAGAACTGACTCATCCCTTGACAAACGGAATTGGGCCAGGAGGCAGGACCAGGTTAGGTCCCTGTGGTGGCTCCAGGGTTCATGCTGTGACTCGGTTGTCCCAAATGGGGATTGCTGGGCAGATAAGACCATTGTGTTATAGAGATATCTCGGATGAACTAATGAGGAGACATGAGCTCAGCCCCACAAAACCACATGGCGGACCCATGGACACACACTGAGTAACTCCCATGTACGGATCCGGGCACACATATGCAGATGGATGAATGCCTGCGAACCTGTGTGAGCACACATACACACACCATGCTCATGTTGGGGTCCAGTCTGCCCTCATTTACATGTCAACCCAAATGCACACGCCACCCTCAGGCCCACATGCACACTCTGGCTCAGCAGGGAGTGGCTGCTTCTGCCAGGGAGAGATCAAAGATAGCCGCTCCAGCTGCATACTTAAGGAGTATCTGCCGCTTCCCGGGAGCTGTGGAGTTGAGCCCCCTGCCTAGTCAAAGCCCCACTCTGGGAAATGCACCCCCGCAACTCCACCCTAGGGGAAAGGCTTGGAATCTAATCACTTACTTCCCCAAGCCTTTTAGGAAGGACCCAGAAAGAAGTCCTGAGCGGCATGGAAGAGCAGCTGGGCCCCCAGCTCCAGAGGGCTAGGGTCGGGGCTCCCAGGCAGAGCGGACAGCCCTCCTGGGACAGCCAGGCTCAGTCCCAGGGAAGGAAGGACTGACACTGCCCATTCACCGAGGACTCGTATTTCCTCTTGGGGAACACTCGTGCTGCCCAGGCTTGAATTCAGATTTGAGTCTTTGTGAAAAAGTCCCACACGGGGAGCTGAACCCCAGGTTGTAGTCCTGGCTTTGCCACCAACTCATTTGGACCAGTCACTTTCCCCTTTGGCCCTCAGTTTCCTAGAAAAGTAGAAATTTAGAGTTACTAGAAGCCATCCAATCTAGGAATGACAAACACCTGGCACAACCCCCTCCATGCACGGGAGGCTTCACTAGCCCCCCACAACGCCACAGTAGCCACGTCTGGATGCAGCCTCAAATACTTCTGCACAAAATACTCTTTGTTGAGATACTAATTCATCAACTTAGACTCGTGAAAGGAAACCTATCACCAGCCCTGATCTAACCCTAGGACTTCGCTAAATCGATGAAGAAAATGAGAGGGGAATACTCTTCTCCTAATCTCCTGCAAGCAAACTGGGAGGTCGAAACAGGAGCAGCCGCAGCCCCGGCCTTCCCCTTCCCCACCCTGTTTTCATCCAAAAAAGACAAGCTGGTTTCATCTTGTTTGCAACTTCGGATCAATTAGCAAGAGCTGAACAAAACGCCATGTTGAGAAGACTCCCCACGGCCGCGCCCGGGCTCAGTAGGAAAGGGGATCATGATCAATTCCCAACATCTGCCATCAGGACAGGTGTGCAGAGCCAGCCCCAGGCCTCGCTCTAGCCAGGCTTACACTGAGGGTGAATGATTTGCTACACATGCAAGATAATAATCCCTACCTGCCTGGAAAAGGAAATACGCTTTTGCCCAAGAGTGGAGATGCTTTTGGTTGAGTCTCGGGAGACATATAGGAGCCTGTTTAAAATGCCACTGCCCTTGGGGTGCCTGGGTGGTTCAGTGGGTTAAACGCTGCACTCTTGATTTCAGCTCAGGTCATGATCTCAGGGTTGTGGGATCGAGCCCCGCATGGGGCTCCCCACTGAGTGTGGAGCCTGCAAAGATTCTCTCTCTCCCTCTGCCCCTCTCCCCGCTTATGTGAGCTCCCCTCCCTCTCCCTCCGTCTCTAAAAATAAAAGGAGATTAAAAAAAAAAAAAAGAATGCCACTGCTATGTAATAAATAATGGAAAAAAACAAACAAAAACAGAGGGGTGGTGGGTGTGGGGATGAGTAAAATAGGTGATGAGGAAAAAAAAAAAAAAAAAAGCCACAGAGGAGATAAGTCCTGGGCTCAGCAGGCAGCCAGCACTCCCTTCCTGCCCTTGGGACCCTGCAAAAGGACGTTTCCATTGCTGATTCAGTTTGCACACAAGAAAAAAATGGTGGATGTAGTATCCATACTGTACGGTTCCTTTATGAAATAATAATACCAAAACAACCACACTCTAATAATAATAACTTATTGAACACCTACTATATGTCAGGGACTGTGCTTGGCTCTTTACACAAAGTGTGTCCAATTCTCTCAACATTGCTGCAAGCTAGGTTGTGTGTTCACACTTGGCAGATCAAGAAATGGACACTTCGAGAAGCTATGTGACTTGCCCAGTATCGTTCAGGTAGCAAAACAGTAGGATTTGAGACATTTCTGGCTGACACCAAAGCCTCTCTTCTTTGTACTAGATATATTTTGAATCAAAATAAAAGAAAACATGAGCTCTAGGAGTAAGAATTCCACATAGCTTTGGGATGGGAGCAGAAAAAATGGGATATTGTACCCAGATCTCTATAGTGTTTTTTCTATCCCTTCTTAAATTGTGCATCTACTTTTCTATCAAATTTAAAGCTCGCACATGGGTACCACTCAGATTCCTAGGTTTGGGTAAACAAATACTATGAAAATTTTATTTAAACTTCTGAGTGCTGTTTATTAGGACTTTCATTCTCTTTTATCTTTTACCACAAAAGCATTAAGCCACCAATGAAAAAAATGGAAAAAATACAAATAAACATACAGAAAACAATAAATACTCCAAATTTCCTAATCCCCCCCCAAAATAGACATTTTTAATATTTTAGGATACAGGAGTCCCTCTCTTATCTGGGGGGAGATATGTTCCAAGACCCCCAGTAGACATCTGAAAACCACAGAAAGTACCAAACCCTATACAATCGAAGTTTTTCCTATACGTACATACTTATGATAAAGTTTAATTTATAAATTAGGCACCATCAGGATTCATAACAATAAATAATAATAAAATAGAACAATTATAACAATATATTGTAATGAGTTATGTGAATGTGGTCACTCTCAAAATATCTTATTGTTCGGTACTCACCCTTCTTACGATGACATCAGAAGATAAAGTGCCTGGGTGATTGAGATGAAGTGAGGTGAATCATTCAGGCATTGTGATGTAGCGTTACATGACTATGACATTCCGACTACAAAAGGAGGATCATCTGCTTCCAGATCAAGACTGACCACAGGTAACTGAAACTGTAGAAAGCAAAACCATGGATGGATGGGGGGGATGACTGTACACTCTTGGAGAATTTCTCCATATGTACTTTGTTTACATAGGGAATTTGTACTTCAATACAATCTATTTTTATTATCCGCCTTTTCCTTCATGATACTTCATGTTTTTCATCTACTGCATTACTTTTTTTTGAGAAACAGTGAGAGTGAGCAGTGGGGAGGGGCAGAGGGAGAGAGAGAGAGAGAGAGAGAGAATCTCTGGCAGACTCCCCGCTGAGCTCAGAGCCCACTACAGGGCTCAGTCTCACCACCCTGAGATTATGACCTGAGCTGAAATCAAGAGTCGGATGCTTGACAGACTGAACTCCCCAGGCACCCCTAATCTATGACATCACTTTAACTTACTGATTAACAGTGCAGTGTGGATGTATTATACTTTATTTAGCCAGTAACTACTACTGGGCATTTAGATTCTTTTCAATTAAATGTTATCATCATAAGAAATATTATAACTAAACGTTCGCACATCTTCATGGTAGATAATATCCTTAGAATAAATTCCCAGAATTTGAGGGTCAAATATATGGATACTTTGAGGGTTTTGTTACCTAATCCAAATTGCCCTCCAGAAAAATTTATATCAACGTACCAATTCTATCAGCTTCTCTAGATCTTTGCCAATATCAGACATTTCAGTTTTAAATCTTTGTTTCTTAACTCTTGTGAACATAAAAACAGAGGGATGCACTTTGGAGGGGTCCCATGGGGCACCCCATGGGGCACAGGTATTGACTGTGAAAATGGACATGTTGATTTATTTAAGTGGATATGTGTTAGCATCACTTGAAAAGAAGGCACCAATACACCACATCATGAGATGACACTCTACCATGCAACAGCACTGCATAGACCCAGATATTACATATACTGAGGAGTGCTGCCTCCCTAGACAGAGAGCAAGAGACAGGACCTAAGCCATATTTGTCTCTGCAACCTGCCAGGGCCTCGTGCAGAGCCCTGCACACAGGTGATATCTCTGAATCTACTGTCTTCATTTCTGTCAATGATAAGATCATTGAAGGTTGAAACACCCAGCCTGAGGTTCCCCTAGAAAAACCAGAAGGGGTGATGACTTGGCTTAAGGGAGCAGGCATAGGGTTTGCATTTAGGAGTTCTGAGTTCACATCCTGGGTCCCCTGCTTTTTTGGGCAAATTCCTTAACATCTCTAAATCTACTTGCCTATTCTGGGGGGAAAAAAAAGGGGGATGACTACTGACTCCAGAAGGCTAGATTAGTTAATTAACGAGACAAGGAAAGTGAGGGAGCCTTGCAAATGGCAAGCATTGTACTCCTGTTTCTTGGACTCTCCTCTTAGCAAACACTGAGAGTTGCTTTATGGATGTCCCTCAACCAGGGCAAAAACTCAAACGACAGATAGGAGGCTGAGGTTGATTGATAGGAAAGTCCTACTTACCGTTGTTGGAGAAAAGGAGGTATTTCTTGAGTGCGTCCCTGCTGTACCTCCAGCCTGGGTCTGTCATTTTTGTTGTGTAACACATCACCCTAAACTTACTGGCTTCAAATACCAGCCATGCATTTAGCTCAAAACTCAATGGGTCTGCACTTGGGCTGGGATCAGCTGGCTGGTTCTTCTAGGCCTCCTCTGGGCTCATCCACGTGGCTGCAGTCAGCGAGCCGTGAATGGCCTCACTCACATGTCTGGCAATTGGCTGCATATCAGCAGGGGCAAAGACTGTAACTGGGCCATGGGTCTCATCTTCTAGCAGGCTATTTGGGGCTCATGCACATGATGGTAAGTGTGTATTTCCAAAAGTAGCAAGAGAGCAAATCACTATACCCAAGTTTGCTAATGCCTCTGTGGCCAAAGCCAGATATGTGGTCAATCCCACGTTCAAAGGATGGAGAAACAGACCTTGCTTCTGGATGGGAGAAGCTCCAATGTCACATTGCATGGGGTGTACATAATGGGATGGGAAGAATCCATGGCCATAATTGCCCTCAGAGGCAAGTGCTTCTCCCATGGCTGTCTGCACCCTATGACCCAGTTGCTCACACAGAAAGTAAATCTCCTCCATGAATGTCAGGAAAGGCTTCCATAATTTTGCTAGCCTTCCCACAAATCAGTGCCACATGGTGCCATGATCTTCAGCCTAGAAGCCTGCGAGCAGGAGACAGAGACAAAAGAACATATGCTTAAATTATCTGATGAATGTCAGATACATTAAACTAATTTATGTAATAATGTAAGCACAGCGATGGGAAGGTAATATGAGAGACATAAATTATACATTATTATTGTCAGTTCTAGCACTTATCTTAGCAGCGTGTCAAAATACATCCTGATACGTTAGCATTTATAGAAAGGAACAAGCGCTTGTGCTCGAGGATCTGGCAGTGAGAAGCTGGGTGTCATTTGCGTGTATGCACCCAGCCATCATTGTCTTTCCCTGGAATGATAAGGTAATGAGAAGAGGGTGCCCAGTGTTCTTAGCTCCCCTAGAGAGCCTCGAGCTCGGATCCCCCCGGCATGCGTTTCAGGGTATGGTCAGAGTGGGAAGCCGTGACAGAGCATGGTCTTGGGATGAGACTGACAACTCTCCATCTTTGATCCAAATCATTTCACCTCCCCAAACCAAAGTTTCCACATCTGTGAAATGGGAATGATGAATCTATCTTCCAAAAGATTGCCATAAGGATAAAATGAGAGTACTTCGTTTTTCTTCTCACTGAGGCACCTCTTGGGTAGGTAGCAGCAATCAGAGATGTATCTGAAGCAATCTTAAACATTGGGGGAAAACCTCATTCTGGAGGAAAACCGTCCTGCTCATCTGAAGCACAGTGAACAACTGCCTGACCGTGGTTTTGTCTATTTTCATTCTAGCCACAAGGTACTGTCCCATGTTCCCCGTTCCCTGTTGTATTGTGGCCAAACTATAATTCTCATGTCCAGAGTATAACGCCAGAGTGTAATACTGATAGCAACCTCCTAGGGCTGGCAAGTCCTTCAGGGAACCGTGGGTTAATCTTGACACCACCAGGGCCTGGTCTCTGAGGCTGATAAGACTCAGGGTCTGAGAGACTCAGAAATGTCCAGATGTTAAAGGAACTAGTACGTAGGACAACTCCTACGGGGAAACATGGCCCTGGGGAGGGGAATCCAGCATAAAACATTGCCCTGGGGTGGGCAACCATCCTCAGGAGGGATGACCCAAGAACGAGAGCCCATCCCAAGGGAGTCAAGGGTAGGCCCCCAGCTAAGCCAAAGCTAAGCTCTGAGCATAGAAAACCCCAGGGGAGGGGACCTGAGAGGAGGAGCAGAGAGAAGCTTAGTAGAGAGCCCCAGGAGGAGCACCATGTACAGCCCCCAGAAGCTCATCACATCGAGCAAGCAGAGGCGAACCAAAGCCATTGCAATCCTGCCTGCCCAGTGTATCCTCTGGTCTGGATGCAGAGGCAGGCTGCATCTACAAGGGGGACACGAGAACAGTTGAGTCCAGAAGAGGGAAGTTGGAGGAGCAGAATCTAGAGGTGGGGGAGAGCAAGGGCCCTGAGACTGGAAACCGTACGCCTGAAATCTATTTCCTTTCCCTTCTCCTTTCTTAGGAGCCCCACTGCCTGGGCCCATTATTCTTCCCATGGTTCAAACTCAGGCAAGTCCAAGTTCCCGTCTCTGCTTCTCCATTCTGAACAGCAGCTAAAAGGCCTGGCCACTTAGTCCATTCCCCTTCTGGATCAGCTGCCTCCCCAGGGCCAGGACTAGGGCAAGGCCAGCAGGGAGCCTGGCACACAACATATAAGGAGGTGCTCTCTCTCAGGAATATGCAGGGACAGGCCCAGCACCTGATGGGGGGAGTGCTTTCCTCAGTGTTACACCTGCTTTCTTCCCTTGCCTCCCCACACTCCTGGCCCTGAACCTCCATCATTCCCTGCCCCAAGGCCTCTGTGAGGAGTTCTGGGGTGGCAGCAATGAGCAGACCTGGGCGCAATCTTCAGGGCCACAGTATGCTCCGCCCTAACAGGCCACCCTGGGAAAAGAAGAGCCACTCAGATCCCTACCTGGACAGGAATACCTTTTCTTGGTCCCTTGAGGTCCCTAGGGTACTAAGCAGAGATATTTATGCATAAATCCAGCCCTGCTCCTCCCTCTGCCCAGGAGGCCTCCATGGTAACCCCATCACCCATGGATTCACAGCCAACCTCCATAACTTGGTGTTGAAGGTCATTGTTTGTTCTAGCTTTTAGCACACTCTCCTGTGACTATTTACAGTATGACTGAACTGGATGGTGAGCATCTCCAGGGCAAATATTACCTCCCTCCCCAGTGCCTGGCACATAGATATCCGATGAGTTACTGAGCACCTATTCTGTGCAGATACTATGCCACGTGCTAGGTATACTACAGAAATCGCCATGGACCAAGGCCCTGCTTTCATGGAGCTTACACCCTGGTTCGGAGTTACAAACAAAATACAAACTACATATATAAGACACCACATGATAAATGTGCTAAGAACACAGCGCCTGGCAAAGAGACAGTGAGACAGAGGGAGGGACGCTGTTCAGTGTTAAAGAGGGCACATTCTGCATGGAGCACTGGGTGTTATGAACGAACAATGAATCATGGAACACTACACCAAAACAAATGATGTAATATATGGTGATTAATATAACAATAAAAAATTTAAAAAAAATAAAAAACAAAATAGAATGCTCTTATTGGTAGAAGAAGGACTTTCTTTTGTCGGATGTATTCTGCTCAGTGCAGCCGGGCCAACACGTGACTTTCAACTACCACATGGGGCCAAGGACGACCCCTGTCCCTGTTTTTGGAAATAAAGTTTTTTTTTAAAGATTTTATTTATTCATTTGAGACACAGAGATACAGAGAGACAAAGCATGAGCAGGGAGAGAGACAGAGGGAGAAGCAGTCTCCTCCCTGAGCCAGGAGCCTGATGCGGGGCTCGATCCCATGACCCCGGGATCATGACCTGAGCCGAAGGCAGAACTTAACCATCTGAGCCACCCAGGCGCCCCTTGTAAATAAAGTTTTATTGGAACACAGCAACTCCTATCTGTCTACTGTCAATGACTGTTTTCATACTACAATGGGCAAGTTGAGCATTGTGACATAGACTATGTGTCTTTTAGAGAAAAAGTTTGCTGACATCTGAATTAGAGAATCACGCCATGTAACGCGTAGGCAATCATTGCCATGTGAACAGACCTTAAATGCTATGGTAAAGACTCTCTCCGTGTCGTTCCCTTCCTCGGCAATAAGGATAGGGCTTTCTTCCGCTCAGTCTTCCTAGGCACCGTGTTGGTAAATGATCACAGATCCCTCACTTCCTGAGGGGGCAAGAAGGTGGAGGTGCCGATAAAGCAGGCTTCAGCTCGTAGGGATACCAATCCTCTTTTCATCTGATCTACAACCCCCCTGACACCCAACCAGCAATAGCATTTTCCCCATCTCCCTGCAAAGCCAAGCAACTTTGCCCACCCATTTGCCATTCGACAAAGTCTTTTAAACAGATGACTTTTAATAAGTTAATCCATTCATTGTCTGGAGCTCTGAAAACTGACATAAAAGCACAATGACGCCTAATTAAACTTGTTCTGTGAAAACTAATTTGTCAAACCCAGAAGCACAGTTCATAGATAAATGCTAATATTTGAAAGTCAAATTAAAGTTGAAAAGGTTTGTAATAACAGTTAATTAACTCTTGTTTTGTTTTCCTTCACTGCAAACTGGAACCAACTGCATTGCAGGCGCCTCTTTAACATTTTGGACCACAAAGATAAAATTCAAAGCTTTGAGATACGCCTTTGATGTTGGTATTCTCTGCAGATTCGATATTATTTTAAGTCTCTTTGTTTAAAAATTCATTTTTATTATCCCTGCATGAAATGCATGGCAATTCCCCAAATAACGAGCCATCAGTGCAATTAACATCGTCGATCGACACCAGCGTCCTGATAATTAATACAGACGCGCTGCCTCCCCAGCGAGAACTGTGAGGGCTTGATTTTTCAGAGCAACTGTTCATTTACAGACTCAGCTTCAACCTAATGAAAATGGATTGTGAAACTTTAATGAACAAGACTTTGCTGTCATAATAATAAAGACTTTGAAACAACGCGGAGGCCTCCATAGCAAGCGTCTGGCGCTGTGCTTGTTGCTACGGTACATCAAACCAATTAAGCCGTATGATGAATATTTACACCGAGGTTTTTTTCAACTCTATGACATAAGATAAACTCGTAAAAGTGAGCATTAATTCTGCATCAACAGTTTCTGACATTGCATCGCAGCAAAGACGCATCCGCCCAGCCAAAAGGCTGTGTCTGCCCACCTCTGTTTTGTCTTAATAAATGTCAACAAAGGATTAGAACGTTCTGAAAATCCAATTTGCATGCACAGGTTGTGAGTACAAGTGCAAAGAAAATATCTTCCCTGAGGTGGATGTATGCATGTGGATGTGTGTGCATGCATGTGTGTGTTTTGCTTGTGGGTATGGTAGTACCCAGGTGGGTCTGTTCTGTATGTTTGCATCTCTGTGCCTGGGGGAGTGTGTGTCTGCCTTATGCACATGGATCTGGGGTGAGGGGAGAGTAGGTGTTACCGTGCATAAACTCATTTCTCTGTGCATATATCATATTTGTATACACATTTATATCTTTGAGAATATACACGGGGGAATGATTTGGTGGGTTTGTTTGGGTTTGTAGGACCATTCTTGTATCCATTCAACGATTTTTATTGAGCATCTATTACACTAGACAATGTGAAATTACAATGGTCATAAAATTTCCAAAAGCATCTCTACTCAGGGAACTATGGTCTGGTGGGGGACTCTCTATACATCAACCAATATCCAATCACAGTAAAGCATGTTAAGTGCTAAGATGAGAAAAGGAAAAAGTATTTGCGGTGTGTATAGCAGAGGCACAGAACGTAAATTAAGGGAAATTTGGAAAGACTTTTCAGAAGAAGTGGAACTTAAACTGGACTTAAAGATAAGGAGGAGTTAGCCAGGCAAAGAAAGGGAGCCAGAGGAAGAAGCTACATCTGGGTGCCTTTGTGTGCATCTATGAGCTGTGCCTGCGGCAGTTGGATTTTGTCTGGGGTCTGTGTGCATGTGCCTGTGTGTGTGCTTTGAGAAACAGATCCATGCATGTACTTCTGTATGCCCAGGTCTCAGTGTCTGAGAATCACAGGACTCCATAGCAGGAAATATCTCAAAACCAGACACCACCACTCTGGATTGTAAATGAGGCAGCCAGAGAGCCAAGGGCCATGACCTTGGAAGGTTCAGGGCAGCAACTCTGGATTTAAAGAACTGTTACCCCATGTCTACTCTAACCCAAGTTTGCAAGTCAAGCTTTCACACACCCATGATTGCCTGAGGTTTGGATTTACAGATGCATAGAACTTCCCAGAGGCTAATGGAAGATGGATTCACCCTCTGATTTTGAGCACAAGCTCAGGAGCTTAGGAATTTTCAGGTCAGGGATTTCCAAACAACCTTATCCTAGAGTAAGAGTATCAGCCATAGATAAGTCAACCAAAGGACAGTAACTCCGGAAGCTAGCTGTATTTCGGCCATACATAATTGTGCACAGAAGCACAACTCCTGACACTAGGTACGGTTAAAATAAAAAGTCAAGAAGTTAGCATTGCTACACAGCTGCCTCTGTGCCTCTCGGACAAGCTGCATCAGGGCGGTGGAAGATTCTACAGTTTGTTTTGGAGTTGGACAATAGGTCATAACTGACACTACGTGTGTCCAGAGCACATCCAGTTACAAGGAAGAAAGCAATCAAGATGGGAACCAGCCAAAAGAGCTGTCACAAACCCATGTCCTTTATCCATGGGGAACTCTCTGGCATTCAGAAACTCATTTTACTCACAAAATTCTTGGATGTTCCTTTCCCAAGCTACAGAAGAGGAAAGGCAGTCAATTAAAATTGTAGAGAAAGCTACTATTCACAGATGCATCAACAGGAATGATGAGGTAGAAGTTTGTTCTGGTTCTGTTCATCATGGAGGCAAACAGTCCTACCCATCTTCCCAGGGGATGTCTGAGCACTGGTTGCTGTTCATAAAATGATGACCCTGCATCCGTAAGACAAGGTTAAATGCATGTGTGAAGAAAGGTATAAAGATCTGTAGCTAAATAATTTTTTCAAAGATTTGAATATTTAAAGGGTTAGCCCTTGGCTATCCAGAAAGTTCAACTATCCAGGTTCAGGTTCACTAGCATATACTGAGCGCCACTAGGCATTGGGCTAGATATTTCCACCAGTTGATCTCATAGAGTCCTTATCAAAATCCTAAGAAGCAGAATTTACTGTCTGCATTTTAGAGATGAGGAAATTGAAGCAGAGAGAAGTTGGGTTGTGAAGGGCGGGGACTCTTCTTTTGGCTCTCCCTCTTTCTACTTCTAAATACTTCTTATGGAACAACAAATTGTCCCAGGGTTGCAGAGGCAAAAGACCTCTTGTCTTACAGCAGATGCTTGCAAAGTCCCCACCCATCAATCAGCAGGCAATGTCACCACTATTTGGAAGGCCCTCTTGCCTTTGCATGACCCACATCTTTTGTCAGCATCATAGTCCCAGCTTGGCCTCCCTTTGAGAAGCAGCAGAAATCGGGACTTCTTGAAGAAAGATATTCGTTTACTTGGAATGAAGCATCAGAGGATGCAGACCCCCTCAACACACCAAAAGGGCTTGGGGAAAGGAAAGTGACATTTCTGCCTTCCCCCTGTGTCTTCTCTTTCAGTCTGCACCACCTCTTTGTCAACATGTGCATCTATAATGTGCATATTACAGAATTCACCTATGCTGTGCCAGGCTCCACACAAGCATTATATCTGCTCTCCTTAATGCAGCAAGTGGGTAATGGGACCCCAAAAAATCTGAGATGCAGAGAGGTTTAGAAAGTTGCCCAAAGTTATAAAACCTGAGTGGTAGTGTTGGAATTTGAATGTAGGATGTCTGACTCAAAGCCCAGTACTCTTTCCCTTGTTATGCTTCCTCTGAGAGTAAGTTCCTGGGCCCAAAGGGGTTAGCACATCTGCAAAGGTCCTTCCAGTTTGGGGCTCATGATACAGAAAAAAGGGTTGATTGTCTTTTATCAGGGCTACATGGGCAATTCAGCTCCCTGAGACTGGAGTCTCCTCAGTCTTCTAGAGTGTGGGGAGAAGACCTAGTTCTGTGCCTCCTGAAGGGAAAAGGGCCTCATCAGCCAGTCTGGAGACTTAGGACAGAGATTCCCAGAGATCTATGGACCTCAAACATCATCTTGTCCAACCTCTTTGCAACATCCCAGGGCCTATATTAAAAAACTATCAGTGTTTGGGTGGCTGTCCCTAGCTCAGTCAGTGGAACGTGCGACTCTTGATCTCAGGGTTGTAAGTTTGAGCCCCGTGTTGGTTGTAGAGATTACTTAAAATAAAATCTTAAAACAAACAAAAAACTATCAGTGTCTGCAAATTTATCCCAGTGAGGTTCATATTATCTTTATAGAGAGTTACTATTCTACAGAACTAAACTAGAGCTAAAATCTCTCTCTAGAGTTTTCACCCACTTATCCAACACTGAGTCCTTCCTCCAGGGGACCCCTTTTCTATTCAGAGAATGAAAGCAGTAAGGACATGTGCCCCTTTCCAGGATGCATACCTGGAGTCTACTGGTGGTTTCCATTCTCCTCAACTGAGCTTCAGTGGGTCTCAGACTAGCACACCACCAGACAGTCAGACTGGTGCTGAGCTTTTGGATGATCTGAGTGGTCCTCTCTACAGCCAGGCTGAAGGAAGGGTGTGTGCTCTGGTCAAGCTCCAGCCTCTATAGCCTCTGCTTCTCAGACCCTCCGAGAAAATCCCATCCCACAAGGCCTCTCCATCCTCAACATGGGGGCCCTTGTGAATCATCACCCCTAGGAACCTAAACATATGTTGAGTGCTTACCGAAATACCTGGGTAGAAGTGCCCACTGAGTATATGGTACTGTTGTTACCTGGCAATACTATCCCAGGGTAATTAGCAGGGGCAGGAACTAAGGCTCACAAAAACACTACACTGCCTTTAATGAACGTAAATTGTGCTGATAAGGAAATCTGGGTTCTAATTACTGTTCTACCATTAAAGATGAGGAGGAGGAGGAGGAAGAGAAAGATTTTGATAATAAGGGCCACAAGAGCAAGCACCATTTCCATCATGCTTATGGAATAAACCCTGTGAGGGTTTATTTACCCCCACTTTACAGATGAGGAAACGGAGGTTTTAAGAGGTCAAGCACCTTGCCAAGGTCCCATAACTGGTAAGCAATGGGATTAGAATGTCTGTAGTCCAAGAGTCCTTGAGCCCCTGCTATTAACCACTATGTGATATTTCCTGTCTCTAACTTGCTGTGTGAGTTTGGGCAAGACACTTCCCCTCCCTGGGCCTCAATTCCCCATGGCCCTGGGTTTTCATAGCTCCAGTAAGCCAAAGAATTGACTTGAGGAAGGCAGTGGAGGTTTCTGGGGAAGCCGAATCTCCCCCACTGGGCATGCCAAGCTCCACCTTCCTGCATATGAATTCCCTCCTGGCTGCCAGGGCGGCTCTCAGGCTCATCTGAACATGCAAATCAGAATTAATTATTCAAGACTGGGTCTACTTTGCATACCAATTCCATTTTCTTCTGTGTGGGAAGGTTCTCACCCCTTTTAACAGTTTAGAATAATGTGCATCAGACCTCAAAAATGAAAACAAAAGTTAAAAAAAAAAAAAAAACTGGAGGAAGAAGGGATAAATTGGTTTCTTTTGCTGGTTGTTCTCCCTGGCCAGGGCTGGGCTGGGCTGGGCTGGGCTGGAAACCAGAAGGGCAGAGGCCCCTGCAGGCTGGGATGCTCTCTGTCATTAATGGTAGACAAAGAGTTGGTGAATTTCCAGATCATGTCTATCTTTGAGAATCTGATGAAAACTATGGAGTCACTCTTCCAAAAAAAAAAAGCAAATCGACAAAATGTGGCATACAACCATGAAGTGTTCCCTGAGAATGCTCAGCCCCGAACCCCTAGTTAGGAAGACAGGAATGGCTCAAATCAGAAATATCATGGAGATGAAGGCCCATGGGGTTCCTGGGCATGCAGGTGTGTCAGTGAGAGTTAAGGAAGATGTCAGAGACAGTGGCCCCCAACCTAGTCCAACATAGTTTACCTGACATTCTTAAAGACCCGCGTGTCTTTCACTGAGACCAAGGTGAACGAGGCCCATGTCCAGGCACCAGAGGCTTGATTGGCTCACATGAGAGTATGTACTTAAAGGAAGATATCTTCCACCACATTTCTGCAGAAGATGTAAAAATAGTATTTATAAATTATACTATTTTCTATGATCATAACTATAAAAATCACCACACAGAAACAAAAGTGAGAAGAAAATAAGTGAAATTTTCATGGAAGTTATTGTTGAGTATAACAACAGGTAATATTTTTCTTTTTGCTGATTTTCTATTTTTTTTCTATAATGGAAAGTTTTGCCTTATGAGGGAAAACACAACAAGTTTACACTAAAAATTACAAAGGGAGACCAATAGGTGGCCCATGATCAGTCTCTGCAAACAGGGACAAATGGATGGTACCACGATATTAACAAATGAATAATAAAAGTTGGGTTAACATGCAGGAAAGACTGTGGTGGCCTGAATACAGGCAGAGAAAAGAAGTCCGACCAGAGGAGAAACAGAAGAATGAACTGAAAGCTCACAGAAAAGCAGAGAACAGAGCCTACCTTGCCATTCCTCCCCTGAAAGGGAGAGAGAGAGAGAAAATCCCACCCTGGCTCCTGACTCCCTCAGGGGACCCTGTTGAGTTCTGTAACATAGCTTTAATCTTTCCACTCAATCCTCTTCTTGCCTAGGCTGCCTTGAGTGGGCTTGGTCTCACGCAACCAAACGGTACCTAAGGCAGCGTGAAGTCAAACAGAACAAGTGTGTCTACTCTACAACTGAGTGTCTGTGACATCTGAGTGAGTGTGGGTGACATCTGAGAAATTATGTGTAACATCTGCATGGGTGTGTTTGTGTAACAGGCTGAGTGTGTGTAACAGCCAAGCGTTTGTGACATCTTGAAAGTGTGTGTGTGTGAGATCAAAGTAAGTGTATGTAGCACCTGAATAAGTATGCATAGTTAGCTGGAGTCAATAAATGTTTAAATCTGTGACCTGTCAGTTGTAATTTCTATCAATTTCCCCTCCACAATCTGGGCTTATACTCAGCCCGAGAGTCTCATCTTTGCAAATCTCACCTGGGGCCAGGGCAGACATTCTCTAGATGCTTTTCTGCTCAGGTCCACAGGCCTGCGGAGAGAAAGGCAGCCAGTCAGGTTCACCCCCTCCCTGCTCTTCAGGCAATGTCAGCTGATTCTCTACAACCCCTTTGGACAGCTGAAGCCCAGGGCCAAGGGGCAGGTCCCCCTTGATCTTAGCAAAAGGGCAGGATCTCATTCGATGCTCAAAACAAACTTTGGGTGTCACTGGGACAGAGATAACAACTCCTACATCACAGGTAAGTAAATCTGAGGTCCACAGTGATGAAAACACTATTCAAGTGACACGGGTTGGGAGCAGTCAAAATTTGAACTCAGTTCTCCTGACTCAAGAAGAGCCTGTGTCCTTCCCAGAATGTCACACCCCTCCCAGCTAGACTCTGCAGATGTCATAATTGGTTTTTCTCAGCCGTATTCACTTCCCGTCTCCCATCAAAATCCCCCTGATGGGCATCCATTGCAACACAGAGCCTGTGGTCACAGGAGTGACTTCAGATCTCACTTGCCAGGGGCCTTGAGCCCACTGGGGTAGGGAATTGACAAAGGAAGAAAGGGCACTGAGCGTAATGTACAAACCTACACCTGAGCGGTGCCGGGAGGGCAGATTCCTTCTGCTGGTTTCTTGGGTTTGATCATATTTGGAGAACTGATGACATAGAATTGCTACATCACGAAGCCCTGTGAAAAGTGTTTCATCAAGGCTGAAGCAGAATCCAGAAAGCCCAGGACATTCAGTCTGGTTGGACACTTCCTGTATGTTTCTAAAGCTCTACTGGGAAAGATTCTAGAGGCATCCAAAGGGTGCTAGGAAGGCATCTCATTTGGCCAAGGCCTAGAAGAAGAATGTATTATTTCACCAGGGGCTGAGGCTACTGGGGTGTGTGGCACGGGGACGGGGCGGGGGGCTGATCTTGTTTCATGCTGCTTCCTTCCCTGTTGGTCCAATGAGACCTGCCCAGCCCCTGGGGCTATCTGCAGTGACCAGTGGAATTGTGTGGTTAACTCCTATTCCATTCCTCAAACTATGTCTGCCTTTCCAAGAACTGAATTCCTTCAACTGAGCTTAAAATTCCAATGGCATGCGCCATCTGGAGGGAAACCTCCAGTTCCAACACCATCCCCACCTAGGGATCATTCAGAACAAACAGTATCTCTCCTTGACACCTCACCCTCACTAAATCCATCAGAGCCCTTCTCGAGAGCAGGATTTTATGGGAAGCACAAGGGGAGCACAGAGGGACCCGGCTAAGGTGCAGGAGAGGTGGAGAACATGAAAATATGAAGATGGCAAGCTGCAAGTCCAGCAAACTATACTACCACGGCAATTTGCAGAAGGCCTATCCACATAAACCCCAAGTGGAGGTCCTCGTGTCTGAGCACTGACAAAATGATTTCCACATGTTGCACACAGTTGGGAGCACTTCATACCCATGAACTCTCTTAATCTCTTTTCCCTGCAGTTTGCGGGCTCACGAGTTTGCACCAATAAAGTAATTCATGGGCTGAAAGATTCACAGAATTGTTAAGACAGACAGGCGTGATAGTGACTCATTAAAAAGGAAGATAATGGCCCAGGGGTGTCCCTGACACTAGTTTTGAAAACATTTTTCTGCCCATATTCTCCATAAACTATCTTCAGTGGATCAATTTTTATCCTGGCTGTCTTTTCGCTACTTGGCTAGGAAACCATCCCATGAAAAATGGTAGATTTCTATTAGAAATAGAAGGCGAAATCATAAGCACCAACTATTAATGAGGTGATTTAAAAATATATATATTCAATCAAGAGTAATTGGGGCTGAGCATAGTAAGTCATGGAAAATTATAAGCTCTGCCCACTCTAGGGCATGACTGACTATTAAAATCTTTTTCACACCATTGCCTACAAAAAGCAGCTGGGCATCATGCCACCAGGGAGGTGGCAGCAGAATGGCCTCATTCCCTAAACAGGCTTGCAAAAAAGAGGACAATCGGTTGGATTGCTGAATCAAACTTAACCCCTTTTATGCCACGTCGAGTGGATTTTTGACAAAGAGCAGTCAAGAGTTAACGCTTCAAGAGCCAGTGGGGAATGGCTTTTCGTGTGAGAAACATGTGTTGAATGCATTTATTGAATGCCTGCTATGCCCTTTTGCATCCTGGTAATCCCATTTCCTTGAATTGTCAAAACAAATGTACTCGTCCCATTTTCTTCACCTTTGTTCATAAAGGCAGAAACTAGAGTTCGGAGAAGACAGGGTGGTACCCAAGATCCCAGGGGCAATCTGTAGCAGAGCTGCAGTTGTGTATTTTGATTCCATCCCCAAAGCTCATCTGGGTATCCTTCCTGTATTGGCCTATACAAACAACACGGGGAATTAGAGTCTTTATAGGAAGGAACTATTTGCACAATCTTCGAACATACTTCTCACCACCCAGGACCATGAGTAGTAGGGATCCCAGAATCCCTGAAGGTCCAAGTTCTCTTCCCTAGCCCTTGTCTTCCTGTCACTCCTTCCTTTTGTTCCACTCCCATCTTACAGGTTAAGACCCAGGGACCTGGCTGACTTAGATGTGGGCTGATCTTAGTGTGGATCTTTTCTTTCTTACTAATAAATCCATAAGATGAGGCTCCTTCATTGTGTTGTACTCCATATTCAAAAAAAGAAAGCAGAAGGAAAATAAAACTTCTATTTCAATGAAGCGTTGAATTAGCTATGATCTGTTTTGTCAAGGTTAGAGGCCATGCTGTATGATGGAAAGAACTCTAAACCAAGAATTCGTTAACAAGGATTCCAGCCTCAAGTTCACTATTACAGGTGTAACCATGGGACATTTATTTAACCTCTCTGAGTATCAGTTTCTTCAACTTCAGGTGGAACTAATGATACTTCCCTACTTCACAAGAGGGTTGTGAAGCTCAAGTAATATAATGAGTATGAAAGTATCTGGAACATTTAGATGTGTCTTGTGCTTGTGACTTGACCCAATGGAATTCCAACCTTTGATACATGTAATTGAAGCATTACCAGGATCATAAATGGAATAGCATGAAAAGAGCAAAGGCTTTGGGATCAGATTGGTGCTGGTTCAAACGTCGCATCTACCACTTGCTAGTTGAATGCCCTTGAACAAATTAATTATGCCAACAGAGTCTCAGTTTTGAAAAACTAAGCAATTTAAAAGAGCAATACTTGTCTCACTGAGTTGTAGAAAGGACTACAATGGTGTGCCAATAAATGTTTACCAGCCTTCTGAATGAAAAAAACCCTGGTTTATAGGGTTTGCTGGCTCCCGTGGTCAAAACTCTCAACCCAGCCACTTCAAGTTGCCAATATGGCGTCACTAGAGGCCGAATGTGCGCACTTGGCTCTTGCAAGCCAGCCTGAGCCAGTGCCAGCCCACCTCTCATATTAGATGAGTTAATGAATGTGAAGACTCAGGACAGCTTTCCCATTTACCAGGAAATCAACAAATGTACATGGAATTTATCTTGCTTGGGCCCTGTCCTCCAATCCCAGAATCCGAGGCAGACACCAAGGCAAGCTGTGGAGGGGAAATCTATAAGCAGATTCACTCCTGGAGGAAAGGAAATGGAGGTGATAACTGGACGGAAGGAACATCCTGGTGCTGAGGTGAGAACCAGATACAGAGGAAGCTAACCAGCAGGAGAAGGAGGACTCTTTCCTCCAAGCCCCGGATACAGTGAAGGATTGGAATTCAAACCTGGCCCAGCCTTGGTGTTATCCAGACCCTCTTCATTCCACCATCACCTAGGTAACTGGGGCAGTGTGGGATTAGCTGCCTGGCAACAATGCCCACCTCTCTACTCCTGCACACACCCACAGGCCCTCACCTCTGGTGATGTCCCCTCCCCACAGCCCACTGCCTGTCGCAGCAACCCAACTCTCTACTGCCACTCCCGGGCCCTGGCTAAGCCAAGCCCAGGGCCCACTTAACCAGAATACATCAGCCCAGAAATCCAGAAATCCAGAAGTCTGCTTGTTCTCCTAGCAAAAAAAGCCCCAGAGACCAAGAGCCCAGATCAAGAGCCAGGGGCCTTGGAGTCCAGTCTCAGCTGCCAGAGGACCAGCTGTTGTGGGACCCTGGACAGGTTGCTTGACTTCTCTGAGTTTTTGTGTCTTCATCCCCCAAATGGAGGGTTCCCTCTCGTCCGTACAATTGGGATTTTCTTTCATCTGTGAAATGAGGGATGATAACGCTTGCTAGGCCAAAACACACAGTTATCCTCGGTCCGTGTGCGAAGAGCCCCCCGACACACAGCAGGTGCAGGGGGAGATGAGATGATTATTAGCATTGCCAGCAATGCTGGCATCATAGGCTTCCAGCCCCTCCAGAGGCCCCCGACGCTAGGCTGAGGCCTGGGCACCAGGAAACCAAGGGACGAGTGAAGCCAAAGCTCTCCCCGGACAAAGCAGGTGACATGTTCCAACGGATTCTGAAGAGGGTTTGTGTTCCTGCCCTTCACCAGTGTAGAGCCATTTGTACAGGCCACCCGGAAACCTCGGCCCAATAGCTGCGTCTCTCCGAGAGGAAAATTGGCAGCCCTGGGAAGTGAGCTGCTCCCAGGTTGGACGTGATTAGGGACCAATTTGGGCCTGTTAGCCGAGCCTCCAGTATCATCTCGGCCAATTACTGGCCCAGCCTGGCCTGCAGCTGGCTGCTCCTTCCAAGCTGGACACTTTTATTTCCAGCAGAGCTCTCCCCGCGCCTCAGGCAAGAGACCAGGGTGACTGGAGCCCATTAAAAAGATGGAGAGAGAAATAACTCACTCAGTAAGGTAACAGTGTGGGTGGGGCTTGAGCTGGAGCTTTAATTAAAAAAAAAAAAACTCAATAAATAGTCTTGTGCCTTGCGTGTAAGAAGTATGGGAATTTATAAACTCTCCCAGCTATGGGGCTCTGATGGCTATTAAACTTCGTGTCTGGCAGAGGAATTTTGGCCTTATGGGCAAACTGTGTTCTTCACCTCTGCCAAGCCAAACAGGCTGGCAACAGGAGGGAGGTGGGTGGGACCCGCTGAGACGGCCCCCCAACCTATCAAGAGCTTCTGGGGTCAGGCTATCCCCCCAACCAATGCTGGTCCTCAGGAAAACCAGAATCTGCCTGAAGACTCTCTTTCCCGCCCCCTTTCCCTGCCTCAACAGGCACTTGGCACTCATTCCTGCCCCCCTCCAGCTAAAGCATCGCTCTCAGGAATGCAAACAAGAAGGGTCAAATCTCAAAATCAGCCCCTCCCCCGGGGCTGGTGCAGCCTGATATGATTCACAGCCCTCGCTTTCCATCATGGCCTTTAAAGCCCCCCCGCCAATCTGCCCCTTTCTTACTTCGTTCCTTGCCATTCTGTGCTTCCCACTTTTCCTTCATGCTCTCTTCCTACCGTCTCTTGCCTTTGGGGCTCTGGTCTTGCCGTTCCTTTGGCCTCAAGACCCACTCCCTCCTCTTCTTGACTGGCGTAGAGTAGCCCTATGGCGTGGACCCTCCGGCCAACCTAGAGTTGACATACCAGCCCATCAGCTGTTTCACTGTGGGTAAGTTTAACCTGCTAATACCTCAGACCCCTCAACTATCCAATGGAGATGATGACACCTGCATCACAGGGCTGTGCCGAGGGTTGAGTATACATGTGTGTGCGTATGTATGTGTGTGCGTGCACTATGTTTGGCACCCAGGACGCATTACGTAGCTATTTGTTGTTATAAAAGTCAGCAAACTATGGCCTGCAGGCCGACTCCATCTACCTGTTTCCATAAATCAAGTTTTACTGGCGCACAGCCTCAGCCACACCTGTTTGTTTATATATTGTCCAACCTTGCTTCCTGCTACCATGGCAGCGCTGAGAGTTGTGGCAGCAACCGTATGGCCCCCAAAGCCCAATGACATACTATCTGGCTCTTGACAGAACAAGTGTATCGAGCCCTCCTTGAACAGCTCATGAAGACTCTGACTCTAACAGCCCCCCATCCCAAGGCTGCATTAGGCCCCATCCTCACCGCCCATCCTTTCCCTTTTACACACTTAGCACCACCGTGTTCTGCTGCGCTATCTGCATCCACCATTGGGCTGTGAGCCCCTCGAGGGAAGGAGTCACTTTTTCTTCATTTACTTTTCTCCCACGTGTCACGGTGAACAAATTATGAATAATGGATGAATGGGGAAGGGACCGTGCCCTGAGCCCCAGAGAGACTCAAGCACAAGCTTAGTAAGCTGAGCAACGCTGCCTCATTTGGGATGAAGCAGATCCAACCCAGATCCAAATGCTGGGACATTTACAGGAAAAGCCTCAGCCTTGTCTGACTCTTGTCCGTGCTTCCCAAGACAGAGCCATTTCAGATTGAAATAGCTTCCAAAACATGCAGTGATGAGGGAGAAGGAAGAACCATTTTGATATCCACACAGTTTTCACTATTATTAGTTCTAAGTGTTTCAAACTCTCATTTCTCCTTCTTCACTGTCTTTAGCTAACCTGCGTGTAGTGCTCAGAGGCTGCTACCAAGTTATTCATGTGAGATTTGAGGGAGTGGATGGTGGTGAGGCAGGAAGGGGGCTGGAGACCCAAGAAACACAACAGGAAATAACATTGGGACGATGTTATTATAGCAATTCCCAAGTCATTAGGAGGCTAAGAAAATAGAAAGATGGCCAAGTCTGAGGTGTTCTAGAACTTTCTTCTGCCTAGCCTTTAATCAAGAAAAGGATGGTATCTTGAAGATAGAAGTGTTAGGAGAGAAGATGCTATGACCTTGATGAACACATTCATACAATCAGGAGCCACTAATTCACAGTCTTGAAAGAAATAATCCTTTGACACCAGATATAGAAAAGTCTCTATGTGTCATAGAAGGAAGGAAGGATTTAGTGATGTGCAGGTGAATGAATACAGATTAAAAAAGTAGCTTCAGTCCCTGCCTTCAGGGAGTCCATCGTCTAATGAGAGGTTAAAACCAGTAGGACTATAATCATCCTTATAAACCCGAGTGAAAACCTAACCGACAATGTGCACAATGAACCCCGGGGACTCAATCAGTTCCTATTACTGTGAAATCTCAGTTTAACCAAAGATTCCCAGCCAGTGACGCACTGACTGTAAGCAATATTTGAAACAATAAAACCTCCTGTAACAGGAAAAGAATTCAAAGAAGCCCTTGGGATCTTTGTAAAAAAGATTGGCCTATATAAACACTTACTGCATAATTGAGTACCCGAGCACACTGGGCAAAAGATTAGGTGAGATGAAACTTTGACAAAGCTACCAGGAGGACCCAGGGCAGCAGAAATCCCAGAACTGAAAGGCACCACAAACTCGGCATTTTCCCAATTGTATTCCTTGGGACGTTTCTAGATATTTTACCTAGAAATTGTCACATAGGTGTCTTTACAGTAGAATCTTTTGTGTTATTTCTTACGTGGTATGACTCTTAGAAAGGAATAGAAAATATGGCATTTCTTAAATATCTTATATGTATGTGATCAGGAAACATGATTTCTACAGAGTATCAGCCAGCTCTCACATTCTGGGTGGATAATGATAAAGGTATTGGTAACATTGTGAGCTCTTTGAGTGAAGAGTGACTCATCTCTTCTGGTATTGCCGGCGCCCACGAGATGACCTGGCACAGAGTGCTTGGAAAATGTTAGTGGCATGGAATTACCCATCAGGTAAGATGCTGATGTCCTGAGCGTAGTCACATATATATCATAGCCTCAGGCCACCATTGACTTTCTACAGCACAGAGAAGGCACAGAGAAGTTCAAAAAGCTTTCCAGTCTCCAGATTCCAACTGAGCTCAATTTAGAACACAGTGTTTTCCCAAGAAACCTAAATAGCTTGTCCTTCAGCTTCCAATAAAGTCTATTCTTCCTTGAGAGATAATTGAACCAGATTCTTCTGAAATGGCCACAGCCTATGGACCCTCTTTTAGAACCCAAAGTAACCAACCAGCTCATGACTCCCCTGAAATAGCAGCCATTA
This sequence comes from Zalophus californianus, assembly GCF_009762305.2. Classification (NCBI taxonomy): domain Eukaryota; kingdom Metazoa; phylum Chordata; class Mammalia; order Carnivora; family Otariidae; genus Zalophus; species Zalophus californianus. The sequence continues at coordinate 70,164,283 of NC_045605.1, read as the reverse complement.
CACAAGGAAAATGTCATGTGTCAATTTCATCTGAAGGTAGCAGGTTTTCTTGACTGCTAACACTTTAGAGAATGTTTTAGCAGAAATACTTGGGGCAGATATAAATAAGTTTCTGATAATCTCATGAACAAAATTCTATAACATTCTTCCTATTAAAGTGCCTTAAGATTACAGAAATTCTTTTATTGGCTACATTAATTTCCTCTTGAAACATTCCAACATATCAACTCGAAATAAATCATCAGAATTCTGCAGTTTCATTTAAATATGTTAATAATTATAGATAAACAAACCCAAGGCTGAAATTGTCTACAAAGAATGGAGGGCAGCTTGTTGGAGGTTCACAAACACAATGTAGGATAATTATACACTAAAACACTTAACCTTGGGAACATGCAGAAAATTTACAAAGATCAACTGTTCATTAAAAAAAAGAAAAAAAAATTAACCAAATGAGAGAGTTATCTAGTAAATGGTTAGAAAATTTGATGGGAATTCCTTTGATAACACCGTTTTGATTTGAGTTGTTGTATTATTTTTATATCTTTAGTAAACAGAATTTGATTATACCACTGAGCTCCTTTTCCGTGCAAACTATTACAAACCCATTAGTGGCTAAGAAAAAAGTGGAGAAGGAAGATTCAAATACCTTTTTAAAATTATGACCTACTCTTCTCTCTCTTCTTGTTTTTTAAGTGATACTAGTTTGTGAAGGCTGAAAGAGTAGGCAGGGTCAGTTATTTCTGAGGACTCTCCTTGGCTTGTACGTGGCTATCCCTATGTCTTCTCCTAGTCTTCTCTCTGTATCTAGCTGTGTCCAAATCTCCTCTTCTTATAAGGACACCAGTCATATCGGATTAGGGCCCACCCTGGTCACTTCATTTGAATATGATTACCTCTCTTAAGACCCCACTCCAAATATGGTCACATTCTAAAGTACTAGAAGATAGGACTTCAAAAAATGAATCTGGTGAGGGGAGGGGGACATAATTAAGCCCATAACATTAATAGATACTAACTTTTCCTTTCTCCATTTTTTAAAGGAGAAACTATCACTGCCTTAAGAAATTTCCTCTTGGGGGTGGGGGGATGGGTTAGCCTGGTGATGGGTATTAAGGAGGGCACATTCTGCGTGGAGCACTGGGGGTTATGCACAAACAATGAATCATGGAACACTACATCAAAAACTAATGATGTAATGTATGGTGATTAACATAACAATAAAAATTTAAAGTAAAAAAAAAGAAATTTCCTCTTAAATATTCACATTTACACTCTGAATCTGTCACCCATATCAAATTACAAATATTTCTATTGATTTCTTAAAAATGTTATAACTGGACATTTGTACCTCTTAATCCCCTATTCCTATTGATTTTTAATCTCCTAAATTTCTCTCTTATTTCTCTGCTTCAAGTCCCCATCATCCCTCACTTAGATTCTTGCAGCAGCTTTTGCCCTGACTTCTAGCCAACGTCCAGCTGCCAGAATGATCTTTCTACATAAAAATCTTATAGCCATTTCTCTATTTAAAGCCTTTCCTGGACATTTAAACATCCAACATTCTAAGAAACTGTAAATTACACTCTTATGGGTTTATCCAAAGGAAAGAATCAGAAAATTACACAAGATTTTTGTTACAGAATTGTTTATGGTAGAGAAAATTGAAAATCAAACAAATCCCCAATAACCAGAAGACTGGTTAACTAAAATTTAGATATGCATCCATGCAATAAAATACTATATAGTCATAAGAGGGATGAGACCAAGGAATATGTTTGTTGACAATGAAAAAATGCCTGTCCTGTATTAAATCTTTTTTAAAGTTGAATAAACAATGGTATATATAGGATGGTCTTATTTAAAATACAGATGGATGAAAGATAGAAAGATTGAGAGATAGATGGACCGACTGACAGACAGAATTCAGGAAACATACAGATCAAATTGTTACCAGTGGCTCTTTGGTGGTATTACAGATATTTTTTAAATATATCAGTTATTATCTAATTCTTCAAAAATAAATATATTTGCTCATGTAATAAAGAAATTAAAGTTTAAATAAAAAAACTCTGCTAATCCCCCCCTTCCTCGCAGATATAAGTTCAAGCTTCTTAACCTGACATCCAAACATCTTGGCCCTGGAGCCAGACTACCTTTTTCCAGGTGGGTATCCTGTTACCCCACCTCACCATCCCCAACCCTCCCCACTATCACTGCCTATTCCCCCAGCATGTTGTGCTGCCTCCTACCTGGATGACGTGTTATATGTTTTTCTCACTACTACTGAAATATCTTTCTCCACACTTTTTGACTGGCAGACTCCTATTCATCCCTTAAAACCCATATCAAACATCACCTCTTCCATGAAGTTTTCTCTACCTGTCAAGACATAGCGGCTTCCTCTTCTGGATCTCCACAGCTCTTTGTTTATGCTTCAATCTCAGCATGTAACTTCTTTCATCTTGAATATTTTTTATGTTCCTTTCACTATTTTGGGGCAACACCAAAGACTATATTAGGATCTTAGGAGCTAAAGAGCCCATGAGAAGTTGGCCCCCACTGCTGATGTGGTATCCTTGCTGTAAGGCAGAGTGGGAGGATTAAAGGAAGTCTTTAGAACTCAGATCCGGTCTCCCTTCTGTAGGGCAAGCTTTTCCCAACCACCCTCACCTTTGTGTCAGGCTAGACCAGGCCCCTCTTATATCATACGGCTGTGCCGTCCCCAGCCAGCATCCCTCCTAAGACTGTTTTCTCCCTTGGGGCAGGATACACGCATGCATTCTCCATTACAGCCCCAAGACTCATCACTGTAGGCAGTCAGGTATTTCTTGACTAAATGAATAGGTGAGTGAAATGCCCAGCCTAGTGCCTGGCCCACAACAGCCTCCAGGCAATATGTTTTCTTCCTCTTGCCTCCCTCTGGTATCATAAAATCTGAATATTCCACACTCTGTTCTGTGCCTAAAAAATCCACACCCTCTGCAGGAGACTCTAGAAGAAATCATATCACTGCTCTCTTTCAGAATGATTTTGAAATATTTCCACCAGGGACCATTCCTCTGAGGCTGGAGGAAGCTCTGGCTCATGCCCCATAATGGACTGTGACATTTCTTTATAGCTCTTCCAGGAAGGACCCCTTTAAGGACCATTAAGAAGAGCATGGACAAGAATATATGCAGCGGGGAAAAAAAAAAAAGGACCAGAAGGAAATATAATAAAGTGTCAGCGCTGACTTTCTCAGGATGGTAGGACAGTGTGAGATATCCTTCTCCATACTTTTCTGTAATTTTTAAATTTTTCAATAATCAACATGGATTGTGTTCATAATAATAAGACAGTATTATTTTTAAAGAAAAAGACAGTCCTGGTATGTCTGCATTGATGCATAAGTAAACCTCAAATTGCTTTTCCTCACTGATATACACAGATATCATCCCACACCCTAGGAAAGTAAGCCCTTATTGGACAGCTGAGTGGGATGCAAAGGAAGTGCAAATGACCTCGGGTCAATCTCCTTCCTAGATCATGGGTTCCCTGCCTGACTGGGGACAGATCAGAATCTGAAAGCCTGGGCCAAATAAGCTGGAGATGGTCCCCCTGCCCAGGAAAGTGCCCTGAGCCTCAGGATGAAGGTCACTGAGCTTCCGGAAGCAGAGAGAGCTCTCAGAATCCCTCCCAGCAAATATTTGAGAACAATTTTCCTGGCCTCCACTCTCAGGTTGTTTTGTTTTGTTTCGTTTTTGCCAGACTAAAGCTCCCTCCCTCGCTTCAACCAATCTCATTCATATGAACTTACTTCCATCACTGGTTACTTCCATCTGCCACAGCTGCCAATATCAACCATCGCTCTTAAAATATGCCTCCAGGGGCACCTGGGTGCCTCAGTCAGTTGAGCATTGGACTCTTGATTTCGGCTCAGGTCATGATCTCGGAGTCCTTGCATCGAGCCCCATGACAGGTTCCACGCTCAGCGGGGAGACTGCTTAAGGATTCTCTCTCTCTCTCCCTCGCGCCCCTCCCACTCTCCCTCTCTCTCAAATAAGTAAATCTTTATAAAAAATAAAAATAAGTAAAATATGCCTCCAGATCTGTCTCAGCTGTGACAGGCTGTGTTAGGTCCATCACTTCCCTTGCTTGGAACACTGTACACTCATTAATCTTAAGATCCAGCTACAGTGGAGAGGTTAGAAGCAGAGTCTGGAACCTGACTGCCCAGTTCGAATCCCAGCTCTGACACTAACTGTGGGACGTTGACCAGACTTTTGGCCATCTCTGTGCCTCAGAACAAAAGGTGGTAATAACAGTACTGACCCCCAAGGGTAGCTAGGAGGATTAATGGGGCTCATCCGTGGGAAGTCTATAGAACATTCCCTGGCACCCTGAGGGTGATGCCAATATTAACTGTTGTTATTACAACCGAAACTGCACCGGCATTCATTTGGGTTCTTCAGTTTTGTTGTTGGGACGAGAGAGGAGCGTAATGGCTAAAACTCCACATTGACTGATACTAAGATTAAAGGAAACCCCCGCAAGCCTCAGACTTTCCCCATCTGGGAATAACGCAATTGATTTTTGAGCCTAGAGGCAGCAAGATGAATTTGCATATTTCCCAAAGAAATTCTAGAGAGAAAGTGAGAGACAACGTGAGAGAGGGGCAGAGAAAGAACAGGGACAGGGAGACAGAGAGAGAGAAACAGAACAGATTGAAACTGCTAGCCCAGCATCAGGAAGGAGGGCCTCAGAAAAGCTGTTCATTTCCCAGCTGGGTTGGTTGCCCCCCCCCCCCCCCCCCCGTTGGTGCGCTCCTTTTTTCATTTGTGTTCATATTTCCCCCTCTTGTGGCTCATCAGAAAATCACAAGTGTTCCGTGCCTGCCAGTGGGTTTAAAAACTGGTGAGCAATCAAGGCTGGCAGTTCGGGCCAAGGCAGCTGGGTCAAACCCAGGGAGGGGGGCCAGGCTGTGTAGCAACCACACACATCACCTGCTCCTTAGCCAAGCACCACAGGCTCCTCTCTCACATCATTAAAGACAGAAGAGCTCCGGCAAGGAACACCTGTTCCTCTCGGGGATGCCCCCAAAGGGCTTTGGGGCAGGGGGGCATGGGCTTATGTGGGGACAGGCCAGTAGGACAGAAAAGGCATAGCAGCAAGTCCAAAGGAGAAGGGGACCCCTCACTGCTCATAGCTCCCTGTTCCAAGCCATCCCTGTGCCTTTGCCACACTGTGCCCTACACCAAGTGCCTGTCCTTCTAGAACCAGGGCAAATGGCACCCCTTTCATGATACTTTTACCAGCCTCTCCCCAGTCCCCTACCGCAGTGGAGGTGTTTTCTCTTCTCCCTCCCGACAGCACCTTATCTCAGACTCTAAGGTGGCATTGGTCAGGTCTGCTTCTATTGCAGTCGTGTGTGTCCTTGTCATAACCCCCAACATTACAATGAAGAGGAAAGGGAAGAGGCTGGGTTTTATTAATCTCCAAAGAGGGGCGCCTGGGTGGCTCAGTCGTTAAGCGTCTGCCTTCGGCTCAGGTCATGATCCCAGGGTCCTGGGATCGAGTCCCGCATCGGGCTCCCTGCTCAGCGGAGAGCCTGATTCTCCCTCTCGCACTCCCCCTGCTTGTGTTCCCTCTCTCGCTGTCTCTCTCTCTCTGTCAAATAAATAAATAAAATCTTTAAAAAAAAAAAATCTCCAAAGAGCCAGCCTCCAGTCCAAGGCCTGCAGCGAAGGAGGTGCTTAGGAAGCATTTGATGAATGTTCTTTAGTCACGCACTTGGATGTCTCTGTTCCATGATCGAGGGGCCAGGTGAGGCTGGGTCTGAGGGTACACTAGTCCCAAAGTGCATGTATTCCTTTCCAGGAAGACTGCCCCGACAAAGACATTTACAGTTCTCTATGTCCCCATCTCAAATTTATAGCCCACCTGTATTTAGAAAGTATTTAAATGATCTCTGCTACTTATTTTTAAATGATTCAGAAGAAAAGGATGGAAGAGAGGGAGGGAGGGAAGAAGGAGGAAGAAGAAGAGAGGAAGACAAAGAAGAAAAGGAGGGGAGGAAGAAGGGGTGGGGGAGGGGAGGATGGGAAGGAGAAGATCGCAAATGTCACAGTTGGTGGCTCAAGCTGCAGGAGGTATGGATAGCCCTTGTAGCTCTCTTTCCGCTTCTTTGTAGTTTTGAAATTTTTCAAAACAAAAAGCTGGGAAAAAGGCAAGAAAAAGGTATTTAAAAATCATTGCCAAGTTTGAAAATAAAATAAATGGCAGAGTAAGAAATAAAATCAGGACACAAAAAATATTTGTCAACCTAGGAGCCGTGAATGGGCTTTAAGGGTTACACAGCTCAGGAAAGTGTAAGTACAAATGCTGCTGGTGCCTTTTCTAGGGAGGAAGTTTGTATCTTCCATCAGACTCTCCAGGGATTTGGAACATCCCCTGCCCCTCGAAAATGTTAAAATAGTAACCTAAAGGGAACCAAGAGAGTCACTGTGACCAGACACCAAGAGAAGAGGTCGCGCTGGAGAATGACTGAAATCATCAAATTTGAGAGACAAGAGATGCCTCCGAGATCACGTAGCCCAGACCTCTACGTCCAGATGGGGAAACTAAGTCCAAGGGAAGATCACCGAGTTTGACGCCAACAAATTTAACATGTTTCACTGGCTCCTAAATGACAACTGGGCTCACAATACTGTCCTTATGCCACGGGGACTTTTCTCCCCCCAGAAAAGCCATCCTGAAAAACATTAGCAGACAATGGCCGTTTGTCGGCCTGCCTAGACCAGGACAGGCATCTTTGTTCTGAGCCAGATGACCGCATTCTTACATAGCTGACTGCTGAGGACGCTTTGTCGAGAGGGCTGCGGGTGTCTCGCTGGGATCAGGGAGACTCTCCGCTGTAGGGTAGAAGCGGGCCACTAACTAAGATTGATGGATGGTTCGAGCCCTGGCAGGCCCAACACAATGCGGGGCCGGCCAAGTGGGGGAAAAATTAGTTTGCAAAGATTAGGACGTATTAACACAAGTCAGACAACTGTCATGTCACAGCTCTTCACCGTAATGCTGATTGGCAGGCAAGCATTTCTGATTCTGATGGCCACGGAGGCGAGGCATCCGCAATCTGTCTCGCATGACATCCACTGGCTGGCAAAAACCCCCCTGCTGGAGAAATCAGCTTTTCTTAGAAAACTGTGTCCCCTGGGTCTTGTTTGGCAGGCCCCCTGGGCCAAAGGTGCACCGGCAAGGTGGGAGAAGGCAGGGAGCACGTGTGGGCTGTCAGGAAGCTCAGCCGAAGTGGAAGGTGGGCTTCCTGAGCTCAGAGCAACAAGTACTTCTTCTGGATCAGTCACAGGCCTGGAGCCAGGCGGGGGGTGGCAGGCCGAGGCAGGAGGCACCAGGACTCCCCAACTTAAGGAATGTTCAAATTCACGGGGGAGCCCAGACCTACGCCTGTGGCCAAGATCCACAAAGATGCAAAGCCGTCCAGAGGCAGCAAGGCCCTGGCCGGCCCAGCCCCCTCCAGCTGATGCTAATGCAAGCCCGCTTACCTCTGCCCCACCCCCTCTTCTCAGAAACTAACCGGAGGCCTATCAGCATATCAGTTTTCATTACCATTCGAACCTGAAGAATTTGGAAATAGTCAGGACTGACTTACACCCGTCCTGAGGGGCACTTTTTCTTTATTTGCCTGCATTGTTTGAAATGTTTAATGTGGGCCTGCAAAATTGACTTTGTTAAATATTGAGTAAGCACAAAAGAAGCTTTGCAAAACTGTGCATATTAGTCCACAGAGGCTAGGCTAAATGCAGTGACCAACTACTCTCAAGTGTTATGGGGCTTAACACAACATAGATTTCTTACCTCTACGAAATCCACGGCCCATCCAGACACCTCTTCAGAGTAAGTCTTGTAGGAGAATGAAACTCAGCAATCCAGGCTGCTTTGATCTCATGGCTCCTCCGTAACAGCCTGAGGTCACGAAGGGAAAGAGTAAGATGGAGGTCACACACTGATTTTTCATGCTTTGATCCCAAAATCACGCGCGCGTGCGCGCGCGCGCGCACACACACACACACTCACACACACACACACACACACACACACACACACACACACACACGGGTGGCCTGCAGCTCATTGGCTTGAACCTGTCACATGGCCTTGCCTAATTTCAAGGGGATTGACTGGGCGGGAACAGATGGGACGTCTCTGCCACGCCCCCTGAGCATAGAGCACACACCCTTGTACTCACTGATGAATCTGAGAAAGAATGTTATCATTATAGGTGCCCTGCATGTCCTTCTCACATGTCAGCCCCTTTCCTTCCACCTCAGAGGTAACAATCATCCTGAATTTTGCATTTATTATTTCCTTGTTCTTCTTTAGAGTTTTACCACATATGATTGTGTCCTTCAATAACAATATTCAGTTGTGCTTTTTTTTTTTTTAAATCTCATTTTGTGACTTGACTTCTTCTGCTCAACATTATTTTACCTTTTTCTGCACTGCTGGAGTTCATTCATTTTTCGCTGTTTTATAGATTTCCACTGAAGGAATAAAACAAATTATTTATCCATTATACTGTTGTATGGACATTTAGGTTGCCTGCAGTGTGGGATCTTAGAGAGGGTGCTGCTATATACATCCTAGTACATGTCTCCTGGTGGCTTGGGCAAAAATTTCTCTACATAAGGTTATCTAAGATGGGATGTCTGAGATGCAAGTAGAAATAATAAGCACAGAAATTGGCAATTACATGAATCTCAACAAACTCTAACTATATAAGACAACATAATAATGTCTTATGGGTTAAAAAAAAACAAACAAGGAGGGCCGCCTGCGTGGCTCAGTCCATTAAGCATCTGACTCTTGATCACAGCTCAGGTCTTGATCTCAGGATCGTGAGTTCAAGCGTGTTGGGCTCCATGCTGGGTGTGGGGCCTACTTCAAAACAAAACAAAACAAGGATAAGTATACCAAAACAATAATGATGGTCTGGCAAGGATATTTGAAGACAAAATTGTTGACATACTGACTATAGTATCATTGTTTCACAAGTAGTGACTGATAGTTAATTGAAATATTTTATCACAAGCAATGCAGATTCAAATGGGTTGAAGCTAAAATATCCTTGTAATGTTTGGGAGGATGATACATATATGTTTAATTTTTGACTTTGACATCTTAACTATGCATAATACATTTCTAAGTTAATCACTAAAAGAAGAGAAATCAGTAAAGATAAAAAAAACACAGGGGAAAAACCACTCAATTCAAAAAATACAGGATGAAAGAGAAAACGAAAGGGTAAGACACATAGAAAGCACACAAAATAAGGGAGCAGAAATAGTTATAATAATAGAAATAAACTGGGTCTATCTAAAGACAAATATTGTCACAGTAATTTTTGTTTTGAGAGAAAATGCAAGAGCAGGGGCTGGGGGCGACGTGGCTCAGTGAGAGGCAGAGGGAAAGGGAGAGAATCTTAAGCAGACTCTGGGCTGAGTGAGGAGCCCAACACGGGCCTTGCTCTCAAGACCCTCAGATCATGACCTGAGCCAAAACCAAAAGTTAGACACTTAACTGACTGAGCCACGCAGGGGCCCCTGTTTTTAATTTATTTGTTTCACTTATTTATTTATTTATTTTTAAAAGATTTTATTTATTTGACAGAGAGAGACACAGTGAGAGAGGGAACACAAGCAGGGAGAGTGGGAGAGGGAGAAGCAGGCTTCCTGTGGAGCAGGGAGCCTGATGCGGGGCTCGATTGCAAGACCCTGGGATCATGACCTGAGCCGAAGGCAGACGCTTAACGACTGAGCCACCCAGGCACCTGCAGGTGCCCTTTTTATAGTGATTTTTTTTTAATCAAATAGCCTCTCTGATGAGGAGGTGCCTCCAATAGGAGCGCAAGTTTCCCTCACAAGGCTCTCTGGACCTAAGGGGTGATCCAGCATGGGCTATCTCCCCTCAGGCTGTGGGTTCAAGGCTACAGGGAAAGAGTTTGTATTAATGCTATATTGAGTTCTTGAAATAAATTGCAATCTTTCCTATTTGTTCCTGGACTGAAATAGTTTCAGCACCACTGAATTTACTTTTTCTTTAAATGTTAGCCCCATCTCAGCTCTCAAGCCATCTGGTTTGGATGTGATTTGTAAAGTTTCCTCATAGATGTAGTCAAGAAAAACCAGGCCCCAAAGAATTAAGGTGGATGTTTAAATGGAAGCTGGAGATAAGCAGATGGGCTGTTTGACATGCTCTGGGTTATGAGAAGGGGAAGAACCACGTATGGATCAAAGCCTCTCAGCCTGAGCACCTGCAGCAATGATTTGTCACCATCTGAGATGAAGACAGCTGTGGGATCACAGGACAAAACCCTCCTGGATATGGAAAAGCAGCTAGGCCATCTGATACAAAGACTTTCAGCTCATGAAAAGCGTTTCTATACAAGTCTTCGGTGAAGAATTTCAGAATAATGAAAAATCCAGCACTCTGAAAATGCAGAAGATCATCCCCCTTGAAGAAGACCTCTGCAATTAATTATACAAAGAACCATGATGATTTGCAAAATTGCATGCATACAGATAATCAACAGTTTGGCCCTGGGGAAAATTTAAGGATAATCTGGCCCAAGGATGCAATATCAGATAAGACCGGGGCACTATTTAACTATGCTGCAATTGAACAATGCCCCTGGGAAGCATGCAACACCATGGCCCTGACTTGACCAATCTAATTCCACTTGAAGAGTTGGGAGGAAGAGCTTGAGAGTGAACCTGTTCAGGAGGTACCTGCAATGCAAATCTTCCTTGATGGAAAGAGAACCGTCATGCACTGGACCTTGTCATGGAATCAAGTCTGGGACTGGCTTAGGAAGCCAATCTGAGCAGGAAGGTAGACAAGTTGTCAATATTGACAACTTGTTTCTTTTATTCCTGGAAAACCACAAATCTCAGCTCTGCGGGCAAAACTTTGACTCCCGTGGAGCTAAACGATGAAGACTGACAGAGAAGAAGAGGTCATGTGGGACGCTCTTCAAAAGATGATTTGTTTCATCCGTTGCAACTCATCTTCTTTTCATTGCAGGGTCTTTCTCACCACTGCTATTGAAGAAACTTCCATGAGAGTCTTTGAAGAAAAAGAAGGAAAACCCAAAAGGTACCAGGAATTCCAATCAACTGTGGATGGCAAAAAGAAGCACCATATCACAGCTGAGGAAGGAAAAATGGCGTCACGAAATGGAGCAGCTGGTGTCATTACACTGCAGGTGCCTAAAGATGGTCAAGAGGCCTTGGCCATTTGATTACAGATCAGAAGACCAGACATTCATGCCTCAAACGGAGGCTCAGAACATGTGGGAAAAGCCAAGAAATCTCATAACTGTGGCTTATTGAATATTTAATATGTTGCTTTAATATGTAATGGGTGAAGATTTAATCAGAACACCCATTCCAAAAGGATAACTGGGTATTCTAAATGTTTGAGCACCTGGAGGGGAAAAAGTATTGCTGTATTGATATAATAATAACTGCTAATTAAATATCTATACCTTTGAAGACAAATCATTGACAGACTGAGTACAGTATCATTGTTTCATGGAGCAGTGACTAGTAGTTAATTGGGATGTTTTATCACAAGGAATTCAGATTCAAATGAATGGAAAAATGTTAAAAATTGCAGATTATGCTGTATTTCTCTATGAATAACAGATGTTACATTTTCAGTACCAATTTGAAGTTAGGAATGTAGGTATTTAGGGTAATTCTTATTTTCAAGTGACATTTTTTCAAGGAACTAAAACCATAAGAAAAACTGCCACAGTGCATAGGCTATCCACATAATCATATAAAATTTCAGCTTTCAGAACCACTGTTCAGAAGGGTTAGGTTGAGTTTACAGGACTGTCCCCAAATGCTGGGACTGAAATCTCAAATAGGCAGGGCCTGAGTATCAGGTAACCTGCTCAATCTTGGTGACTGCCAAATAGCTTGGAATTTAAAGTACCTAATTTCTTTGCAGCACTGTTTCTTCTGGATGGCTGAAAACACACTCCTTATAAGTTGATATCTCAAATCATTCATTTTAAAATATCACATGATACTTCAGAGGCTACCATCTTTTTTTCTGCCATCTTGCTTTTCAGACTCTTGAATCCAATTGTTTCCAACATGGAAAGAATTAATAATAATCCTTCACTAATCAAGGATCCCATCTACTTAAAGGGAACACTCTGAATGCATTCCATGTCAACTGTATTTTTATTATGTACTGAAAGATGACATAAAAGCAAGAATGGATTTTCTGAACACATCAAGTCCTTTGTAGCCAATGAATATCGAATGTCACTATTAATGGGGAGGGAACTTCTGTTTTGGGTCAAGAGGTAATAACAGGGACTAGACTTGATGCCCACTTGAAGCAATTAAACACTTGAACAAAATATATAAACCAACTCTTTTCAGACATTGGACATCAATGCAGAACAATAAATTCTCTGAGAGAGGAGAAACAAAAAAAGCGAGACCTTGGATTGTTCCATCCTACTACCTAATAAGAGTTTCCAGGCCACAGTGCAAGGAGGTGGAATGCCAGCAGAGCCCATTAGTCTCCCTAAATTGAGAAGATGGAATTGGAGTACAAGGCAGCTAAAGTTCACAGGGCAGATTACCAGAGAGGAGAAAAAGAGAGAGAGAGATCTAGATCAGCAGGTGTCTCTTGAGTTTTTGGTCACATTGTGACCAATGTGGACATGTGAGAAAATGACCAAGGGCTAGAGGAAGAATCATTCAAAAGAATGAAACAATTGCTAGTGCTCCCATAGAGCCAGGGAGTGTTACCACCATCTAGAATGGACAAAAACTTATAATTCAATCACAAGGTATCAGATATCTCTGAGTATAGAGTACTCAGAAGAGCATTGCCTCAGTAAGGGGAAGAATTTATCCCCAAACTAAAGGCTGCTCTTTCCCCCCAACAAAGATTCTAAGCAAGCTTGGAAAGACCAAACTGTTTCCAAATACCTCGACTGTATCCTAGCACAAAGTTCAAGAATATGTATAGAAATGCAAAAATATCTAGTCCCCCCCACAAATAAAATTCACAATGACTTGCATGAATTCAACCAATAATAACCAGGCATGCAAAGAAGAATGAAACTAGAGCCCATAATAAGAAAAATCAATCAGTAGAAATGGATCTATCAATGGCACAGATGATAGAATTAGTAGAGAGGCATATTAAAATAGTTCCTAAAAATATATTCCATACGTTCAAGAAGATGATAAGTTAAGCAGGTAGAGGAAAGATAGAGCATGTTATAACACAGAAGATATAAAAAAAAAAAGACCCAAATTGAACATAAAAACTACCACATCTGTGGTGAGAAATGGACTGGATGAAATTAACAAGCTAGACGTTGCAGAAAAAAATATTAGTGAATTTGAAGACATAGGAGTAAAAACTATCCACAATGAAACAGATATTTTTTTAACTAGAAAAAAATGAACAGACTGTGAGTGAGCTGTGGGATAATTTCAAGCAGCCCAATATGAGTGTAACTGTCCTTGGAGGAAAGGAGAGGGAGTAGAACAGAAAATGTCTTTGAAGAAATGATGGCAAAACTTTTCCAAAGTTGATGAAAATAATAAACAGATCCAAGAAGCTGAAAGAACCCAAATCATAATAATCATTTTAAAAACTGCACCATGGCATATCATAATCTAATTGCTTACAATAAATGATAAAGAGAAAATCTTAAAAAAAAACAGCTAGAGATAAAAGGTATTATATAAAGAGGAACAAAGAGAAGGATGACAATGCAAGCTAGAAGATGGTAGAGCAAAAATGGGGAAAACACAAACGAAATTAGGAAAACCTATCAATTAGGAATTATAAAACTTGCAAGAAATTCCTTTTCCAGACATACAAAAGTTAAAAGAATTCAGTACTGGCAGATTGTTCCTACGAGATAACCTTAAAGGAAGTTCTTCAGGCAGAAGAAAAAGGATACTAGATAGAAATCTGAATTTACATACCAAAAAAAACCCTGGAAATTACAGGAAATGACATCTATTTTCTACTTAATTAATTAACAAAGACTCGGAGGGAGCATGAAGCCCATCATCTCTGAGGGACACCCCTCCCCTTCTCTTGGACCCAATCATGACATATTTCTTTTCTAAACTTGCTTTAAAAATTATATGAAGTGGCTGGGAGAGTGGATTTGAAGTTACAATTGGGACTTGTAGAATATCTGAGGAAAGATAAACTTTTCTTCTGGGACCTTTTCCAGTTCACAATGAATAATGTTCAAACTGCCCAGTTGCTGTGTGTACTAGAACATCCCACGGCTCACTAGTCTTGGTAACTGTAATAGAGTACTTTTATACCAATGGATGTGCATATTGAGATAACTTCTAATGAAACATGGGATTTTTATATAGTTCTGCAATGGCAACCAAGGTATATGGGGAAAATATTGGCCTTTCTTCTGGTCCCTAGTTCCACCCTTTTTCAGAAAGTTCCACTTACCCTTCTTAGCTTACTTCCTGTAAAATTTAGTGATCCATTCCTCACAAATGATGGACATATCATCAGGAAGTCTCAATTTAATTAAATACATGTAACAATAAGTGCTCTGAAAATTGTTAACAGACCCCTATAAAGGCCAGTGCAGTTCCGAAGGCATCTGTAAAAGTTTCTCTTCTAATGTGTGTCTCTGACATTCAAATCCTGAATCATGTGCAAAGTGGCTCTTTGAAATCACATCATGTCATCCATTGTTTGAATTTCATCCCTGACCAAAGATGGAACACAAGTGTGACACATTCTTAGATCTGTAATTTAAAATGTGGGTCAGGGGCTGATGTGGAGAATGCAGGATGCCTCCACTATTTCCTAAGAAACATCTGGAGTATATGAATCCACAGCTGCCTTTGTCTATTTCAATGCTCTCTTGATAACTGTTATACACATTTCTTCTTTGGCACACTCCCTGTGAATGAACGTGGCATCTCTTATTGAAGCTGGATCCAACTCTGAACTTTCCTTCTAAAGCCTATGTGCCCAAAATAGAGGCTGATAAGGGCTTCCATTTATTCCAATGGGACCTTTAAGAAATATGCCCCTTTTATCTAGGTCCCTAGATAAAAGGGGCATATTTTTTTTTAATTTTTTTATTGTTATGTTAGTCACCATACATTACATCATTAGTTTTTAATATAGTGTTCCATAATTCATTGTTTGTGCATAACACCCAGTGCTCCACGCAGAATGTGCCTTCTTTAATACCCATCACCAGGCTAACCCATCCCCCCACCCCCCTCCCCTCTAGAACCCTCAGTTTGTTTTTTAGAGTCCATCATCTCTCATGGTTCGTCTCCCCCTCCGATTTCCCCTGCTTCATTCTTCCCCTTCTGCTATCTTCTTTTTTTTTTCTTAACATGTATTGCATTATTTGTTTCAGAGGTACAGATCTGTGATTCAATAGTCTTGCACAATTCATATCACTCACCATAGCACATACCCTCCCCAATGTCTATCACCCAGCCACTCCATCCCTCCCACCCCCCACCACTCCAGCAACCCTCAGTTTGTTTCCTGAGATTAAGAATTCCTCATATCAGTGAGGTCATATGATACATGTCTTTCTCTGATTGACTTATTTCACTCAGCATAACACCCTCCAGTTCCATCCACGTCGTTGCAAATGGCAAGATCTCATTCCTTTTGATGGCTGCATAATATTCCATTTGTGTATATATACCACATCTTCTTTATCCATTCATCTGTCGCTGGACATCTTGGCTCTTTCCACAGTTTGGCTATTGTGGACATTGCTGCTATAAACATTGGGGTGCACGTACCCCTTCAGGTCCCTACATTTGTATCTTTGGGGTAAATACCCAGTAGTGCAATTGCTGGATCGTATGGTAGCTCTATTTTCAACTCTTTGAGGAACCTCCATACTGTTTTCTAGAGTGGTTGCACCAGCTTGCATTCCCACCAACACTGTAGGAGGGTTCCCCTTTCTCCACATCAAAAGGGGCATATTTTTATTTATTATTTATTTAGTCTTATCTTGGTGTAGTCTCATTAGTGAAGAAATAATCAATATTACTTTTTATGATTCTTACCCTACTGTATTCCAAAATTCCATATCATTGATGTAAAAACTGTGAAGTCTCATTCTTCTGCTCTTTTTGGAAAAAAATATTCCAAGAAATTACCTAGACACATTATATGGATCTTCTCTTGGTCCTATGGAGATAAACAAACTACTTTATAAAACATCTTACTTTGATGTGAGCCCCGATGATACCTCTTTGATGAACAGTTGGTAAAGTGCTACTTTTGGCCTTAGTTTGGTGTGATATATGGTAAAACTGTCATGTTTCTCTCTTCTTTTCGTAGTAAAAGTGCCTGGAAATGCTTGTATACAGTCTTAAAAACATCAGACTGGGCCTTGAAGAATATCAGATGATGTTTCATTGAAGAACAGTGGTGTTAATATCTCTTTTATCCCTTCTATTAGTATTGGAGTATCTCATCCCTTCACTAATGATGTACAGATGTGCAATTTCTCTTTTTCTGTGACTCAAAGAGCCATTTCTTATATTTATCATGAGACTGTGGATTGGACTCCACCTTTTCATAGACAGATAACTTTAGAACCTATATAACAAATTGCTCTGTCCTTGATCTCATTCTAGAAAGGTCTTTATTTTAAATATTTTCTTTCCTGGGCGCCTGGGTGGCTCAGTTGGTTAAGCGACTGCCTTCGGCTCAGGTCATGATCCTGGAGTCCCGGGATCGAGTCCCATGTCGGGCTCCCTGCTCTGCGGGGAGTCTGCTTCTCCCTCTGACCCTCTTCCCTCTCGTGCTCTCTATCTCTCATTCTCTCTCTCAAATAAATAAATAAAATCTTTAAAAATAAATAAATAAATAAATAAATAAATATTTTCTTTCCTTCTCCAAAAATACAAATTATCCACCTCTATGGACTCTTGGGTAGATTCTTAGTTTTTCTCCACATCTAAGAAGCACTTGAAACTTCCATCCCTGTATTCTGGTGGAACAACTCCTTGTTCCTGGAAATCATGTCAGAACTTGAGCAAATATCAAGTTTGTCTGTCTGTGGTCTCATGCCTGATGGACTTTGTTCCTGAGTACCTGCAGGAACTTCTAGCCTGAGAGAATCACAAGCCTCTTGGAAAACTTTATTTAGACAAAAGCTATGCACTTGTAAGTTTTAGATAAATTTTACTATGATTACTGAAAAAAAAACAACAACCTATTGCTAAAATATAAGGATACAGAAAGATTAAAAGTAAAAGAAAGAAAATTTTAAAAAACCATATACTGAAAAATACCACACTAAAGAAATAATAAGGATTTTTTAAAATAAAATATGTGGGGTGTCCAGGTGGCTCGGTTAAACGTTGCCTTAGGCTCAAGTAATGATTCCAGGGTCCTAGGATAGAGCCCTGCATCGGGGTCCCTGCTCAGCAGAGAGCCTGCTTCTCCCTCTGCCCGCCCCTCCCCCACTTGTGCACACACACACACACACACACACACACACACACACACTCTCTCTCTCTCTCTCTCTGTCAAATAAAATCTTTTAAAAAAATAAAATAAAATATAAAATAAACATAAAATTGAAAGAATATACAAAACCACGAATTATTTCCCTGAACACACTAAATAAAATTTACAGACTTCTGGCAAACTTAATCAATATAAAAAATAAAAGTTCAAAAATACTAGAAATGAAGAATGGGATGAAATTCAGCTTCAGTAGAATTTTAAAAGATAATAAGGAGATATTCTGAAATTTGTGTGCCAATAAAAGAGACATGAATGACAAAATCCTCCAAAAACTGACTATGGAAAAAATATACTAAAACTGACTGTAAAGAAAAAAAAAAAAAGGTGAACTGTCCAATAACCCTTAGATAAATTGAACTGAAAATTAAAAAAAAAAACAAAGAATACTGAATGGTCTCATTGATTAATTTTACTGATTATTCAGAATGTTCCTGTCTTAAAAGTTGTTCTAGAAAGAAACTTATAGAACTTCTATTAAGAGGATAGCATAACTTTGATTGCAAAACCTAACACAGATAACACAAGAAAGAAATTGATTGATGACGAAGGACCCTGCAGAGGTCAGCTTGAAGGACATTCTTTACAGGAAGTCTGTTTGCATGCAGAGAACATTTATAGAAGCTTTAGGATACATCCATTCCACCCCACTTACCCACCCCCATCGTCAGATATTTTTGTGTAGCCTTAATTTCCTTAATTCACAAAACCTTCTGTTATTTTATGCAATGTTCCCCAAGATTTACCCACATATTTGTCACTTTCTTTCCTTTTCATGCCTTCATTCCCAGATTTTCCTTCTAGGATTACATTCCTTCCACTTAAAACACATTCTTTAGATTTCCCTTTAATGAAGGCTGTTTGATGACAAATTCTCCTAGTTATTTTTTATCTAAGAGTGCCAGTCTCCCTTTATTCTTGAAAAAGCTTTCCAAACAAACAGTTATTTTCTCTCACTACGTGGTAGGCAGGATAACACCCCCTCCAAAGGTGTCCACGCCCTAGTGCCGGGAACTAGTGAGTAGGTTACATTACATGGCAAGAGGGAGTTTGCAAACATAATTAAGGTTATTGATCTTTAAAACAAGAGAGAGAGTATCCTGGAGTGTCCAGGAGAGTCCAATCTAACCATTAAGATCCTTTACAGGCAGAGAAAGTCAGAGACACGCAGTAGAATAGGATGTAGCAAAGAGGAAGACAGACAGGTTCATGCCTGAGAAGAATTGGAAGCTTTGTTGCTGGTTCTGGAATGTAGGGACCCCCGTTCAAGTAGCAGAGACAGGCCTCCAGGGTCTGAGGGCAGCCCCCAGAGGACAGCCAGCAAAGAAACAGATCCCCACTCCTACATCTGCAAGGAACTGCTTTATCCCAACCCACCACTGTGCACCTCGAAATGGACTCTTCCCATGGCCTCCCAGTAAGAGGCCACCTGGCTCTTGGTTTCAGTCTTGTAAAACTCAGGCAGAGAAATCGGCTGTCAGCCTGGACTTCTGACCCACACAACTGCAAGACAGTACATTTGTGTTATTTCAAGCTGCTAAATTTGTGGTAATTTGTTGTGACAGCAGTAGAAAACCAATACATTGATAATAGCATCCTCCGGATGGTTTTCATTTGGGCTGTTGAGAAACAAGCTGTTGTTCTAATGATCATTTTTTTAGAAGTCATCTTTTTCTCCCTCCCTCCCCGCTTGTAAGATCTTGTCTTTGTCTTTGAAATTCTGTGGTTTTATTTTTATAGGTCTACATGTGGATTTCTCTTTATTTGTCCTGCTGGGAAATCGATAGTTTCTGAGTGAGAAAGTGATGTCTTTCGTCGGTGTTGGAAAATTTTGAGCTCTGATATTTTTCAAATATAATCACTGCCCCATTCTTTCTTTCCTCCTCTTCTAGAATTCCAGTTTAACATACGTTGAACCTATTGACTCTGTTTCATTTTTCTTAACCTCTCTTCCACATTGTCCATCAAAGACTCTTCTTTTTTTTAAAAAGATTTATTTATTTATTTGAGAGAGAGAGATCACGGGGGGGGGGGGACAGAGAGGGAGGGAGAGGGACGAGCAGACTCCCCACTGAGCACAGAGCCTGATGTGGGGCTCGATCCCATGACCCTGAGATCATGACCTGAGCAGAAACCAGGAGTCGGACGCTTAAATGAATGAGCCACCCAGATGCCCCTATCAAAGACTCTCCTATGTACACTTTTTTCGGCTATATCTTCCAGTTCATCAGTTCACTATTCAGCAGCTTTTAATGTGCTTTTTAAATCATTCATTAAGGGGCACCTGGCTGGCTCAGTCTGTGGAGCATGTGATTCTTGATCTCAGGGTCGTGAGCTCAAGTCCCAGGCTGGGTGTGGAGCCTACTTAAAAAAAACAAAACAAAACAAAAAAAAAATCTATTGAATTCTCATTTCAATTACTTTATTTTTAAGTTATTTTCAGAAGTTTTATTGTTTCTATTTTAAGAAACATTTGGTTATTTATAATAGTCTTGCTCTTTTCAAATATTGTGAGTCCTCTTTTTATTTCTCTAAAAAAATAAATATTCTTATTTATATTCTAGTGATGATTCAACTATCTATATTCAATGTAGGTCTGGTTCTTTTTGTTGTTGTTTTGGCCCTTTCTCAAAGTGCTTTATTTCTTTTTGTTTCACATGGGTTTTTTTGACTGAGTTCAGATATCTTAGAACTTTGTGGAAATGTTCTGAGGCCTTTGAGATTGTTTCTTTCACAGAGAATTGTATTTTTACCTGATTAAAAAACAACATTAATCAAAATCCTTGACCTGGAGTTTTTTGGGGTTTTTTTCTTTTTCTTTTTTTTTTTTTTTTTTGGCATCACCCAAATAATGTGACTTCAGGCTGCAAATTCACGTGAGCGCCATCTTGTGGCACGCATTTCCCTGTATTGGTGCCAAGAACGGTTTTCCTTCCAGCCTTCTGGGTTGGAAGTTTGGACTTATTTCTAGCTCACTTTTATACTGAAGGTGCAATCCTTCAGAGCCCCAACTTTGTGCTGGCAGGCTTCTCTTTAGACTTTCTGCTTCAGGCACATTCTGGACTTGGTTTTAATTCAGCAGCACCACGTGAAGCTGTGAAAACTATAGCTTCTTTTTATCTGGTTTAGCAAATGCCCTCCTGGTAAAAGCCTGCCTCTTGGGTTTCTACTTTCACTTGGTCCCTAGCTTCTTATTCTCTTGCCAGCTCATTAGAGCCTTTAATAAGATGTTGTCTATAACTGATGCCCTGTTTTCAGTGAGGGCCGATCAGGGTACCCCGAATCTGGCACACGGCTGGAAATGGAAGTTCCAGGCACTCTTGTCCTTTTACAAGATTAATTCTCCAAGGGGTGCGCCAGCTACCTCCTGCCTTTTTCCCTCTCTCTCTCTCTCTCTCTCTCTCTCTCGGGTATCTCCTGAGGCAATAGGACCCAGAAGGATGGGAGCCTCGTCCTACACTCCGGAAATTAGGACAGGCTTACTTATCTCCTTCAAGCCGCTGGTCCTGCCCCTCCCACTGTCCCTACTGTGCCTGCCATTCCTACCACGCCTGCTCTGCAGTTCTGAATCTTCCCCATCCCCCTGCTCCACTGACCCACATCAGTCCAGCTTGATTCCCACACCAGGCCCACAAGGGGGTTAGACCATAGCTCCTGACTGCATTTGGTCTATCATTCTTTTCTAGGAGCTCCTGCTAACTTCCCCCTCGCTCCCAATATTCTTCAGGACAAACACTGCAGAGTTCCATACCCTAACTTGTGCTAGAACCAAGTGCTGACAACAGTAGGTTCCAGAATGCAGCATATGGTAAAAAAGGAAGAAGCACGAACTTCTGAGACCCAAAATATCAAAGTTTGCATCCCAGGTCTTACCCCAGAAGCGAATTGCCACTCAAATTTCTCTCAGCTTTCACTTCCTCCTTGGTAAATACTTCTTTGTCAGATTATTCGAAGTACCAGAGATGATGTGTAAAGAGAATCTAATACAAAATAGGTGATTCATTAGGTACCACAGCTGGAAGAACACAAAGGTTTCTGTGGTGGGGACTGTGTTCCCCTGTACTCTGAAGACGGGATTTGGAGCTATTGCACAAAGAATGAGCAGTCTGCTCTTAGATGTCGGCTCTGATAGAGGAAAGTGGGACGGACTAGCTCAGGCTGAGAAAGAACGTGGACTAGCGGCGTGTAGGAAGGGCTGACAACCACAAAACCAAGCTCAAAACTCAGCATATGGCAGAAGGAGAGAACTTAGATCAGGACTAGTAAACAATGCCCCAGAAATAGATGGTAAATCCTGACATTTCTAACATCCACTCCTCCCTCCCTCAGCCCTGGCAGGGATTACTAATTAATTATAATAATAATAATAATAGCTAAATATGTTGCTGTTCTAAGCTCTTTACTAAATTAACCAATTTATTCCTAACAACAACTCCACAATGCAGATAATGTTATTGTCAGCATCTTACAGATGAAGGCTTGAAAGCATGAAGAAGTTAAGAGACTTATCCGAGATTAAGCAAGCAACAGAGCAGCCTGGCTCCGGAATCCAAGCCCTTAGCCACTTTGATATACTGCCTCTAGATGAAGAGTATGCTATGCTGCTCTATTCCAAATTCCCACCAAAATAGCTGTGCAGGAGGCCACTATCAATGATCAGAGTTGATACATGAAATAATATCTAATTTCCATCTTTGGCCCAGAGATCCCTGGCTTTATAACCTTACTCTAGTGAGGTGCACTGATGGAGGCAAGAGGCCCCTGATACCTTTAGACCCGATATGATGTGTAGCTTTTTTTAAAAAAATATAAAATTATATTTATGTTAACGAATAGTAAACTGTAAAAGGTGCTCCCAGAGCACTTTGCCCTTACCTCAGTCACGGGACCCACCTCATCCTGTCATCCAGACGAGTTTATGTGTCTGGCTCTAATACTAGATGTGTACTTCTCAAAGGCTCATGGGGAAAGTTTCCATGTTTGTTTGGTTTTTTTTGGTCTCTGGGTCTATCACAGTCTCTACTGCATCAATCATTTTAAATACATAATTTTTTTAAGATTTTATCTATTTATTTGACAGAGAGAAACAGCGAGAGCAGGAACACAAGCAGGGGGAGTGGGAGAGGGAGAAGCAGGCTTCCCGCAGAGCAGGGAGCCCCATGTGGGGCTCGATCCCAGGACCCTGGGATCATGACCTGAGCCGAAGGCAGCCGCTTAACCAACTGAGCCACCCAGGCGCCCTTAAATACATAATTTTAAAAAGCAATAATAAGTAGCATTTTGTTCTATACCCTCAATGTGCGGGGCCGTGTACTGGACACATCCCATCTATTATTTCAAATTCTTACAACAACCCTATGAGCTGGTGTTATTCTCAGTTTATGGATATGTTGCCATGATATAAAACAATAGTCCTAGATTAAATAGTAAGCGACTTAGCAGGGATTTATATCTGATCTAGATGGCCCGTATACCTGCAATCTGTCCTATGACATCAAGAAGAGGTGCTAGATAAACATTTATGAAATGAATCAGTTTGATCACACACATCGTGATCAGCATGCTTCTCGGCTGCATTCTGTTGTTGTCTTTGAAAGAACCCAGTCAAGAGCACAGTAGATGGAGTGACACAGGTGATACTTAGAGTTACTACCCTGTGTCCCGGAAGGGAAGACTGGGTTGGAAACTTGCCTCTGGCATCTCCGATTAGAGATGGAGCAGGACTCGGGGCTTTGGGAGTGTGGGCCAGGCCTCCCCCAGTCAGGCTGGGTTGGGAAGGGTCCTCTCCTCTGCCTCCTGCCTATTGGATCCATGCCTGCTTTAGCCATAAAACCAAAGCTCCACCTCTGTTGCCATCACTTTTTGTCTACTGCTCCCTCTGCCATTTTCACCTTCTGCTTCTCTCCCACATTGTATTACAGAGAAAGGATTTCAGTCTGAATACTCAGAATACATGTATTTCAATTGCGTAGGTGCTCAAAAGAGACCTCAGCAGAATTTGGTAAATGTTTACATCAAGTACAGACAATATTCTAGAAGGGAAAGAGCATGGGCTTTTGAGTCCCATAAAACTGGGTTCCTATCCTGGATTTGCTGCTTGCTCGTCATCACATTGAGGGCAAAATATTGAACCTCTTTGACATAAAGGGTCTCATCTGTAGAATGGGTATAATAATAGCCATTAAAAATAAAATCCAAGGATGCATGCAAAGTGTTAAGCACCTTAATAAATCTTATCACTTTTCCCTCATTTTGTCTCTTAAACAGAAAGAATCCGAGAACTGACTTTCATCCAATAATAGAAAAATAGGAGTGAAATTTGCTTTACAATTTAATTTTAACTCAAATCATACAACTCTTTCTTCTATTGGGAGACTATGGGGTGGAAGGGATAAAAATATAGTTATTAGTGTCACGATCCACGGTTCCTTTTCAGGAGGAAAATAAAAGTAATTTCATTATTATCTCTAGAAGTAGATTTTAACATTTATACCACAAGGGAATTCTTTTCATTAATTTTCAAAGATAATCCCACTTTTAGATAGAAATCTCTGTGTCAAACAAACCACAATTATCAAGTAGTAATTCACTTTCTTGTCTCTATTAAGCAACAACAAAGTCCAATAACTATTAGAGCTTTCAATCGCCATGTATCCTGCGTGCCCCAAGCAGAAGAGCTGGGTGTTAGTTCTCCAACTCACCCGTTCTTGGTTCTTGGACCTCCATTTATATCTTTCCCGACTCCCGCAAGGACCCATAGAACCCACTGGGATTGGAATTTGATCCTGGAGAGATGTTCAGGCAGTGAACATACATCTAGAGCCCAGGGGACAAGAATCAGACAAGATTTCCTTTCCTGCTACACAAGAGCAAGAGTGATTGCTGAGTTGGGGCCTCAAAACAAAAAGGACTCTGTTTTGTATGGTTACCACATGGCCCCTTCCTCTCTCGTTGGAATTTGACAAGCAAATTGGCATTTGTGTTGCTGAGACTGTCGTAGAATAGTGATTGTTAATTATACCCTAGATGTCCTGCCTCATTCTGTCATGGATGCATTATGCTAAATGTGTACAGTGAGCAAAAGATCTTAAATTTGATTTCAAGTTACATATCCAGCATGCTACCAGACCCGCCCCAGGGCAGAGAGCTCTGAAAGCAGCCTGTCGGGAGCTGCGCTCCAGAATTCCTGGTTCTAACTTAGGGAGTATTCAAAAGGTCCAGCAGATGTCAGTATGAATTCTTGAGTGTCTCCAAGTCGAGGATTAACACATCAAATTACATCACGCACTGCCCCGAAGAGCTGTCTCTAGACGGGGTATTGTGCGAGCTTTAGCTTCAGAGACCGTGTTTTCCATAAGGATCTACTCCTCTAATTGGTAAAACTCTGACCTCACATCTCAGCCCCAAAGCAAGATGAATGATGCGGTCTCAATTATAACAAATGTTCAAGGGACGAACAAGTGAATAGGTGGCTGCTTCTAAAAATAAATCAGGTCTATGCCCCCCCCCCCCCCCCCCCCCCCCCCCCCCCCCCCGCACAGCCCGCCTGGATTGCTCCTTGGCATCTTCAGCCTCTTATCCCATAGGCTTTCCCTTCAGGGCTAAAAACAGGGCAGGGCTTTAGGTTTATTGCAGCTTTAGAATCAGGTGTGCTCATACACTCCTCTAAATAACTTTTTTCTTTAAAGATTTTATTTATTTATTTGTCAGAGAGAGAGAGCGAGAAAGAGAGAGCACAAGCAGGGGGAGCGGCAGGCAGAGGGAGAAGCAGGCTCCCCGCTGATCAGGGAGACTGATGCTGGACTTGATCCCAGGACCCTGGGACCGTGACCTGAGCCAAAGGCAGACGCTTAATGACTGAGCCGCCCAGGCGCCCTTCTAAATAGCTTTTTGATTCATGTTGGGACACTTCACATATTAAGAAAAGTACAGAGAAAAATATGCAAGCACCCATATGTTCACCGCCCAGATTTAACAACAGTAAGATTTTACCATAAATACTGCAGATCTTTTATTTTTATTATTAACGAAATAAAGGTCCTCTATATGCCTCCTTAATCCCATCCCCTTCCTTCCCAGGATAAGAATTATCTTGAAATTCCTTCCCACCTGTGTGAGTTGCCTGGGGCTGCCACTACGAAGTACCACAAATTGATTAGCTTAAATGACAGAAATTTATTGTCTCACAGTTCTGGAGTCTAGACATTAGAGACCAAGGTGTCGACAGCGCCATGCTCCCTCTGAAGGGATAAGGGGAGGATTTGTTCCAGGCCTCGCTCCTAGCTTCTGGAAGTTCTTGGCTTGTGGCCGAATAACTCCATCCTCATATGGCATTCGCCCTATGTGCCTGTCTCTGTGTCCAAATTTCCTCTTTCAATAAGGTCACCAGTCATATTGAAGAAGGGGCCCCACCCTATTCCAGTGTGACAATATCCTAATGAATTACGTCTGCAATGACTCTATTTCCAAATAGGGTCATGTTGAAGTAACAAATAGGGTTAGGACCTCAACATATGAATTTGGGAGGGGGGAGCAAAACTTAACCCAGAACACTACCCATGTATTAATATCTAAACTACAATTTTTCCACAAACATACATAGTATTTTGTGTATATCAATGTTTATATAAATGGCATTGTAGGTATCTTTTATAACTTTTTAAAATCCAACAATATCTTAAGATGCATCAATTTGACAGATTAATGGTACTTCGTTTATAGTATTTCCCTGTATGGATGTAACACTATCCTCTCTATAGTGAAGTTAAAAATATCTACAAGATTCAAAATGTCATCTAATCAGTAAATAATAACAGATACCTGAGTCTTTGGCTTGGACTACATGAGCTCTCTGGTTCTAGTCCTTGCCAGGATTATGTGGATCTCTCATTGCATTCTGTGATCCTGCAATTTCATGATTTCAGGCCTGAGGAGTTTCCCATTGTTCAGGACATTTCTGGCAGCAGGAAGAGAGCCACGTAACTGTTGGGGACAATCACGAAGCAACAAAGGAGAGAAGGAAGATATTTAATTGATGAATAAGTATTAAAAATTTGAGTTTGGTTTGAGGGAGGCTTGGGGTGAGAGCTGGGGGTCCCCAGCCCTTGGGATGTGCCAGTAGGATGAAGGCAGATGCTGACGATGAGCTCTGTGTCCCACTCCCTGACTCTCCTGGACTGGTCTTTGGGGAAGGAGATTGACCCCACTGTCCTTTGATCAATAATCATGGTGAGCAGCCAATCCTATAAAAACAGGTTAAATAGTAACCTGAAAGCTATGGAATGGCTCTCCAAGTCTCTTGCAAAGCAGTATCCCCGAGTCTCACCTACTTCTCTGGGGCCTCCATTACCCAAGCCATGACTCACCTGAGGTTCAGGGAAGTGAAGGAAGCCTTCATCTTAAAGGCAGAAGATAAAGCTCAGCTGAGGGATGCACATGTGTCCAACTGTGGGGAGGAAAGCCCCACCAGCACCTGCGAGTACCCCACATGGCCGTCAAACTCAGGTGCCAGGAGATAGACAAGGATATGGCCATCCTGGTCAAGCTCTTAGAGAAAGTGAAAACATCCACTGGTCGTTTGACTCAGAGATGCCAGCATGGATGGAGTGATGGGAACCTTCCTGAGGAGTGACCTCAGAGGAAGAGGTTGACTGCCTTCACCCAGGGCCACTTTCTTCCTCTTTGATGGTGTGACATCTGACATCCATGAGCACTCTCCACTTTTGTGTACCTACATCTTTATCATTGTCTGTAAGACCCCACAAGAGAACTCCACGTCATTCCCAAAACCTAGGCCCCTTGAGGAAAATGCTGGAAAATCAGATGGGATTGTCTTCTGGAGGTGAGAAAGGAGGTTGGATGTGCATTTTAAGGAAAGACCTCCACTTTCCTTGCCTGCTATAGCCTTTTAAATGTCTTGTTCAAAACTGGAAATTCTCTCTAAAGATATCCCTAAGGAAAGTGTCAACCAGGTACAAGGCAGTGAATTACCTCAGATGGGTCATATGAAGCATTTCTCATAACAAACCATCTAAATGGGACTCCCCAGATGAACTTCTAACTTTAGAAGTCCTCTGAAAGTATAGGTAAGTTCATTATTACATTTTAACATGTTTGAAGTCTAAAGAATACATTTTGTCAAAGACCATTGAAAATGGCATGCTCCTCCCCCAGCTTGTACCCCAAGGCAAGAGTGGATTTAGCAGAGAACACAACACAGCTGGGTGCCATGGGGGCAGCCAAGCCTGAAAGATGGAGCTGAAAATCACCCTGAAAGCTTCTCCCTCAACTGGCCTTCCCTGAGGGTGGAAGCCTGAGGAGCCTCACTCACAAGTAGTCACTCCCACATCTCTTGCTGTCAAAGTGGTCACTGTGGCTGGCAGTAAAGGGAGAAATGAGTGTTTTAAAGGTTAGTGGTGGGGCATGGCTCAGTAGGACTGATTCAGTCTCAGAGTGGAGAAGAGAAAGGCCACAGACTTTAAAGAAAATGCCATGTAAATGATGTAGGTAAACTGATGAGAGTCTTGTTTTGATATGATCTAAAATTTGAAAATAGGCAAATAGCCCTTTATGGATTTTTCTATGGATTTCTATTTGGACTCCATGGTTTCCTTTGATGGTCTCAAGTCAGAGACAATCTCTCTCTCTCTCTCTCTCTCTCTCTCTCTCCCCCTTTCTTTCTCTCTCTCTCTCTCACACACACACATCTCTAATTTCTGCTTTTGTCAGTCATATATAGCCCCAAATGAGAGAAAGCACAGATAAAAATCACGGGGAAAGAAACCATAAGGGTACAGACATAAACAGGATCTCTATAAAGGGACCATCAGAAATCTCCAACAAAAAGGAATTTTAAAACAATTGTTTTCAAAGGCTGTCATGGCTTTAAAAATGGAATTGATAACACAGAGCATCTACTTTGATTTGTCTTTGATGCTTTATTCTGAAACTAGACAAAGGAGTAGCTGTTTTAGACATTTTACTGGTATTGATCAGGAACTACCCAGGATTTCTATTTTGATTAAGTTATACTTCATTGTCTCATTCCTATTCTCTTTCTCCCTGAAATTAATCTTCATATCTATTACTGCAATTTTAACAAGTGAATATCTAAGCTCATGTATCAGTGCTTAAAAATTAAAACTACTTTTTTCAAACAAAGGGAAAGTTCAGAATTTGCCAAAACATTGTACTTCTGTTTTTCAGATCAAGCATCTTCTGCTTGGGCTTATGTGCACATGGATGCAATAAGACGTATGTGCTCCAAAGTGAAATGATCATGGCTTTGGTGCTGGATAGTCTTCGCTCAAATCCTGTTTTCCGTTACCATTTATGTGGCATTGGGCAAGATGTAAAGTCTCTCTAAACCTCAGTTTCCTTATTCATAAGAAGGGATTAATAATGACAACACGGTCATTTTAGAAATTTCGTGAAGTTTTGTATGTTACAGTGCCTGGCACAGAACAGATGCTCCCCACAATGGCGGCTATGGTGATAGTAGTTGTTATTTCTTGGTTCCAAGTCCCAGCTCTACCATTAATTTGCTGTGTAATTCTGGACAAGTCTTGTTAAAGTGTGGGACATAGAGATGGGACTAGATAGTCCCTGCTTCCTTTGCAGGATTAAAGTCTGCTTCTGATACGCTACGGGTTTATATTTAAAACACTGTCAAGTGTGACCAGGCAACTGAAAAATGCAAAGGTGGGATTTGGGGGAAGTTAACTGTAGCCACATTTATTGAGCACTGGTCATTAGGCATTATTCTAAGCCTTTTCCATGTCTTAACACGTTTAATTCTTACAACGACTCGATGATTAAGGCACTATTCTTATCCCACCTTACAGAGCAGGAAGCTGAGGCACAGAGAGGTTATGTGCTTTGCCCAAAGCCACACAGTGAGTAAGGGGTAGAGCCAGGATTCAAAATGAGATAGGATGCGGACCCCATATTTGTTTTAACCATTATGTTTTACAGCTTTTCTTAGGGCACTCGCTTGTTGACAACTAAAACCCCAAGTAATCCCAGCACTTACTCATTTTTACTTTTCTTTCCTGGGCCCAGGGAAGACCCTCATGGTATGTTTCCTGGAGGATTATGGTTCTACAGAAGTCCAGAGCTACATCTACCTTCTAGTAGGTGCCTGCTGCTAAGTGCCAGCTTTCTTCCCAATAAACGTCTGAAGTCAGACAGCTGTGGGTGCAATCCCCACATCTGTATTCGATTTTGGCGACATTATTTAACCTCGCCAAGCCTCTTATTCCCATCTGCAATGGAAGGTATAAATGGGAATATTAACAATAATAATTCACAAATGTGAGAATTACGAGAGGTAGTACAAGCTGCATGTTATTTCCAAGTTTTGGCAATCGTGGATAAAGCTGTTACAATCATCCACGTGCGAGTTTTTTGTGTGGACATGTTTTTAACTCCTTTGGGTAAATACCAAGGTATGTGATTACTGGACTGTATGCTAAGACATATGCTAAGACATACAATTGTATGTTTAGTTTTGTAAGAAACAGCCAAACTGTCTCATGAAGTGACTGGTCCCATTTGTATTGCCATCAGCAATGAATTAAAGTTTCCTTTGCTCTACATCCTTGCTGGAATTGGCATTGTCAGTGTTCCAGATCTGGGCCATTCTGATGGATGTGTAGTAGTATCTCATTGTTGTTCTCATTAAATTTTCCTTATGACATGATACAGAGAATCTTTTCATTTGCTTATTTGCCATATATATAGATATATATCTTCTTGGTGAGGTGTCTGTTAAGGTCTTTGGCCTATTTTCTAATAAGACTATTTTCTTATTGTCAAATTCTAAGTGTTCTTTGTATATATTGGAGATGAGATCTTTACCAAATGTGTCTTTCACAGAATTGTCTCCCTGTCTTGGCTTGTCTTCTCATTCTCTTAACATTGTCTTTCGCAGAGCAGAAGATTTTGATTTCAATAGTCTGGCTCATCAATTCTTTCTTTCATGGGTCATGACTTTGATTATCTAAAAAGTCATCACCACACCCAAAGTCATCTCATTTTTCTCCTATGTTACCTTCTAAGAGTTTTATAGTTTTGTGTTTTACATTCAGGTGTGTGATCCATTTTGAGTTTTCACAAAAGATATAAAGTCTGTGTCTACATTCAATTTTTTCTTTCTGTCTGTGGATGTTCAGTTGTCCCTGGACCATTTGTGGAAAAGACTACATTTGGTCCACTTTACTGTCTTTGCTCCTTTGTCAAAGATCAGTTGGCTATATTTATGGGGGTGTATTTCTGCACTCTCTATTCTGTTTGTGTAATCTATTTGTCTATTCTTTCAACGATACCACACCATCTTATTTACTATAGCTTCACAGAAAGCTTTGAAGTCAGGTAATGTCAGTCTTCCAACTTTGGTCTTCAGTACTGTGTGTTATTTACCTTTCATCACTTGTTGATACTTGGCACTAATCGTGCAAAAGCAACGGTAGGTAAAAATCGTACCTTAATATGATCAAGGTAGCAGTACCAAACTGTTCTTACACTCATCGTATGCTTTACTACCACCCTTAAAGTACTTTTTTCAACTACCAATTTCACTTAGAAATACCCTGGATGAAGCAATACAAATTATGAACTTTATTCAATATTGACCCTTTTTTTAAAAGATTTTATTTATTTATTTGAGAGAGAGAGAGAGAGAGCACATGAGAGGGGGGAGGGTCAGAGGGAGAAGCAGACTCCCTGCTGAGCAGGGAGCCCGATGCGGGACTCGATCTCCAGGATCATGACCTGAGCCGAAGGCAGTCACCCAACCAACTGAGATACCCAGGCGCCCTATATTGACCCTTTAGTAGACATATTTTTTCCATCTTCTGGGTGCTAAAAAGAGAATTACACTTCAGGCACTTCTGTGGTGTGCCAAACTAGGATGGGTGTCAGTTTCAAGAAAAAGGCACTTGTGTGATTGTTTGAATTGCAAAGGGAACTCCTTGCTTCCCATGGAATACTGTTTTTACTTGAGAGGATAATTGACAGAAAAACTATGGTTACTGAGACTGAAGTATTTGGTAGATATCATCACAAAAACAAAGTGAGCTTGTCACCCCAAGCAAAACAACTGACAGTGTTTGGGGCCAATGGTAAAATTTGAGCTCTCAAGCCGATGATGACATCAGAAGTGATCTTAATAAAATTTTTTACCACATGAGGAAAGGTGTCAACATTTAGATAATTTGCATAACTCAGTGAGATATATCAAAAATCTTATTCCAAAAAGTGGGAAGTATGGTACAAGCACTCAGAAAACCTTGGCTTGGATCCAGGGCCTCCCATTTACTTCCTACTTCAGCTCCATTTACTTACTTCCTCATGTGAAAAAAAAAGAATTTCCTCTGTTTCCTCATCTGTAAAATGGGTATAATAGCTATAGATTTTTGTGATACTTTCAAGCACTGATATCAGTAAACCAGCTCTCTGGGGAAAAAAAAAAAACAACTCCGAGTTATAACATCATCTAATTTCTGAGATGCAAATACTCCCACCACTGCCAATTTCAAGCTACCAAAATGAGATCACTGAATGCAGATTTGGGGAGAAATTCTCACAGTTGTCCCTTGCAAGCTGGTAAGGAGCCAGCTCAAGCATACCACTACTTTCAAGTATACTTCTGAAAAGATATCATTTACTAACACCTCCTCTGAAGATCCTAGTTGCCAGGAAGTTACACAAGAGCAGAAAAGCCTAGGGAAACTGAGTTTCTGGGGTCTTTGGAAATCTTTCTGATTTCTCACTAAATCCCTCAGAACTTGACCCATTCGTGCACTTATGAAAACAATACAATTCTCTATGCAGTTTTAATAGTTGGAAAGGATTTTGCGACATGAAACCTTATGAATTAAGAACTTGGTCTAAGAGGTAATGTAATCCGAAAATACAAGACACACTTTGTATGATTTCATCCATTAAGGAATAAAACCTTCCTTCTAGTATATTCTGTCCAACTATGAAATTTATTTAAAATCTCTTAGAAAGGAGCAAGCCAAGTTTAAGAAAAAAAAAAAAAAAGCCAAAAGACTGCTGGCAGTTTACATACTCTGGTTCCAAAAGGGGGAAAAATGAGGCAAGATTACATAGTGAGAGTAGAAAAAGCAAGATGGAGGGAAATCGCCCATGACAATAGGTCATGTTAGGCATGATACATTTCAATATCTGTAACTGAAAAGTCACAGAGGTCAGAGATAAAAACAAAAACGACTCCCAGGCCCATAGACTGCCTGATGATGTTGCTAGAATATTTAGCCCTCTGTCCATTTCATGTAAAAAATAAATTAAGTATAAATAAGGAGGTGAAGGAGCTGGTGCGTGCTCAGGTGTGTTCACAGGTATGTACTCAGAGAGGGCATGAGAATGGAGTCCTTTCCTCTCACACACTCGCTACACAAAACTCTCCTCCATGTTGCTGCAGAGTAAGAAAGAGTCCACAAGCCGGGGCTGGACCAGCTGCTGGAAGTCAGAGTCCTGCAGACCTTCAGGGCAGACCCCGGCCAGTCTACGTAGCGCAGCCTGGGGAGAAACAGAAGAGATGACACAGGTCAGACCAGGCTCTGCAGAGGGACATGTATCCCCCTCCACTGCCCTGGGAAGTGCATTTCAGGAAGTGGCTCATTTAGCAGTCAATTTGAGTCAATCATCACCTCATTCACCTGACACCTTAGTGAAGTGGTCCTTCTGGTCACCTGGTCACTATGGTAACCTAATCACTTGGCCATCTGGTGTCATTTGTACCTTGGTCATTATGGTGGATGTCATCTGAAAGCCTTCATGATCTTAATAATGGTCCTGCCATTTTGGTTTTTCAATCAGCTTAGGAAACTGGTTGTTCTAAAAATCTGTCATTTTAAAAAATCTGATCAGCTCACTGAAATTTTAAGTTCAAGATTTGTTCATGCTTGAGACCATAACTGCGAGAAGCATCAATGAAATGATATGCTTGTTTCCAGGTCCCTAGAGTAACCTGAGAATAGCAAGGGCTATTTATTGATCCATAAATTCAGCAAGGTTCTGACAAAGCATTATGGGATGGGAAAGAGGGAAAAGAAAGGGAAAGGGAGATCATAAAGCTGAAGGAGATGGAGGTTCTGAGCTGGAAAGAGAGGTGCGGGCAGATGATACCACTGGCCAGGTCCCCCTGCACTGGGCATCTCACTCTTCCCTGAGGGCTCTCTCCTGTTTTATGTCCCCATGCCCTTGCTCAGCTCTTCTCCATGGCACAAAGTCCCTCCCCCACACTTTCCGAGTCAGCAGCTGCATTTGTCCTGTGAGGCCTGGCCCACCGTCATCTCCTCTGGGAAGCCTTCCCTGATTCCTTGGAGCAGAGACAGTCCCTCCCTCCTCTGTGCACCCACGATCCCTGGGCTGACCTCAACCTTCTCACTTCAACTGCGAATGGTTTGGAGGTGTTTGTCTCCAACACTAGATTCTGAGCTCCTCAAAGATAGAGGCTCTGTTTTATTTTTCTCTGTATCTATAACAGGTAGAACAGGGGTTGGCATAGGGCTTAATAAATGTCTGTTAGAAAAAAAAAAAAAAGAGAACAAATGAAAGGCTTTAAACTGGAGTTCCATTGCTACAGCAACCTGAAACTGTGAAGGTGGGCTGTGCGCCTACCTAGAGCTCTTTACTCGTCAGCTGAGGCAGTGCATACTAAGTGCTCAATGAATGCTAATTCTTTCCCTTTTCTTGTACCTGTACACAGCAGGGAACAAGGCGAGAGCTGAAGAGTGCACCCCTGACCTGAGAAACAAGAGAAGGGAGTGTCTGGAATAGCAGAAGAAGCCAAAAAACAAAAAACAAACAAAAAAAGGAATACCAACACTTACTGAGTATCTACACATAGTATTTCATTTAATCTTTACAGGATACTACAAGGTAAGTGTCATGATCTTCAGTTTGGAAGGCTCAGTGAGGGAAAGGGGCCTTCCTGAGATCACACAGCAGTCCTACTCCAGGGCCCTCATACCCATACACACAGGAAGGCTGGGACAAGCCCAGGACAAGGCTTATATTGAGTACAAGGCAGGCAGAGGGCCCATTGCCTATATCTATCGCTGAGAAATCACCAAGTTGGTGGAAAGAGAGGAAGGTGTAAGTTGCTTGTTGGATGAACAGGTGCTGCCATGTCCAAGGTGGATCCAGGAGAAGGGACTTATGTCTCTATGCACATGAGCAGGGTCTGAGACACTTGTCTCAGGAGACTATCCCTTACTAGTGTGTCCTGCCTCTCCTGGGGTATGATTTCCCCTAAGAGCTACAGACGTTGAACTCCATAGCACTTTCTGATTCCTTTTGGCTCCAACTGGGAGAAATAACTCTATTACCCTTGACTTGTGACAGAAAAAATGGAACCTGAGATCTTCAGCAGAGGAGGCTCTGAGGCCACTGATGTATTTTAGATCATCAGGGGTAAAAATAAAGCAAGAGGGAGGGAGGGACAAAGAAAGGTAAAGAAATGGGGAGAAAACAGACTCATGAGGAGAGAGGATGAGGTAGAAGAAGAAAAGAGAGAGACAGAGAAAAAGAGACAACAGAAAAATGGAACACGAAGGAAAAGTCACAACAGAGAGGCAGAGATGAACTGGTGAAAGAAAAGAGGGAGCTGGAGAGAGAGAAAAATGGTGACAAGGAAAAAGAGAGAGGGCCCTGGGGGTGGGGGGCTAACAGGATGGAGGTAGGAGCAGGTGAGGAGCGAAAGGGACGATGGGGAGGGAGTGGGGCGCAGGGAGAGGGCTGAGGGGATAAAGGGAGAGAAGGGGAAGGAAGGAGAGAGAGAAACCTCCCCGAGGAGGCAAGCTCTAGAGGAGAAAAAGGGAAAAAATAAAATGAGAGAGAAAGGGGGGGAGAGAGGGAGATGGAGAGGAAGGAAGAAAGAGAGGGAGGGGAAGAGAGAGAAAAAAGGGGGGAGGGAAGGAGAGAGAGAGATAGAGTGGGGGTAGGGGAGAGGGAGAGAGAGAGAGAAGCTCCAGCTGACTCCCTGCTGAGCGTGGAGCCTGGCGCAGGGCTCAGTCTCACAACCCTGAGATCAAGACCTGAGCTGATTTCGAGAGTTGAATGCTTAACTGACTGAGCCACCCAGGTGCTCCCTGGCCTGTAGTGTTTTTGTTTTTGTTTTTGTTTTTTTGTTTTGTTTTTTTTTAGGGAGAGCAAGAGATGAGGGGGGAGAAAAGGGGAGAGAGAGAGAGAAAGAAAGAGAGAGGAGAGGGGGAAAAAGAGAGAAGAGGGAGAGGGAAAGAGGGAATGAACTAGAAACAGACCTGAGAAAACACAAAGGCAAACAGACACCCTCATCTCTCCAGGGTCCCCAGAAAGCCTGCAGGACAGGAACCCAAACCAACCCAGAGCAGCCCCTTCCTCAGCATCCCGGAGCTCAAAGGACCCTTCCCCCTTCTGAAGCCTGTCTTTGGGCCCCTGCTTCCCTCGGAGGGTTAACAGCCAGTCATCCCAGGATCTCATTCCCAGACAGTCTGAAAACACCCAAGCATTAGACAAGCCCAGCAGCCCACTGACAGCCGCCTCATTAAGGAAAAATCAATTCTGTTTGTGAGAGGCAATCTGCACTGCCACTTTCCCAGATGTGGGAGACAATAACTGAAATGTCCTCCCTCCACCTGAAGAGAGCCTTAGAAGCTGGGGAGAAGGCTGTGCAGAAGGCAGGAGAGGTAGCCTCCAACTCCATCTGCCAGGTCAGCCACCCAGTGACCCCCATCACAGCAGCCAGGGGGCCACACTCAAATGTAGAACCCCTTCTGGGACCCAAATCAACAACACCAGCCAATTCTGGGGCCTAGGGGTGGGAAGACAAGTCTATCTGTCCCTTGGCCAGGCAAGAAAGAGTCACCAAACCCAAGGTCCCATGGAGATACCAAGAGCTGGAAAAGGGCCCCAGCCCTAAGAAGGTTCCCGACTAGAGGGGAAGAAACACAAAAACCCACCAGGAGCTGAGGTAGCAAGACCAGGGCCGTAAGACATGGGGGAGAAAACATGGCTGAAAACAAGAAGGTCTGGCCACAACGTCAAGGCTGCTGAGGACAGGGGCCAAGGCAACGTCAGGGTGGCTCACAGCACTCTGGCCTGGCTGAGCTGGACGGGGCCTGGAGGCAGTGGGAGGCCTTCGGACCCCAGCAGTGTGCTCGAGCCAAACTGCCTAGGGCTAGAGACGGTAGGCCATGGATAAAGGGAACCATGTTAGGGCTTGTGATGGAAGTGTCGTGATTGTAAAATTAGGATTAGCCCAGCAGCTACATGGAGGGTGGATTAAGAAAGGAGGAGCTCTCTTCAGCATCCCATGATCCAACCTCCAGGAGAAATGTAATCCCCTTTCCACTGGGAAGACCTTCAAGTGATTAAAGATGGTGGCCAAGCCCTCCTGTGTGTTTTACTTCAAACTAATAATGAAGATGGACAAGGAATTGTGACAAGCCCACATGCCTGCATGGAGTTTTATGGCTCCCCATTATTGCCTCAGGGCCTCGTAGTGCCAGGCACTTGTGGGCCCCCCAAGTTGTGGAGAAAACGGCAGTTGGGGCCAATGATTGTGTTTGCCCCAATTACACTAAGCCAGACAGAATTAAGAAGGTCTGTGAACTTGGAGGGAAAAGTGATATTGCCACGCTTATTAACCTCCAACTGAAACTTAGCCTCTCCTTCAGTTGTGGGTGCAGCCATAGACCGTGAAGTCTCAGCAATTCCTGCAACTCGTGCACCAATAAAAGTCACAGAGCAACTCTTGTTGGAGGTACCTTCAGATATCATTTATGCTCACTGCTAGTCAAGGTTATAATACTCATTAGACCCACTGCTATCTCTTATTTAATGTGTTCATTAGAAGTACATATATTAATATATCACATATAAATACTCTAATAGTTATTTTAATAGAGTTAGTTTCCTTCTTAATTCTATACATTTTGGTTTATGCATTTAAAACATTATTCTTAGAAGGGATCCAGAAGCTCTACCAGAATACCAAAGGCACAAAACAGTTAAGGTTGTCCTGCATGTACCAGAATCAAAGCCGCATGAGAGCAGAGATATTTGTCTCCCCCCACCCCCAACAGCTGTATCCCCATAGTTTAGAAGTGTGCATGGCACATAGAATCACTCAGTAAATATTTATTGAATAAGATTTACAAGCACTTAGCGACCTACTCAATGTCACGCAGCTCATTAATGGCAAAACCAAAACAGGTGTGTCTCACTGCAATGCCCTCCTGTCTCTATGACCATACGATGCCTATCAGGAGCTCTCCCAAATGAGATGAGCTTAGTCTAAAAAACGATGGGGTGCAGAGGGGGCTTTACTATGAAACAGCTTTAAGGCCCTCCAGATCCATCACTTACCCATCTTGGGACCAACCAAGAATCTGGCACTCCCTTCTGAAAGTCAAATGACCTGTTTATACATTGGCTTCCCTGTTTCTTCATGCTTCCAGCTGGAGGCCACTCTGTTTTGGGATTCAGGACAGCCCCCGCAGGGAGGAAATGTAGAGACAAAGCATGCATTACCATCTGGTGCAGGTGATTCTTTCATGGTGGCCCCAAGCAGCAAGGAGAAGTTGGGTGGGGACCTTGTGAGATGCACTTGTTTGGTTCAGGTTGAACAACCTGGCAAATAACACTTTCTGTCCTGTTCTACTGCCTAGAGTCCTATTCCGCAAAGGCGGGGGGGAGCTACAAAGCTGGGAGAGTGCCAATAAAGGGGCTCTGTCCAAGAGGATGGAGGCTTTTCTCCCAATGTCCCCTTTAGAACAGACAGGAGATCTCCATACCCTAGCTCCCATTGCTGCACGCACCATGGCATCACTACCAGCTCCTAGCATTCTGCCCGCCAGCCACCCTGCTCTTGATTGGCTGTTGAGACTCCTCAGAACCTCAAAGATTAATGGTTCCTAAAAGTATGCATGGGGGGAGGGTTCCCCGGCCCCCCATCTTTCACATATATGACCTTATATCATTTTCTTCACAGTTTTTTTTA
Source organism: Zalophus californianus (assembly GCF_009762305.2). Taxonomy (NCBI): domain Eukaryota; kingdom Metazoa; phylum Chordata; class Mammalia; order Carnivora; family Otariidae; genus Zalophus; species Zalophus californianus. The sequence goes on along the minus strand of NC_045605.1, from coordinate 70,125,672 downwards.
AGATTTATTTATTGGGGGGGGTGCAAGAGCTGGGGGGAGGGGCAGAGGGAGAGGAAGATAAGCAGACTCCCTGCTGAGCAGGGAGCCTGATGCGGGCTCGTTCCCAAGACCCCAAGATCACAACCTGAGCTGAAACCAAGAGTCAGCTGTCCAACTGATGGAGCCGCCCAGGCACGCCTTTTCTTCACAGTTTTATGAATGAAATGAAATACCTTATCACCATTTTAAAGAGAAAAGCTGAGTGCAGGGAAGTCTCACGGCTTACTCAGGCCAACCAAGGCATCACCAGCTCTCCTGGCCCCTGGCCTGCAGTCCCAAAGCCTGGGGAGGAAGCTGGGGGACTATGGAGAACTCACCAGGCAGGCCACGAGCACAGCATCACTGCTGTTCCTCTCGGAGGGCGACCTGCAGAGCTCGATGAGGCGGGACATACCTGCGTGAGACACACACAAACGTCATGCCCAGGATGGGGACAGACCCGGCCAGGCCTGACCCAGAGGTGCTCCCCTTCCCTCACACAGCCTTCTGCAGAGGGAGGTGACTCCAGGGCCCCACCAGCTCACCAACTGGCCGCAGAACGGAGGCTAACCCCACCTGGAGGAGCTTGTGGTGGAGACCTCCTGCTCCCTTGGGTATGAACGGACCCTGGTCAGGGCCAGCACTGAGCTTGGGAAAACTGCAACAGAACGTACTGGGGACCTCGGAGAGAGAACTTCCTGTGTGGGTACTTATGATTTTGCCAGAACTATATCCAGTGTTTACATCATTATCAGCGGGACTGCCCGATACCATTTCCCCCCCAATTGCCTATCTCAGTCAGAAAATATATTGCAGCTAAGAGGACAGAAAACTTCAGATTGAGGTTAATGTTTCCTCAGCCTTTACAGAGGAAAGGTAAATAAAAGGACTGTGCTTTTCAATGTAAATGGACTTTTTACAAACTCAAAAAAGACAAAAACAAAACAAAAAGCCAACTCGTAAGATATTAATAAAAAGTTGTACAGACACATTCTGTACGTTTACCTTCCAGAAAGCCTTTCTGGAGCCGGAAGCCTGGGCCACCTCATGCCATTTGCCGGGTACCTGCATGTCCTCATGTCTGGAGCACCCTTTCTCAACCACCATGCGGCAATAACGCCTCAAACCATGGCTGAAGGCTCACCTCCTAAGACATTCCTGGACCCACGCAGATAAATGTGAGCTACCTCCCCTGGGTGCCAAACGTGGCCCGGACAGACTTTGAACGTTGCTCTGTGGCATTCAAGTGCCCGTTTTTCTTTCCATATCTGCCACCCCCATGAAGCTGTAAGCCCCGGTGGTCGGGACAATGTTCCCACCTGTGCGTCAGGCCCAGCGGTCTGAACAGAGTCGAGCAGGGAGGGGGTGCTCTGATCACCTTTGTTGGGTAAATGTGGCGAACTGAATGCATGAGTGATTTGATGAGTGAATTAAGCAATGAATGAAAAGTGAGTAAGAGAAGTAATGAATAAGTTAATGAATGAACAAAAGGATGAATTCATGAGTGATTCAACAAATGAGCGGGTAAGGAAACAAAGCGAGGAGGTGAGTAACTGAGCGAGTGAGTGAAGGACAAAATGAAACGAGCTAATGAAGGAATGGGGTCCCTAGTGGGAAGTCTGCAGGGGAGTCACTTTTCCATCTGGCTTTAGCCTCTCTGGGCCCTTCTCCTCTCTAGCTTCGGCCCCAGCTTACAAGCTAGATGAGGGGCTGCACGCTGGGCCCCCATCCCAGCATTTTCTGGCACCCGGAGAGTGCGGCTCACCTCAGCCAGCCTTGGTTCTGAGTCATCTGTGACCACCATGAAACCGGGGGTGCTCCCCTCTCCACGCCCACCTCCCCCATCCTGCCGCAGCCAGCACCACTTACAGCTCAGCCGCACGGCCTCCCGAGCCACTTCTGGGTCTCGGCTGAGACGGGCCAGAGTCACCGCGGCCTTCTGCTGGACTCGCTCGCAAGCTGCCACCTCGGCAGGGGTTCCAGACCTTGGCTTCTCAGACAGCATACCCATGATAAGCTGGACCCCTGGGCAGGAGACAAGAAAACGGCTGGCACCTGCCCCAACAGGGAGACTTGCCCCCGGGGCCAGCTGGATGGATGGCTGCAAAATCTCCAGGGGGTCTCAACCACAGGAAGGAGGCTGGATGAGGCCAACTCTTCTACTCCTTGTGCCCTGGGATTATCTCTGACTCCATGTACTAAGTCACTGTACTTGGAAGGGACATCGGGAGGACATCCCTTTTGATTTTTTAAATGCTAATTCTGAGCTTTTATTGTATGCATGACACTGTACTGAATGAACAATAAATGCATGATCCCCTAAACCTCCCAATAGTCTCGTGAACTAGACACTAGTATAATTCACTGTGAGGCCCAGAGAGAAGTGAAGTCTCTTCTCCAGGGTCACACCGTTAGTAGGTGGGGAGCTGGTATCAGAACTCAGGTAATCTGGTTATCCATCACTCCTTCACTTCTGATCCAGCTACATCAGAAATCAGTCCAGAGGAGACAAGTCCCCTGTGGGTGGTGACCCAAACCTAGGCTGGATAAGCAACAGATCAAATATTTTAGAGGGAATTCAAGCACAGGAGGAGGGTAGATAGTTGGATTGAGGGATGTAGGCCTGAATTGGGTCAGCTGAAGAGTCTTACCGCCCTCCCCTGAAACCAGATCTGTCTTCTGATTGTCCTACAAGCCCACATCCACATTCACTCCCACCTCAGTGCCTCTGCCACCTAATTTTTCTGCATGGATGTCCTTTTCCCTCTCACACTCCGTCTAAATAATTCCCATCCTGCAGGTTGTAGTAAAAGTCTATTTCCTAGGGGAGGTGTTTCCTACCTGCCCCAGCCCACACCCCCTTCCCTGCACCCAGTCGCACCTACCAGCTTAGAACTTAAACTAGAGGTGGCCCACAAATGTATTTGACTTTGCTTTGTTGCCCCACACAGTGTCTAAAATTTTTTTTTAATTTTGCTATTATGAAAATTGGAAGATTTCCATCAAAATCCAGCTTCCAAAAAAATTACCTCCTGACTTCACATTAGGCCCACATTTCTTCATGACAACAATTTGTTGAAGCTTATTATAAGCTTGCTATTTTAAAAGAGATTGGCCCACTCCCTGATGAGCCTACATCATCCATTTATATTACCCCGTCTGGATACAGGCATCTAAGTTTGTAACCTCTGACTTAGACTGTGGACCCAGAAGAGTCTTTAGAGATCTAGCACCCCGCCCCCCTCCATTTCACAGAAAAGCACCTGAGGTCTGGAGAGAGAAAATGATTTCCCAAGTTCACGCAGGAGTCAGTTCCAGTCCAGGACCTCAGCCACATGCCTCTCTGAATCTTGCTTGAACCAAATGTGATTTCTAACTTTCCTAGATCCCGCTGATGCACAGGGGCTATAAGTCACTTAGTTATGGCCCTGAGACTATTCAGTCTTGGGGAGAGGCCATTTCTCTTTCTGATGAGCTTTGTAAGTACCCATTCCTCCCTCCTACAGACTCACGGGACATAGTCCCTATTATTTCTGCTCCCACACACACTAACCTTAGGGCAAGGTGCTTCTCTTCCCAACCCTCTCCTGGACCACTGAATGTTTCACAGTCCTCAGGCTCCCTATGCCCACAATGTCTCTAAGACAAAGTCACGACCATGAATGTCCTGAGGTATGTATGTTATGGCTTGTGGGCACATGAACAGGGGACACCAAAACGACAACTATGGGAAGTGCCGCAAGCTCAGGAAATTTTGCTAACTCCTGGTTAAGTTTTCCCATAAAGAAGCCATTTTCCCATCCCCCACTCTGCACCTGGAATCTGACAAAGAACCAAACAGTTTCTCATATACTAGTAGGTAAACTCCAGGGGGTAAGCATCTGTGTCCATTTCCTGCATGGAAATACCTGAAGTATCTAGAATAGTCCTTCACTCAAATATTTGTTGAATAAATACCAAATGAATGAAGATGAATGCATTCATGTGAAAAGTCTTACAAATGGATAAAATCCAAGTTTCCTTTAAATATATACGTTGTAAGTTTTATCTAGAAAAAGATAAGACACTATGAAATTGAGGCTGCCTAGTAAAATCCGGAGTGTGTTTCCTGAGTCCTGGCCAGAAACCTGAAGGTTGGGAGTTATATCTTCAGACACCAGCCCCCAACGCCCTGTTCCCTCCCCAACACTCTCTCCAGCTCAGCCCAGCCCCTGCAAGAGAAGGCACAAGAAGGATACTGATGTTAGTGGATTGACAGGTAAGAGCTTGGGCTGCCCTGGCCTGCCTCCCCATATAGGGGTGACAGCAGCACAGTCTCTGACTTCCTGGTCTGACCCCCACCACCAACGCTCACACACAATTCAGGCAGGACAGAGACAACATCACCAGTCTTCAGGGCAAGCCACATCAGAGTCTCAAGCATTCCCAGTAATAGGACTGCCTTTCAGAGCCCAGTCCTCACAACAGCACTTGTCCTGTTCTGCCCAGGAACCCACTGAGCTCCAGCAGGTGCTGCTTGCCTCACCACCATGGCCTATCCTTCCATTTCTGCCCCATCGAATGCCCTTCAGCTGAGCCCCGTGAGACAGCCACTGTTTCCTGAAAGAGCAGGTGCACTCGGCACAGCACCCATTCTGTTCCAGATACTCTTCTAACAAGCTTTATACTCATCCTCACATCACCCAGTGAGGTAGGTACATTCCCATTTTGCAGACGGAAAAGCAGAAGTCATACAGCTAGTAAATTACAGGGCCAGGATTCAAGCCCAGTCTGTTTCCACTTTTCTCGGTTGCAACTCCCCTCTGCTGCACGGTTTTATTGTCAGTTTTGCACTATCTCACATTATCACTTTCACCCAGTTGGGCTCTCCTTCTAGGGCAAAGCCAAGGTTTTCTTTACCTCTGTGTGTGTTCGTTCAGCACAATGCCAGGCATGGAGTAGGTCTCTAACTGCTGACTGAAGGAGCCCGACAATAGCCCTTTGTAAACCACCAAACCCTCCACAGAGGCCAGATGTTCCGATCCCAAATCCCTAGGCCTCTGGAGACACACTGCCGCTGACCACTTGAACTTAAGGCTCTGAGTGCAGAAGGAACAGGCTGCGAATGACGCCCCTCAGTCTCTCAGCCTCAGCCGGCTCAGTAAAGGTTTTCATTATTAGCTCAATCACATAAAATTAACACAAAATGATGTCTTTCAATTAGTAATAGGGCAATGGGGGATGGGGAATGTGTGTGTTTGCTAAAACAGCGGGGCGACCTGGGAGAAGGGGGTTTAAGGAGAGCAGAAGCAACTGGCCCTGGCTCTCAGCTCACTCGTCCTCATTAGTGTCTCAGGTTTCCAACCGGCTGCTAATCGCTCCCTTATTTCCCTTACTCTGCGGTCCCCGCTGCAGGGCAACAGACCTGTCCTGACCTCCGGCAGAGGCAGAGACAGAGCTCCCAGGCCAGCGAAACCCGGCCCACCTCACCTGGACCCTGCAGACACCCTCGGCGCAAGTGGGACCGGGGAGCCAGGGGGATGGCCTTGCTCTGGGGTGAGGGGTCCAGGGTTCAGGCTGGCCCGACCTGCTCCCCACCCTCCCCCTCCTCAGGTGCTTCCGCTTTCGGAGGGAGGCCGAATCCAATACAATAGGAACGACTGAAAGTCCAAACGCATCCTCTGGCAGGAGGAGATTTTTACTTTTTTGGATCGTAATGAAATACGTGTCTACTCTTCACCACCCTAGTTAAAACAGCACCTGCTAACCCCTCACCTTGGGTCGACTTCACCCGACCCCCTGCCCTGCTTTATTTTCTGCATGCCACTGGCATCATCCGACATGCTGTGTCTTCTTGTTCAGTGCCTGTCTCCCACGAGACTTGAAGTCCATTGAAAGCAAACAAGCATTTACACACTGGCCCAGCTGTACACATATGCACACACACACACACACACACATATGCTCACGTAATTGTGGAGACACACACGCCCACATTTCCTTACCAACACACAGGCCTTCACACAACACAAAGGCACACAGTCCTGTATGGCCATATAATCCATAGAACGTGCACACTGCTGAAAAGACATACCATTCTCCTGAATGATGTCAGAGGCACACTGCTCGAGGACAGACAGGTTTGCCAAGATGGTCACAATCTAGAAAAGAGAATTGAGAATCTGAGAAGGCGGGCACACCTGAGCCAGGCGGTGTTCTCTGCAGATAGCGGAGCCAGGAGCTACAAAGCTTTCCTTTAGCCTGTGGTTCTTTCCCATCCGCATGGCCCGTCCCCTCGTGGTATAGTCTTCCATCCTCATGGGCTCCTGCCTCCCACATGTATTTCCCCAGTGACTGGTTCCCACTCATCAGCATGTGGCCCTGGGGTGGCCCCCGGGGACCCTAGGACTCCACTGGAGAGAACAGTGTGGCCTGAGTGAAAACAGGGGCCCCATCGCCTTTCAACAGGGTACGTCTAGCCCCAGACCCTGAAATGTAGACAGAACTGGGAGACTCCTGGCTAACCCCTCCCTTGGCTTGGGTTTCGCTCATCCTATCTTCTTGCCCTGATAGTGAACCCTACCTACTTTCAACCTGAAATTAATGAATATCAAGGTCAAGTTAGAGAATGTGAGTACGATCAAAGGGCAGCACTACACTGCAAGTGTCGTGTGTTGTATGGAATCTGGTGAGAAAGTTCTTGCTCGGCTGACTTTACAAGTCTGCAGTCAACAGTCCTTGCCTGTTGCTCATCCCTGAAGGGCTGTCTGAGGTAAAGACATGCTGACACCAGGTGGACAGCGAGCCTGGTTACAACCGCATGGGCTGGGTAGCCAATAGCCCACCCCACCCCAACCCCTTGGCATAATCAAAGTTGCAGAGAGAACTCACTGCCCAAAACTGGATTAAGGAATAGGCCATCAAGGGACCGCTTACAGACCCCAAACTGTAAGGTGCCAAAACACCACTGGAAAATGTTGGAAACTTGGCGCCTATTAACTCAGATACCACCCCAGACACTGCTCCTGACATAAATGGCAAAACGAAACCCACCCACTGCCACAGAAGCAGACAGCACTCTCGAGTGGTAATTAAAATAAATGATAAAACAAAGTGGAAAACACTTCTCACTGGTGCAGCCCTATCTCTCTCAAAAGGGTTCTTCAACTCTTGTGGCACATTATAACTGGAGGCCGTGTCCCCACCTCTGAGGCAGCAGCTGACAGTCTACTGAGGACAGTTCAGGCAGCTTAAATTCTGGAACTAAATAATGCATAGTAATGTGATGTTTACCAAGAAAGAGTATTATCTAGATTTTAATTGGTTCAATATTGACATATTATTCTGCATGCATAAATGCATATAATAAATCTCTTCTTTTACACAGAAAGGAAAATTTTGCCATGTTCATAGAATATCTACCCCCGTCCCCACTAAACACATGTTGAAATGGGATATGCGTTCTTAGGCTGCCATGTGTCAGCCCTGATGGGTCAGCCCTGGTCAGGGGCCTGGCTAAGCATGCCAGAGATGGGCTGCCAGGGGAGGGACGAGAGAATACCCTGAAAGCTTTATCCCACAGGCAATTCTGACCCCTGGATGTGCTATGGAGGGAGTGAAGAAGGGTTCATCTTTAGAAGCTCTTTTTCCTCCCCTTCTAAGGCTGTGAGTGTATATGGGCTGAGGGGAAGGAGTTAGAGGGAAAATATGGGTCAAAGACACAGTCAGAGAAACGGAAGTTTCCCCAAGAGGCTTGAAGTGCACAGTCCTATGAGGAAAGAAACGAGAGGCTAAGCCTGGGTCAGACTCTAGTTCATTCAGCCTTCTCTGGGCCGTTAGCAGTAGCAGGGAGCTACTGCTAACCTCTCTCCCGACCACCCAGAGCCACCACCCGCCAACTGTCCCCAGCCAACCATTCCAGATAAAGATGCTTCCTGGACATGCAGATCCAAATGGGAAGGGAGGAAGCAAGGAAGCAAGGGCAAAATAAAAAAGGAGAAGGAAACCTTTGTCTGCAGCACCAGGTTCATTACATGGCAATTATTAGCTGTGTCACGGGCCCACGTAGGTCTTTGTGTCAGCCTAATTTAGATCCTGTTAATGAAAATTACTTCCTCTTTGCAAAGCCTGTACCCCATGTGGTTTTCTGAGGTTCAGATGAAGTATTCAATTAAGCACAATTTGAATAAATGCCAGTTATGCCCTGCTTTGAGTCCCCCTTCTGAAACATGCTTGCATTCGCACCGTGAGGTAGCAGGGAAGGGGGATCAATACTTCTCCTTGAAGTCAACTGCAGGGATGGGATTTTAGGGACAACTGGTTTACCTTGTTGGAGACATGGTAACAATGCTGTCAGGGAACAGAGTGCAAGAGCCAGGCAGACAGTTTTCCCCCCGGCCCCGGCTGATTCAACCCTGTCTGATGATTTTCAATTAAGTCCTATTCCTCCTGAGTGAAAGGGTACTATTCCCCCCGCAGTTATTCAGTGAATACAGAGGATATCGACCTCGAGAGAGCCTCCAGGTGAGAGGCAGTGCAGCGTAGCAGCTAAGCACGGGGATCAGCCTCGTTCCAAATCCGGGCTGTGTCATTTCTTTTCCATAGGATCTTGGCCATGTTATTTAGCCTTTCCTTGGTTGATGAAGGTGTATTAGTTTTCTGTTGCTGCTATAACAAATTACCACAGGCTCAGTGGCTTAAAACGACACAATTTTACCTTACAGTTCTGAAGGTCAGAAGCCCTCCATGGGTCTTGAGGAGCTAAAACCCAGGTGTCAGCAGCACTGCATTCCTTCTGGAGGCTCTAGGGCAGAAGCCACGTCCTTGCCCTTCCTGGTTTCTAGAGGCTGCTCGCATTACTTGGCTCTTGGCACATCACTTGACCTCTGCTTCCTCACTCGGAGCCCACTTTCTGATGCCGACCCTCCTGCCTCATTCTGTAAGAACCCTTGTGGTAACATTAGACCCACATCGATAATCCAGGGTAATAGTCCTTTATCAAGATCCTTAATTTAATCATACCCACAAAATCCCTTTGACCACATAAGGTAGGACACAGGTTTGGGGGATTAGGATGTGGACCTCTTTGAGGGGGAGGTCATTATTTGGTCTACAACAGGAAATAAATGTATAAGATGATTCATAAGACATTTATGAGCATTCAGTGAGCTAATGTTTCATCAAGTACCCAGAACATTTGTTAAATAAAATAAGTATAACTTCCTTCTAAGAAACAGAGCCTGAAAGTATCCAGAGCTTTAAAGATTATGTCAAGGAGTCCCAACAAATGCAATGCCCATTGTTGCCAAATGTGCTGTTAATGGGAAATCATTCCTGAAGGGAGGCGAGATCCCAGAGCAGAAGGAGCCCTTCTCAGCAGAGAACCCAAAAAAACTCTGTGCTCATTACCTCTGGTGGCATTTTGAAATCACTTTTCCTTGGGCCTCCCAAAGACTGACTGCCTTAGAAAAATTAAGGTAACAAATTGGTCAGAATAGCAAGGGACCTCCCATGTCACTGATTCAAGAAGAAATGCCCCATGTGGTCAGAAGGAAGTTGGCGAAGTCTTTTGATGTCAGCACACACACAGAGAAAAAGGTTTACTCCATGCTGGCCCATGGCAGGTGCCCCTGGAACGCTTGTCTGCAACTGATCCCAAGGCATTAACCAGGTTTGTCTCACATCCTCTGCAACATCTGCCTGTGATCCCACTCTGACTCTATCTCTGTCCCTTTCATTTTCTATATTGTAAACTAACATTTCCTATATTGTGAACTAGGAAGACAATACCGTATAAAAAAATCAAGTGAGGATTATCCCGAATAGAAGCAGGTGCACTCATATGATAGAATTTACAACACAGAAAATCTAAGATGCGTTTAATGAAAAGTTATGATTGCTTTTATGCTCTGCAGTAATTAGGACAAAAAGGCCAACATTTCATATGACTGTAATTAGAATTACTCTTTAATTGCTAGATGGAATATTTAGATTTCTACCATCACTGGGTTAACTCTCTAAAAGCTAGAGCAACGATGTCAACAGCAGCCAGCAAAATCTCTTTCGGCCTCTAGGGGGCGCCCAGTGCTCCTCTCTGTCCTGCCGTCTTCCCTCCTTACCATTTTTTCTATCAAAAAAACAGTCAAGACAAGGACACTGGTCTGAAGAATGAAGGGCTCTGAGAGAGGAAGGATGTGGTCTCTTTGAACACGCTTTCTTCCCCAAGCCCAGGGAGGCAAGGTGGTGCAGGGGAAGGTGCAGCCTCTGCTTCTTTCTACTGAGCCTCTCACTCCATCTGCTAGGCGTGGTCAGGGGCCTGGGAGCTGGGAGCAGAGCAGGCATGGAGACCAGGAGAGCGCCTGCCAAGGCCTGAGACAAGCACACTGCTCACACTCTCAGGAACTTGATCTGTTGGGCCCAGCCTGCCCTCCACAGTTGCCAGAGAGGCAAGACAGGAGGGCTGGGATTTGGACTCAGGAGAGAGAGTCAAAGGCCATACCACTGCCTTGGATGTAGGTCCCAGGCTGTTGGTGAACTAGGCCAGAGGACTGTCCCTGGGATTGCATCGAGGTTGGGGTGCGCGCCTCACAGGATCAGAGAACGGGTAAATGCCAGACCATGTGCTCTGTGCTTAGTTTTCCCTTGGCTCTGTAAGAGGGGTTTCTGGGGCAGATCAGGACTGGGTGTTGCAATCCTGGTTTACAGTCTTTATCAACAACCCCCCGCCCCCTGACCCACACATACAACTTGCATATACCCATACACAGACTGGAACAACACACACATTGCCTCACACCACACGACACTCACCACCCCCACATCACCTCCAGGTCTGGCCCCACCCTCCTTCCCCAAAGCTGACATTCCCGTCCCAGTCCCATCCCAGTCCCTGGTTCTATCACAGACCCCAGCCCCATTCACCACTGAGTATCTGCTTTGCTTCAACTACTTTATGAGCATTCTGCCATCTAATCATCATAATGACACGAGGAGGGAGGAAAGAGATTACCCCCATTACCCCATTGAGGAAACCTGTGGCTCAAAGAAGTTAAGGGATTTGTCTAAGGTCACACAGCTAGGAAATGGCAGAGCCAGGATTTGAAGTCGGTTCTGTCTAAACCCAAAGCCTGTGCTGTTGCTACTACGTCATGTGTGTCACATAGGTATACAGAAGGGTTTTATGGAGTACAGAGGGCTTTTGCAACGTGAGTCAAAATTATAATCCCTACTAACTGGCATTTCTGATAATGGACTCCTGATGATGGTATTCACAGTTTTTCAGAAATGCCACAAAATCTGAACATTCTAAAATACCAACCATGCAATATGTGTTTTCATGGGAAGCGTATACCTGTACCCTCCACCTCTATAAAAGCAATTATTTCTGAAAGGTCATAAAAAGTCATGCTCAGTGAAAGCCTCTGTGGTGGCCTAGAAAAGATAACTGGGTCCCTGTCACCCTAGGTTGTCACTGCCTTAAGGCAGAGCAGAGATGAGGCAGCCCCTTTCCCACCACCTCAGGTCATGGCTGTGGCTGGACTCCCTGGGCAGCATGCCCCCTAGAACACACTTCCTGGGAATGAAAACTCAGGCCACACAGATGTCTGGTGAGGCAGGGGGTTCTGGATGCACAACCACATCCAGCTCCCCCCAGATTAGCGGGGGGGGGGGGGGGCGGAAGAGCACGGACCCAAGGTAGCCCTCATCCCTGTCTACATCCCAATGGTGGGTACAAGGTAGGCACCACAATCAAGGCTTTTGTCAGACAAATGAAGGGAATTCAGCTTGCTGGGGTGACAGGGCTTCTCACTGCGATGTCCATGCGGAGGTGGACAAAATAGAGATCCAAGACCCAGCGGCTCTGCACAGCCCTGGCGTCACTGGCAGATGCATTACCGGAAGCCTCGCGGCATTTAATTTCCTAAGTGTTTGAGGGGGCGGTGAGCACTTCAGAGCCTAATTCATCTTCGTTGTCTTCATTACAGAGAGCTCTCTGATCACTTTAATCCTCCCCCTGCCACAGCAAAGAGCCATTTGTTTCTTTAATGGGTGCGCTTTCACCAGCTAAGTGGTTGCTCTGAGTCATGGCAGTAGGTGGGCAGAAGGTGAAGCTGTCCTGAGGCTGGGGGGCGGGTGGAAGTGCCAGGCCCAGACTTGTGGGGAAGGGGTGAGGGAGAAGCAGGGGAGAGGGAGAGAGAGGGAGGGAGGGGGGTGATGGGGTGGGGATCGGGGGAGAGAGAGTGGCAGGAAAACTCTGGACTCCAGATTCAGAAGGAACTGCCACCTGCAGAGTTTGACCACATTCTCTCCTGGTCCTGAGCCCCCTACTTCCGAGGAGGGGGCTGGTCACTCCTCAGGATACAAAAGGTGTCTCTGCCCATAGAGCTACAGGATGTCTGAGCTGGAAGAGACCATGCCCATTTTACAGCTAAGAAAATTCCAGTCTGGAGGTTTCCCCATTTGGGGCTGTGTGCCACACATTTGTATTCATTCGTTTATTTCATTCTCATTTCAACTTAGTGAAGTATGTTGTCTTCAACCCCATGTGCAGATGAGAAAAGTGAGGCTCAGAGTGAATTGCCTCCAAGGTACATGATTAGAAAAGCAGAGAAGCTTCTTTTTTTTCCCCCTCCTCAGAGGAATAAACTGCATGAAATAACGAGAAAGGAATAAATACCATTAGAAAAGTCAACACTGCATTGTGAGGTGTGGCCTCCAGGAAAAGGAGGCGATGCCAGAGAGCTGGAGCCATCAGGGAAGGCTTACCAGAAGTTTCTGGGGTAGGGGTCGAACAGGAAGAGCTGTGGCAGTTTCGACTAGGTGTTGGGGCTGGGAGAAACAGGCTGGAGCTAAGAGGCAGACAGGGAAGGCGGAGTTGGGTTGGAGGCTGGGGGGGGATCATTAGCTCAGGCACCTGGTGGAATTTACAGAGGCCTCACACCCACCTGACCCACCACCCACACCCCTTGGTAGGGAAATGGGAGGCTGAGTGTGGCAGAGGTGGGACAGGACAGAATTCTATAACCTCAGAGCTCAAGGCTCTGGAAATCCCCCTCATTCAATGTTTTCAAACACATTTAGCAGTAAACCCTTTTTCCCCCAAACAAAACTTTATGTGGAACTCAAATATACAAAATCATTGAGACCGAGAGAGGGATTGAGGCCCTGAATCAAGGCTCCGCTCCAACCTCTGCTTTTATGGAGGCAGAGAAGGGAAGAAACTCTCTGCAGGGGACAATGTCAGACCAGGACACAGAATTCTAGAGGAGATCCAAGGCCCTTCCCATGGTGTCTCTGCTCCTGGGAGGCGCTGGTGTAAATGGACATAGAGGAAGGCCCTATAGTGGTTGGGATGGAAAAGTGAGGTAGAGAGTGGGCTCATGAAGACACTCAAAGGGCAACGAGGCATGTTGAGAACATTCTTGACCTAGAGTGTGACTAACAGGTCTGACTGTGTGCTGCCTGGCCATGTAGTCTCCCCCAGAACCTTCACCTTGGCCTCCTGACCTCTGTCTTCACAGCGGCAGGCTCTGTGCCTGCTCCCCTCTGGGCTGCTCACCTGATCCCGGGTATAAGGCGTATCCACTCTCTGCTTGTCGCTGCAAGCTTCCAGGAGGACACGGATGGCATTCAGCTGCAGAAGCAACTCGCAGGCCATCGTGTCAAAGAAGGTGATGTTGGCAAGGGCCGCAGAAGCCAGCAGGAAGACTTCCCCAGACGAGGCCTCTTGGCACAGTTCTGGATGGTGAAGAGGAAGACATCAGCCTCCTTGCCTCTGCTCCCGTATCCGTTATCTCATTCGGGTCCCACAAGAGCTCCGGGAGAAAGTCTGGGCAAGTGTTATAATGCCCGTTTTAGAGGTGAGGAAAGCAGTTGCCAGAGAGGGAAATTTATCTGTCTACCTAAGTGGCAGAGCTGGGATTTGAATCCTAGTGTATGACTTCTATTTACTCCTGTGTCCATTTACTCCTCAACTAAGAGAGCATTGCACGTCCAGCACTGCTAGTGTCTTGGGATGGCCTGGCGAACAATACAGGTCAGGGCTTTGCCCCTGGTAAGTTTACGTCCTACTCGTAGGCAAGAGAAAATGAGCTTTTAAAAAACTGAATAAAATTATTGCAAAGTCTAATGTGAGGGAGAAAATGAACAAGTGCTAAGAGAATAACTAAAGGCCCAGTGGGGTGCTTAGGGAAGGTCTCCCTAGGAATGCAACAGCTGAGACTTTAAGGAGAAAATGGGACAATCGTGGGAATACTTGAGGAAGAACACGTTTTAGGCCAAAGGAACAGCGGCACATACAAAAGCCCTGAGGCAGGAAAGAGCTCCCAGTCCGTCTGTGTCTCCAGCAATGTACATTGGACTGCTCCTGAATTTGCCTTAAGAAAGAGGCTGAAGTTAAAACATAAGGACTCAGCCTTTCCGGCTGCCAAAAGCAGAGCTTCAGGATTTCTTCTGGTCCCAAGAAAAGGGTCATATGGCTGCAGAAAATTCCTACACCAAGCCCTGGGATGTCAGGCTCTTCCTTTCTGCTCCTAGTGGCCATGACCCAGACCTAACCAGAGTCCCCCACCTGACCACCTGCAAGTGATGAATCTGATGGGTCTTTACAGAGGAATGTCCCCCAATCCCTGTAATCCTCCACCATTTAACACATTTCCCCATGTGTTCCCACTTGACCCTGAATGACCTCCTGCCTCAGGAGGAGGTGTGCTGACCACCCATTCTAGTGGACCGAACTTCTGACCCTCAGCTCCAACTTGAGCACCATTCACGGTGCTACCTGGGTCCAGGTGCTCTCCTACTGATCACACCTCTATGAAAACACAGGGAGAGAAACCACACTTCAGGAAAATGCTCCCGGGAAGAGTTGAGCTATGTGCAATCCTGATCCCTAATCTTGGCCTCCAGACAAAGACTCTATACTTCCAGTTTCTAACATGGAAGCTGGCACCTCTTGGCCCTTTGAGTGAATTCAGTTACTGGCCCGACCTAAACAGGGACAGAAAATAATATTAGTTGGGCCACCTGCTGTGCACTTTGCTCTACACCATTAAATTCTGAGCACCCTTAACGTAGAAAAGGGTCGCCTCCACTTGCAGGTGCAGAAGCCGAGGCTCAGAGACGCTAATAGCTGCAGCAACACTCTCATTTATTGAGTGTTTACTCTGTGCAAGGCACTGCTGTATATCTTTGACCTCCTGAAGCAAATCCATCCTCACCACAATCCAACTTTCTATCACAATTTTATAGCTATAGAACTGAGGATTCAAATATGAAGCAATTTTCCCCAAATTGAGGCATTGAGGATTATGGGTCCTTGTTACCGTCTAGACTCAAATGCAGGTCTGCCCGATCTCGGTCCCCATTCTTTCTGTGTCCCGGGCTGCCTCTTGTCACGAGGTCTCTTTGACTTTGTCCCGGTGGTTCTCCTGCAGATTTCGCTTTCAGTCCTACCAGGGAGGCAATGTCTGCCCTGGGCAGCGCTATGCCCCTCAGCCCAGGTGGGACCCACTAAGCAACTCGGCACTTTAATCTAATCCCCCAGGGCGGGGCAGCAGATTCGCCCAGGAATTAAGAATTCTATGATTGCTCTTTTCCAATGACTGCCCCCTCCTCCAATTTTGGCGAACCCCTGCGGACAAGCCCACCTCTTCCAGGCCACCTCCCTCTACCCAAAGTTTGGAGTGAGACCACAGGAGTTACTGGCCCACTTTGCCGTAAAGATTTCTTCTAGAACCAAACACCCACACTAATCCTCATGCAGTCACGGTTGCCGCCAACGCAGCAATTATTAACACAACCACCTAAGTGCCTTTTAATTTGGGTGCACATTTATTGAAACTACAGTCTGAGTCACCTGGGATGCGTTAGGAAGATTAAATTGAGGATTCCAGTGACTCATTTATAAATGTTTCCAGGGAATAGCAAGAAATTGGAGGGCTATTTCCCACCAAAGAACAGAGCCCTGGCATCCTGCCCAGAAAATACATCCCATCTGCTGACTCTCAGAGCAGACTCTACAATGCATCTTCATCAGGGGGAAATAAATAAAGAAGCTCCTCTTCTTCGGGGAGGAATCCAGCCCGGGCAAAGAAGTAGGGATGGAGATATGGCAATAGGGAAAGCTTGGTTAGACTATATAGACTTGGGTATGTTTATTCAGTTTTGCTATCATTTATACATTGGGAGATTTTCAATAAAATTCAGGATTTTTGTCTTATCTTTAAAAACTGGCCTTTCCGGGCGCCTGGGTGGCTCAGTTGGTTAAGCGACTGCCTTCGGCTCAGGTCATGATCCTGGAGTCCTGGGATCGAGTCCCACATCGGGCTCCCTGCTCAGCAGGGAGTCTGCTTCTCCCTCTGACCCTCCCCCCTCTCATGCTCTCTCTCTATCTCATTCTCTCTCTCAAATAAAAAAAAAAAAAAAACTGGCCTTTCCTACAAGGCAGCGATCAACGGGAGTTTAACCGTGACCACCACCCTCCCTTCGTCAATGCACATGCTTTTCAATTTCATGCAGATTCAAATTTTTTTATTTTCTTCTTCCATCTGACCCTCTTCAACAATTTATGTTTCCTGCCTGGCTCTGGCAGAAGACTGAGTATGAGACTCCTGGCATAAGTGAATCCTCACACTGTTATGTTGCCTCAAGAAGGTTCCTCAACTTCTCTAGGCCTAGGTTTCTTCTCCTATTGAGTGAGCATTTCTGGAGTTCCCTCCAGCCAAGACTTTCAAGAGTTGGCTTCTGGGTTTTCTCAACTTTGAAGAAAGGTGGACGTTGGCAAATTGAGGTATCCCAGCCTGACCTGGGGGTGTCGCTGCCCCAGTGCCTAGAGTCAGCCATAAAGTCAGTTTAACTGATGACTCTTCTGTTCAAAGCTATTGCAGATCTGAAAATTCTAGAGCTAGAAGGACTCGAGAGAAATGGCTCCAACTTCATGTTTTCTATATTAGGAAAACTGTGAAGGGCCTGCACAGGATTGCTGGTCAACAGCTCTTTGTTGCATGGATGAATGAAAAGACAAAAATCCACACCTGAATATTCTGATTCCTAATCTAGTTTCTGTGCTGTCCCTACATTCGCGCTACTCCAAATCTGCCCAGCCCTGGTTTGATGATTCCAAGAGCGAATGCTAAATTTTCTGATGAGATTAATTTTCATTCAGTTTCAGTCAGACATGGGTATGGAGACGGTGGCAGAGATAGGGATAGAAGTAGAAACACACACCCTTGCCGGCACTTAGAAAAGAAAGGATGTGGTTTACAAAACAAATTTCCTGAGGATTTTATCCAGACAAGTCCCAGCTTCTGCAGTTTTGCAAAGGGAAGCTGGAGAAAGAGAGTATTCTGGACCTCAGACTATGATTCTCCAGCCAGGAGTACATAAGTCTGAATAGGGGAATCCAGAAGAGTCGAAGCTTTCAAGGCCCCACGATGTGGGACCAGTGGTGGGCTTGCAGGTGGCAGGCTGGCGTGTACCAGTGCCTTCTGAGAAGCTGTTTGCCCCGTCATTGCTGCCACATTCATTGGCTACAGTAGTCTGAGACTTCAGGAACAAAGCCCATCAGTCTCTCTGGTCAAGGATCTGAACCTCAAAATTCAAGGTCCTCTACATCTCCATGGGGCTTGCCCTGGTCTTTATTCTGAAAGGTCCATTAATTCCAGTGTGACCTTTAACTCAGAGCTTCTCAGAGGGCTGCATGCATTTTAATAGGAGATTTGACAACAAAGCTCTTTAAAGCCTCTGATACATGAACAGTGGGATTTCAGTTAGTGTGACGTCAGTGCAAGCTACATGGGGTGTAGTGAGTGTGGGTGTGTGGTGGAGGGGGGCAGGAAGGCCTCCTTGGCCCTTGCTGAAGACAACTGTGACAAGTCCCACTCACGCAGCAGTCCCCTCCTGCCCAGGGTGACTCACTGATGAGAGCTGTCACGATTTCTTCCATGCTCTCCAGAAAGCTGCCGAGGTGCTGAGTAAAGGGCAGGTGTGGGGAGGTGACCTGGGCGACCACAGCCGCAGCTTCAGCCCTCGTGGCCTCTGAGTGGCTGTCATCGGTCAGGATGTCGGCCAAGCACAGAACACCGTCCACCTGCAGGGGGAGAGAGGGCATGGCCCTGCACATTTCTGCTCACGACAGGAAGGAGACAGACACAAGCCCCCCCACCGGGTCCAGCCCTGGATTCCCAGAACAGCCCAGGACTCTGTGTGGAGCCAGAGACAACCTGGTGGCAAGGCCCCCAGAAGGACCCCAAGTCTGGCATCTGAAGGCCAATCCTTTCGCTCCAGCAGAGATCAGTGACCTCCCACGGGCTTCTTAGATAGCAGGCACCAAGCCAAGTGCCAGGGGCTAGCCCCTAACCATCCACCAGAGCAAAATACAGTAAAAAAGAACAGTCACTTAGGACTCCCACATCCCGGAGCTCCACCCCTGCCCCCTCTTACTGGTACCGTATGACTTGGCTGTAGTCACTTAGCCTCTCCGAGACTCTGTATCCTCATTCACCAACAGGGTGTTAGGGGTTAAGGTGATGAAGCAGGTGATGCGAATCCAGGCAAGATGCTTGACAAGTGTTGGCTCCCCCCTCCCTTCCTTGGGTTATCTCTAGGCTGAGCTGATCGTCCTTCCCTCCCCACCCCATCCTCCACCACCCTCCCCGCTAGAAAGAGGGCTGCTTCCCTAGAGGCTTGCTCCCACTGCCCAACAGAGAGGAATGAACCTGGGTGTGGTGGGATGGGAATGGCAGATAAAGGCTTCAGCTTCCCAGTTCTGCCCCGATCAGACTTACTTACTCATGGCACAATAATAGCTTCTGCTTGTCAACTGCTCATCCCTCCAAGTGCAGTACACATACCATTTACTCCTTGTCATGAGCCTCTGAGGCCCGTATGATTAGTATCCCCATTTTACAGATGAAGAAACTGAGACACAAAAAGGTTCACTGACTTGCCCCAGATCACAAACTTTAAAATGGGTGAGTTTGGAATTTGAACACAAATTGTCTAGCTTCAAAGCCCATGGTTTCTATCAGGACATTATACTGCCTCCTGAGAAGTCACAACTGAACTCAGACCTCCACCTCCATCGAGGGTCAGTAGATGAGGTTTTCTGGAGAAAGGCAGAGGAGGGGTAGTGGGTAGTAACTTCTCAGAGTTAGCTCAGCAGGGCGTCCGCTGCCCCTTAGATGCCCCAGGACACCAGCCTGCCTGAGAACCCTGTCATCAAGCACCAGGAGTGGGGGGCAGGGATGAGGCCAAGGAAGAAGCAGGGAGAGAGGAAATGAGGAAATGCCCGTGCTGATGTTCCCCACACCTGCCGCAGGCCCGGGGCTCCTGTCCCAACACCCTTACTTCCTGCCACTCAGCTCAAGCAGCTCTCCAGAGGTCAGTGTTTCTCTTGACTAATTACCACCGCTGACTTCTGGGCCTCCCTTAAATGGCTCTTGGGAGCTGTAAGGTCCATTAGCTGTAAAAGCCTTTGGCAATCTCAGACTCAAAAAGAGGCGAATGTGGGAACAGGAGCTGGGGGAGGTGTCCACAATAAAACTCACCTGGATGTGCCTAATAAGAAAGAACAAAGAGCAGCCAGGTGGCCACTGGCAGGCCTGGATTCATGCCAGATGTTTGACTAATAGGCCTTCAGAGAGGGGCCTCACTTGGGACCAGGTAAGGAAAAGGGCTGCTCTGGGTCTGGAAACAGGAAGCAGCCCTATTGTCAGCCTGCCAACATAAGAAAGCTCTTAGACCTGTCGGGTCTTTATCCCTTTCCCCTTCCAGCACTATCCAAGGCTACAGCTAAGGGTCTCAATTATCTGGTCTCCTCAGGCTGATCTTGGATGCAAATGGAACTGCATTCCCAAACCCAGTCGAGAATGCTGGTCAAACCTAAACCAGGCCCAAACCTAGTCCCTGACACATGCTTGGAGATGGGCCACTCTGAACGCACTGGAGAGGCCAGGGATTAATGTTCTCCGAGGGCTTGGGCCACCAAGCCTGCTTCCCAACCCAAAATGCTCCTCTGCAAACCCACCGAGTGCGATTTCCCCGAGCACGTACTATGTGCCAAGCAGAGGTAAGCCGGGTAAGCAGTGAGGCAGGAGACTCATCCATAAATAACCATTTTACAGTGTGATTTCCAATGAAGACACTCTCTGGGGAGGCCTTTGGAAGCCTCCCTGACTTAATGCCCACACCCCATCTTGGGGAGGTGGCCCTCGAAGCTCGGGCCCAAATACATCTGCTAACATCATTGCGTTTATCACACTGTTTCTCCAAGTGGGGTCTGAGGACTAGCTGTACCAAATTCACTGGGGATTTCTCCAAAGCACATTCCTGGGCCCCACCCAGACTTACTCAGACTCTGGGGAGGCCTGGACTTTGCCTTTCAACAAGGTCCGCAGATGACTTTATGCATCAGCAATCTGGAGCAGCACCACTGTGATGTGATTCTGTCTCCTTTGTCTGTCTGTCCCTCCTGCCCCCCTGGACACTCTGCAAGCCTGGGTACGACAGCTCGTTCACTCGTGGCTACTCCAGGCCTTCACACATAGTAGTAGGCTTTAGGCAAATGGGGGATAAATGCAAGCGAGTAAGAGTTGCCCAAAGACTTGAAGACTAGAGTAAACGGAGAGGATGGAGGAGATATTGTGAGCAAAGGCCACTACAGGAAAGAGCAGCTCCAGAGAAACAGGCAGCTTGGGAACTTAGGTTCCACACATTTCTGACCCCAAGAGAGTGACTCTGACTGAGCCTGATTCCTCTTCTGCCCTTAGATTTCCCAGAGAAGAGTGTATGTGGTGTCCTGTCTTTGCAACTGCCCACTGTCCTGCTTTCCTTCTAACTTGTTTTCTGTGCTTCAGATCTCTTTTGGTAACTTGTTAATTATGAAATATATCATCCCTTCAAAAGAAATGTGTATGTATTGCAAATGTATGAGGTATAAAAAATAACAAAATGAACACCTATCTGTGTATATGTATATGCCTAATATCCAGAAATTCTAATATTAGGAATAAAATAACATCAGAATGCCCCCTATATGCAGTTCTTGATCTCATACTTCTGATTTCCCTGTTGGATGGGCCACTACCCTGAATTTTGTGCTTATTATTCCCTGTTTTCTTTAGAGATTTATTACATGTGTATAGTTTTACAAGGTTTTGAACTTGACATAAACGGTATCATACTGTGTATAGCAATTTGCTTTTTCCCCAGTCAGCATTATGTTTGGGAAACTCCTTCCTGTTGGTCCCTGTGGCTAAGGTCCATTTATTTTCACTGCTGGGTGGTATTTCATTGTATAAACTGATTGTAATTCATTTATGTATTCTCCTATCAATGGTCATTTGAGTCATTTCCCAGTTTTCACTAAAATATATAATAATATTCTGTAAATATTCTTCTAAGTGTCTTCTGGTGCATACATGCCAGATTCTTTAGGGGTTTCCATTGAGGAATGGAATGACTAACTCATAGGGTCTGTACAGCTTTAATTTTACTAGTATTGCCAAGTTGTTCTGCAGAACAGCTGTAGCAATTTATATTCCTATCAGTAATGTATAAACTCACCTAACTCCATATTCTTGCCATCATCTGGTACTGTCAGATTCTAAATTTTTGCCAGTTTGGTGGATGTGCAAAATTTTTATTTTAATATGATGTCTTTACTTTCTACAGTGAAGCTCAGAGTCTTTTCATGTTTGCATTTTACTTTGATTAGGTTTGGTTTTGATTTTGGTTTTTGCCATTTGGACTTCCTCTACAAATTGCCTGTTCATGTGTTTTGCTCATTTTTCTATTTGGTGGATTGTCACATTGGGCCAATTTCCTGGGCCTTTGGCTCTGATGCTATTGACCTGCCACTTAGCCTGCTGTCAGCAAGATGCCACTAGCCCAAGTTGATTTCTGTGTGCATCACCATCTCAGCAACTCCAACTCAGCCAGCTCATCACAGTGGGAGGCCCTGAAGGGACCACACCACTGAGCTCCAGGCTTCCCAGTGCCTGAACCAATTCCTGTAGCATCAGAACTTGCACAGGCTCTGGAGTCACACCTACCTGGGTCTGAATCCTGCTTCTGCATCTTACTAGCTGCACAATTTTTGTACTTATTTTGAGCCTTTATCTCTAAGTGGGGGTAAAAATACCCACCTCAGAGGATATTGGAAGTTAACAAAGATAATGCATGTACAATACCTGCCACATGGTGGTGCCATCATCCCACCTCTTCCCCAACTGACAGTTGCAGCCATCTCTAGATCTGGGACCCTGAGTCTTACTCACCTTCCTGTAGGCTCCTCTGGGACTGAGACCCTTTGGGTTGGGGCCCACAGGTTTTCCTACTTGTTTGGACACCTCAATGGAAGCAGCCCAGAACTAGAACTTTTAAAAGGGGAGTGACTTCTATTTCAATTGCTGACCAGCACCAATAAGATGAATAACTACAATCTCTCAGAAGAGAACAAAGAGAAAAGTAGTACAATCCCTGCATCTCTTTATAGTTCATCAAACATTAATTGCATACCTACCTTGTGATGGGCCCTGAACAAGGCACTGGTACAAAGATCAATCAGGATGAAACAAGAGATGGAGCAACAAAGACAGACAGATGCATAGAGAAATAAAAGAGAAAGAGAGAGAGAGAGAGATCACATGTTTAAAAAGGATTTGGGGACTTGTCTGGTGCAGAGCCCAGCCCCCCGGTCCCTCTCTGACTTGGCCTCTGTAACACCTCTCCCTGCTGAGAACTTTCTCCATCATGGTGCTCTCTCCTGCCTGGGACTCCATGATACCTCATTGTGGGGGCCAATCTCCTCCCTAGCTAACTACCACTTATCGTTTCCTCCTTTAGTCTGTCCTCCTTTGCATCCACCTAAGGTAGCTTACCCAGGTTCCGCCATCAGCCCCCTTTGCACCATCTCAGTCAATAGCACCCAAGCCAAGTGGCCTCAGTGACTCACTCTGATGACCCCCAAACCTAGCTCTCCAGCCCTGACCTTCTTTCCTGAGATCCACATCTACCTTTCCAACCTGCCACTGAATCTCATATTTATGTTTACTCCCAAATTAATTTGCCTAGATATTCCAAAGGCACCTCAAACCCACTTCACCTAAAGGTTGAGTGGTCATCTTTCCTGTCTTCCCTCCCCACTCCCTTCTCAGATCCAGGTAAGTAGTTACCTTCTCTGTGAACACACACCTGCCTCCCCCAGACAGAGTGTCTCTGTCCTCCCAGAGGACATACCACTCTGGTCTGATCACAACTAGAGCACTTACTGTGTCAGGCTCTCCTCATAAGTTTATATGTCCATCCTGCCCTGCACTAGATGTGAGCTGCTCTGGGCAGCTCCTGTACTGAATCTTCTCTGGTCCCCAGCACCCAGCTGAGGCCCGACACATGGCAGTTAACACAGCAGGCTGAATGGTGGGGAGACAGAGGCCTGGGGAGGGAAAAAGATCATCAAGGCCATGACGCACATTAGTGCCAGAGCCAAGGCTCCCATCCTGGTCTCCTCACCCTCTGCCCTGTGCCCCTCTGAGTAGCCTTTGGGAAAGGCAGCAAAGGGAGAAGCTAGTTAAAGGATCAGGTCGATGGAGGCTGCTTAGCTTAGCTCCTCGGGTGGGCCCAGAAGTGGCCCAGCCTGAGGCCAGCTTCCTCAAACACTGGTCCCATTTCTGGAAAGTCTCCATCCTCAAACTACCCACTTCCCATCCCTGGACATAAACTTAATGATGCCAGGAGAACAATCTAATCAAAGCACTTTCACATCCCTAAAGAAATTGCTGCTGGAAGCACTTATATGTAATTAGCTTTTACATGGAATGGGATGGGCCTGGGCCCAAGGCCAAGCTTTCCTCATGGGAGAGCATGCAAGTGGTGGTGAGGATGGTCTGGCCTGGTCATCACCTGGGCAGCAGGGCTGATGCACCTGGAGTCTGGACACAGAGGGAGCTGGTGAATGCTGAGATTCTCCCTGAGGAGTGAGTGAAGGAGAATGAAACCCATGCAGTTGAGGAATCCAAAATATACAGTAAACATCACATCAGATTTGAGCAATGTTCTCCTACTAATTATTGGAAATGCATCCTTGGTGGCTTTTATGCAAATATCTAAACGACACTGGCGAGTACATAAAGACCCATCATATATACTGGTGCTGGACTGCTATCTTCCAGTTCCATTCTGCATGTTTAGTTTTTAGGGAAAGGCAGAAGTGTTGGTTGCTGATAAATAGAATCATGCGAATGTGGTGGTAACTCAGCCACAGGGGAGGGAGCATGACCTAAAGACCCCCAGACTTCCTCCTTCATCTTTCTGTCCTAAAGTCTGCAGGAAAAAAAAAAAAAAACAAGTGGGGACCACAAAGCAGCTTGACTTCTGCTCATGGGATCAGGCAGGACAGATCCGTTTGCCCAGGGTATAGCCAGAAGGAAAAGTCAATCGTAGAGAGGGAAGCAAAGGTCATGCCCAGGGAAGCAAAGACAAGTGTGGGGCAAGGGACAGGGCAAAGCATTAGGTGGAATAAATGAATCCACCCATCAGAAGCAAGATCTGAATGTGGGATGTAAACCAGATCAGGGCAAGGTCCAGCACAGAATCTGTGAACAATGTAAGGGGTTAAAGGCGCACTTTACAAAATGAGATATTTGTTTTAAGGAGTGCTGGTAGAGCAGACACCTCTGTAGAAAGCTACAGAAAGTAAAAGAGGCCTCCAGGAGGATAATATTATCCTCCTTACAAACTAACATATCCCAGACACCACTCAACCTCCTTTGTTATTTCAAAGAAGAATTTTTGATTAAAAGCTAAGTGTCAAAATGGATAAAACAAATATTAATATGTAATAGGGAATGGGACAGTGGATGAAAGGGATTATATAACCAGTTTGGCAAGCAAGTCAGTGAGGTAGAGAGAGGTGAGTTATTGCAGTGGAGGGAAATCAGAGATTGAATCACTTTATTTTACTGACAAATAAAAAATAATTTCCCTGTCAGGCAGATGATTTTCCTTAAAGCAGATTGTCAAGCAGAAGCTCTGTAGGCATTTGAGGGTAGAAGGAATGGAGTTTGGGAGAAGGTTTCAAAAGGCCAGCTAGAACAAGTTCACTTCCCTTTGGGTTAGGGTTAGCAGGCCTGTGCTGATATAAAAATATCAAGTTTTCAGCAAAGCTGTCCTGGGCACAGCTTGGGTGGGAATTGTACCAAAAGTGCTTCCAGATCAGTGGTTCTTAGCCTGGTTCTCAGATGATTAGAATCATCCGGGAAACTTTTAAAATACTAAAGCCTGGGCTTCACCACCAGAAAATCTGATTTAATTGATCTGGGTTGGAGTCGTGGTATCAGTATTTTTAAAGAATCCTCAACTAATTCCCACAGGGATCTTAGGTCGAGCACCACTGTTGCAGAGGTACCTGTGGTATGATAGAAGCTGCACAATCTTAGGAGAGAGAAAAGTCTGGCTTCACAATTCAGCTGTGCTACTAGCTGACTTGGTGAAATGAGCAGGTTACTTACCTTCTCTGAGCCTGTTATCTAACCCTTAAAATGACAATGGTATCACGGTTAATAATGAAATAGTAAATGAAACATTGAAGGAATTCCCCCCAAACCAGCAACAAGACAGATATCCATTATCACCACTCACATTTCACATTTTACAGTGGCCCTAGCCAATGAAATAAGACAAGAAAAAGAAATACAAAGGTAAAATCATCAGAAAAGAGGAAGCAGAATTTTCATAATTTAAAGATCACATGAATGTGTACACAATCTGAACACAATCCAAATCTGTATAAAATCCAAAAAAGGCTATACACCATTATATTCAAAACTGTATTTTCTATGTATCAGTAAGAATTGGAAAATAAGAATTTTAAGATACCACTTAATTATCATAAAAACATATCCCAAAATAAGTCTTAAAAAGATGTGCAAGATGTTGACACTGAAAACTCAAAACATAGCTAAGAGAAATTAAAGGCAGCCTGTATAAAGAGAGGTATACTACATTTATTGATTGGAACACCCTATACTGTATAAGATCTCAATTATCCCAAAATCTATTTATAAACTTAAAGAAATCCCAATCAAAATCTTCATAGGTGTTTCTGTGGAAATTAACAAGTGGATTCTAAAATGTACATAGAAAGTTCTTTAACTTAGAATTACCAACATAATCTTAAAGAAGAACAAAGTTAAAAGATTTATACTACCAAATGTCAAAATTTGTTATAGACTACAGGGACTCAGACAGTGTCATATTGGCACAAGGATGGACAAAAGACTAATGGAACAGAAAAAGGAAAAAAAACTCCAGAAACAGACGACTCGTGCATATATCATCACTTTACTAACAACAAAGGCACCTCTTTAATTAAGTGGTGTAAGATGGTCTTTTTGGTAAATGGCGCTGGCTCAACTGGATATCATTTAGAAAACACTGAACCTCGAATACCATTTCAAAAAATTAATTTGAAATAGATCATAGACCTAAATGTGGAGTGTAAAACAATAAAGCTAGAAGAAAATATAGGATATCCTCATGATTTGGAGGTAAACAAGCATTTCTTAAATGGACACAAGAAGCACCAACTACAAAAGAATGGATCAATAAACTGGACTTTATCTAAGTTAAGCATTTTTATTCATCAGAAGACACCATTAAAAGAATGAAAAAGCAGACCACAGACTGAGAGTACATATTCTCAATACATATACCTGACAAAAGATTCACACATAGAATATTTTCTCCAAGTTTATAATTCAGTAACAAAAAGACAAAGAAATCTTTTTTTTAATAGGCAAAATTCTCAGATAGACATTTCACAGATGATAGCCAAAGTGTCAATAAGGACATGGAAAAATGCTCAACATCAAGGCTCATCAGGAGAATGAAAATGAAAACCATCTTGTGAGATCACTCTACGCCTGAGCAGGTAACAGTTGGGGCACTGCATGTCCAGCTATGGCCAAGTTGCAAACTGCTTCATACCTCTGAAGCAGCCCAGAGGAGAACGAAACACTCCTTTAGAAACTGTGTGTTGTTCCATCTCCGTGGTCATCTCCTCGCCCTACCTCATGCTTCCCTAAGCCTCTTCCTCTTTCTCATCCCCCTTCCCTCTCCCCGTCTCACTCTGTCTCTGCTGCGTGGGACCACAGGCCCCGTCACCTGCCGGCAGGGGCAGGACACTGGTTCTGGCTCTGTGCTGTGAGAGCAGGCCCGCTCTCCATGCCCAGCTGTTGCCAGGAAGTGTGTCTTCCCTAGTCAGGTCTGCCCCACACCTATACCTTCTGCGGTCCCCTCAGCCTCCTCACCAGCTCCCCTTCCTGCCCCAGCAACTTCCTTTCCCCTGCTCACCTCCAGACCAGCCCCTGTCCCTCCAGACCAGCCCCTGTCCTGTGGTGCAGGCTCCTCTATGCCTTGTCCAGGGCCCCCAGGAGCCCCTGCCTCCCCGTGACCCAGCTTCCCGTCTCCCCAGCACCGGCATCATGTTTACATCGGACTTATTTATTTTCTGCTCTCACCAGATTGCTTGGGGGACAGGCGGGAAATGCACTTCGCCCAGCATGCGGCTCCTCAGCCCACCACACATGCACAGAAGAGCAGGTCTCCATCTGTAAACTCACAGGGGAGACAGGCACCCTGGCAACTCCTCAAGGAACGCCGCCCCCTCACCGCGCACCCAACCCCGGAGAAGAAGCCCCAGAATTCCCAGCCCTGCCAGCTCACCACTTCGGACTTTTGTTCATCACATTTGCCTTCCAAAATTATTTCCTATGTCACACGGTCCCAGCAGAACACACACCTCCCTCCGCCCAATGAGAAAACTGAGGTTCGTGGGGATTAGAAAACTTGCTTGTCGGTCCTCAGCAAACCCGTGACAAAGGAAGAGCTGGGTTCTCCCCACTAACCCCCAAGCTGGGGATAAGGTCTGTTTGGGGACCCAAGAATGTGGGCTCAGGGCCAGAGGAGTGAAAGCGAGGGGAGGGAAGCTGGAACAAATTATTAGGGATAGATGGTATAAAAGGGGGCTCAGGGACAATCCCATATACAGACTTGGGGGCATTTTGTCCTTCCCTAAGGGACGCTTCAATGTCTGCACTCCCCACTCCCACCCCACCCCTGGGCCTGAAACAGCTCACAGAGGCTGGTGCCGGTAGCCCAGTGAGGTCACATGACCTGCATTCTGGCCTCAGGCCTGCTGCTAACAGTGGGAATGGGGGGTTGCACATCACCTCCCTTCTCTGGGCCTCTACCCTCTCATCTGCAATGGGGAAGAATGCCCCAGAACTCTTCCAACAATATTCATCTAGTCATGCAGCAAGCATCGTTCACCCGGGTGTGCAAGCCACTTCCCTGATGGGCTAAGGAGTGGGCAGTGTAGTGTCTGTTGGTAGGAAGCTTAGGCAGAGCTCCGAGGCCAGGCAGCGTGGAACATGCTCCAAAGCAGCAGTGAGTACAGTGTGAGCTGAGCGCCAGGAGGGAGGAGAGCAGTCAGGAAGGCTGACCAGAGAAGGGCATTGGAGCCCTCTCAGCAGGTGTGCGGGAGACACCCTCCCGGGCCACCCCAGCCGAGGCAGGGGCTCCAAGGCAAGGAAGGCCTGAAGACGTTCAGTGGAGGACTCTGGTGGGAAAGAGGGGGAAAAAACCTCACATTTATGGCGCATGGACTCATTTCATTCCTCACGGCCTGCAAGGCAGGGACTGTCACTTCACTTTACATATGATGAGACCAGGGCCTATAGGGCTGCAAGGTCAACACCTCCTAAGGGCTGAAACCGGGCATGGAACCCAGGCCTGCTCACCAAAGGAGCAGTGTGCTGGAGGCAGCCTGCTCACAGGCACCTCTGTGCCAGGCCGAGGGGTTTGGGGTCCAGTGAGAACTGGGGGGCTCAGGAAGGCTTCTGGGAGTCAGACACCTGTTAGATTACAAGATGTATCCACATCCACCTCCTGGAGGAAGCTGGGTTGGTAGGAAGAAGCTCCTGTTGCCTTGAATTTGGAAGTCTCCCTTCCCCCTCCGCACCTCCCCGCCCCACACGCATGACATACACTGTCTGGGGATCAGTGGTTCACACCCTGAGCCCAGCAGCCTCATCAGCTCCAGAAGACAGCCTCAGGCGGGGCTGCCGCTGCCGCTCTCATCCACCAGGGGTCGCTGCCGCACAGCGCACGGACACCTACCGAGGCCCGACTGAGCGCAACCTGCCTCCGCGGCTGCACTTCGTTCAGGCTGCCAGGGGGCTCCGTGCCTTGTCCAAACTCAGGTTGTGCCTTGCGCGGGGGCTTCAGCCCCCCAAGCCAGCAGCGCCTTCCTTCAGGCTGAACAATACTGGCCTGTCATCTCAGCGTGAATTCTTGAGGGAGGCGGGGGGCTTGCAGGGAGGTGGGACAGTGTGCCTAATTTTGTCCTTGCCTCTTCGCATCCTGGCCTCCTTCAAGTCCCCTCACCCCCACTCTCAAGGCAGAGGGACAAGCTTGGGAGACTTGGAATTCAGGGAAGGAAATGAACCACACTCCCTCTAGACAGCCTCTTGCACGGATGGGGAAAGTGACCGTGGCTGTCCCCACCCGTCTACCTGTTGGTCACAGCACTGACAGCTGACCTGGCACCCTGGGGTTCTTTGCACTGCTCCAGCCCATTCCCAAGACAGGTAAAGGCCTGCACCTGGGGGCAGGAGGGGTGGAGGAAGCTGATAAGCCTACAAGGGTTGAGCCCCGGGTGGAGAAGTATCTGGGATCTCCATTCAGAGGCATTCTCTCTCTCTCTCCCTCACTCTAGCAGCTACTCCTGGGTAAAGAAGGGGCTGCAAGTTAAATTAAGCAAAGATTTCTTGCCCCACTCTCCCCACCCAACTTCACTGACATCCAGAACTGACTCCCTCAAGGTAGAGTAGCTGCCTCGTCTTGCACGCCACACCCTTTTCAGCTAAGGAGAATATGTAAGGAAGGCTGTAGCAAACAGAACCTATAGCTGGGAGCAAAAGAATGGGGTTCTCCCCCACTGTCTCCATGCCTTCTGGCATCAACGCTCCCCTCTATAAAATGGGTGTGACCATCTCTCTCTGCCTTCCTTACAATATGATTGTGAGAATCAAATGAGCAAAAGAAAAGAAAAACTGGCTTTTCTGGTGAATATGATCTATTTATGACCATCTGCAACCCTGCAGGGAAGAAGCAGTAGAAAGAAAAGTCCTGTGAAATGGCAGCTGGAGCAGCAGAACCTCCCCCACCGACCCCCTTGCACCCTGCCCCCTCCTGCCAAAGGTCTCTGGGATTTAAATAGCTGGATCCAGGGCCCCCTGCCTCCAGCCTTGCCCTGCAGATGGCAGGGCATCTCAATCCCAAGAAGCTGGCCCAGGAGATTGGGAGGGGGTGGTGGCTGGTGGAGCTGTGGGGAGAGAGACAGCAGTTTTTCCATCCCTTGCCACTGATGATTTTCTTCTTGGACTTGAAATTGAGCCCTCATTCCCTCCCCCTGCTCATCTTTAATTTCTCTCCATCTTTAATTTCTCCATCGATTTTCATTAAACTCTCCCTTTGGCTCCAGCACAGGGTGAACTCCTTATTTGAAAAAATAAAACAAGAGGGGGGGGGGAATAAAAGGAAGTTCTTTTGAAAGCAAGATGGTCTCTGGTCTCAAGGCTGGATGAGGCACTTCCTAGAACTGTCCTGGAGGCTGTCTTAGCACTGGGCTTTGAGTGCCCCCCACCTCCCCCCTTATGGCCCTAGACCCATAGGTTCCTGCCCCTCAGACTCCCAGCCCCCTGCCTGGACCACAGCCCCAGTCTCGCTCGAGCCCCCAGCCGCCTGCAACCCCAACCTGGCCACTGGCCCTGTCCAAACCCGGCTCCTGCACTCCAGTGCCCTGACCATCCCTCTCACCACACGGGACATCTGGAACTCTGCCAGGACTGTTGTAAAATCCCCAGGACTCAGCCTCTTTGGGGGTATGCAGGGTTTCCCCAGCCCGACCTGAAATGGTGGAGACAAAGGGGCAAGAAGGAGGGAAGGGAAGCAGACCCAGGCCCAGTGCTCCCTCTGCGCAGGCACCCCACCGCGAGCCCCACCCACACTGTTGTACCGCCTAGTCACGGCAGCCCCACCAAGGAGGAGATGTCCCCGTGTTATAGAGAGGAAACCAAGGTTCAGAGAGGAGTGACTTGTTCCCTAGCCTTCCATCAGCCTCTCTAAACCCTAGAGCCCTCCCCCTTAGGGAATGCCAGTCCACCTTCCCTGGTCAGTCCTCCAGGTAGGTGGCCTTGACCCGTCCAGGCAGGCTGGGTCATCTGGCCATCCAGACCGAGTTGGGACCGGCTGCTCTCACTGGGCTGTGTGGCTGTGGGGCCCTCACTCCCTCCAGTCTTCTCCAAGGTGGGGTCCAGAGAACACGGTCTCTTCTTCCGGGCTCCCCCAGTTCACTGAACATAGAGCTCCTGAAAGACTTACAGCTCCACCACTGTAAGCCTCCACTGGCCAGCTGTGGAGAACCTCTGCCTTTGCTGAAGCCACTTTCCCCTGGCCTGCCCGGGAGCTCCTCCTCGGCCCTCTGAGCCCAGCTCCATTGCCTGCTTACTGCTGCCTTCACCAGCACCCCAGGCAGAGGTGGTGCCACTGGCCTGTGGCCTCTGATGGCCATGGGACAGCCCCTTTCCGTTGTCTGAACTGCTGGGCTTCTCCCCAGCCACCCCCAGTGGGAGACAGGGAACACAGCTGTTTGTCTCCCCTCTCCAGAGCCCGGCACAGAGTCTGGGGAATGAGGGGCAACTGTCTGCCACAGACACAAGGGAAGTAGGACAGACTTCCTAAAACTCACTAGTTTAGGGGAAACACGATGCGGGGGAGGCTGTGGCCAGGATGAACCAGACCTCTGGAAAGAGATTCTTGAAAGATCCTTCAGACACCTCTGGAGAGGCCTTTGCTGTGTTTTGACACCTCGCCCCTCCAGCCCTCTTCGGGAAGTGTCCACGTCTGCCCACTGCCCAAGCCAACACTCCCAGCCTGTCTCCCAGGGAGCCGTTCCTCTGCATTCCCCACCTCAGAACCAGCCAGCCTTGGTTCTAAAGCTCTCCAGTTCTGAGCAGTTTCCTCATCTGTAAAATGGAAAGGATGCAAGGACTCGTGCTCCAGCCTCACCCAGCTTCTCCATACTATGCCCTGAGCAGCATCTCCCAGCATGCCAGTCCTTCCTCCCCCTGTTCACCCGACGATAATCTTCCCCAGGCCACTGATGGTCGAATCTGGGTGATTAGCTTGCTACCTGCCACAATCACAACAGCTACCATTTCTCGGCCCCTCGTGTGAACAGCACCACGTTACTGCACATTTAGTCCCCACTGACGGTCCTCGGGGGTAGATTTCCTCATGCCCATTTAACTGAGGACACTGCACCTCTGGGAAGGTAAGTCAAGTCCTCAGGGAAAGGTGCCCAAGCTCATCGTGGGGAAGCCTGGGTTCCAAACCAGAAGAGCCTGGCCATCAGAGGCCGTGGCTTCCCCACCAGGCTGGGTGGCTTCTCAGCAGATGTGCCAGGAGGGAATGGATGAGTAGCATGATTGCTGGGTGATGGACAGAGCGAATGAATGAATGAGCAAGTGGATGGCCGGATGACAGAAGAAAGGAGGACGCCAGTGCCAAAGTGACTTCACGGAGTGAACGAATGAACCACAACTGAATCCAGGACCACATGAATGCCCCAAGCCCGACAGAGCTCAGGCATCATGAGGCAGGGTGTCTGGTGCCCTGGCTAGACCCACACCTCTGACACCGGGGTCTGTGCATGATTTAATGGACCTCTCCGGGGTTGCAGGAAAGTGAGGGAGTCACATGACGAAGATGAATTTCACCAAATCCAGCACATTTCTCACCGCCAATTAATTAAGTGGGCCTCAGCAAGGAGCCCAGGCCAGCAAATCAGCCAAAGGCTGGGACTTTGACATTATCTGACTAGTGCATGAATTGGGCCTTGTGAGTGCGTGGTTGGCAAGAGCCCCTGGGCACCACACTCCGCATCCTGTCTTCACCTCCCCTGTCATGCTGTGGTTTCTACAATCCAGGCTGTCTCTGGGCTTCTCCACCCTCTACCCTAAACACTAACAATGGCCAACCTCACTGGAGCCTCTGAGGCCAGAAATCACACCGTTGGGGCAGGTGTGGGCAGGACCTGGGGGAGGGGGCATGGCAGGAGTGGGAGAGACCCTGAGCCCTTCCTGGGTCTAGGACTTCTCTCAACTTTAGAAGCAGCATGCTATGAGGAAAAGAACGTGGATGTTGGCCTCAGGATGTCGGATTTGAGTCCTGGGTCCCCGTGATGGTTCCCAGCCCAGGCTGACTCTGGCTCGGGTGAGCCACGATTACATGACTGTAATGTATGTAACATTGATTGTTACATGACTGCTGGACCACTCATTGGCTGTGTGCTCTTGAGCAAGGGGCTACACTTCTCTGAGTCTCCCATCCTTCAGCTGCAGGGACTTTTTTGGCACTCTGAGAGAATCTATAAAACCAGTGAGGCGGTGAGGGAGCCTGGGCATCAGACTCAGGCAGAAGGGTCCAAAACCTGGCTCTAGAATGTACTTTGTGATTTTAGGCAAGTCACTGAGACTGCCTGAGACTCAGTTTCCTGTGTTTAAGATGGAGACTGTAAAGAGTGCTCACCTCACAGGGTTCTAGGAAGTTAAAAAGGGATGTGTGCTGGGGGCTAGGTCAGCACAGGCCCCCGGGCGGCCCATCTGGCCTGGGAAAGGTGCACTCGTGCCTTCCGGCTTTGGAGCAGCAGTAGAAGGTGGCAGGAAAAATCGCCTCCAGACTCCCCAGCGACACAGGTTTTCAGCTATAAACAAAAAAGCTCTGCTGTTTTTCTTCCCCGGATTAAAAATTTCCTGCTGCTCTGCAAACTCTCTGAAGCCAAGAAATCCACTGCTTTTGGAGGATTGGTGATTTCAGTCCCTTCTATTTTTCCCTGTTCTTCCCACTAACCAGCATGAAAGAAGATGAAAAACAAAACCAGTTTGGCCGTGTTTGCACTGTCCCAGGCAGAGGATTTTATGGGAGAAGGGAGAAGATTATTCGGCACATAGAGCTGGAGACGTCCACTGCATTGACCTCAGGGGGTCTGTCCGTCCATCTATTCTGTCACCTCCCCCTCCTCCATTCTGCTCTCTGTGTAAGCACACGCATACAAAGCCTCCACTCTGCCCAGAGGGCTGGCACTAGCTCTTCCGCCATCTTGCTTTGTGACCTCAGACAAATCACTTCCCCATTTTGACCCACAGCCTTCTCTTCTGTAACATGAGCAAAATCCCCATCCATCCCCCATCCTCGGCTAAAAGTGTCTCTGAGCCCATGATCCCTGTCCCGTAACCTGAGCAGATTTGTTAAGAGGCAGGTGGAACGTGAGATAGCCATCTGACTAGGAGTCCAGACCAAAGTGAAGAAGCTGGTAGGGCGTGGGTTTTCTGGGAGCCGGGGCCAGACTGGGGGACGAGGGTACAGAGGGAGGGGAACATTTTGTTTGCTCCATGCCCACGGAGACCAGACTCAGGGCACCCACCCCCCAATCCTGAGAGTACCACAACTATCACCAGGCTATTCCTGGCCTTTGTACCTCTCTGCCATAAAATTGTTCAACATCTTTCCTTGAAACTTGGTTGAGACATCTCCAAATGTCAGCGCCAGCACCTCCCCAATCCTCCTGGCTAAAGTCCCTGAGGGCCTTTCTGCAGGCCTCAGAGTCACTCAGGTCTGGGTGGCAGAAGAGCAACCTTGGTCTTACAACCTGGGTGGGGGTGGGGGGTGGTACCTGGAATTAGTCACATTGCCCCTGCGGGTGGGTCTGGGGCTGAGGCACCTGGGTCTACCAGATCACTCCCTTCCCTCTGGCCCTGCCCACCCTGTGCCATGTGGACCCAACATATGCTTGGACTTAGGCTTCCGTTTCCCTTACCCAATCCCTCTGTCTTGCCGAAGCCCCACCTGCTTTGCCCAGGCCAAGGCACATCCTACACTTGCCCACTCCGCTCCCCAGGGAGCGGCATCCTCCTCCTTCCACTGGGGTCCTGCCATGTGTGAAGGAACAAAAGCCCTGAACTTTGACACCACTCCGCACCCTCCTTGCCTACCTCCTGCTGTGTTCTGCCCACTGGAATGTCGGCCACTCCACCCAGGAAGTGCCGAGGGCCCCTTTGAGCCTGCCCTACCTGGCCAGGCTCCTCAATCCCTGTCCTCTTCATTAACTCCCACAGTCACGGTCCCAGCAGCCTCACCGATGCGATGCCTGGGAAAATGAGGTTCTCGGGGAAGAGGCCCAGGGGGCCACCAGGTCAGTCGGGCCCCACACATTGCCCCCCTGATTCAGGGACCTCACACCCCCCCAGCCAGCCGGCTGCTCTCTCACCTTCTCCAGCTGGTGGACACCCTCTTCCACACAGCAGATGGAGGCCAGCGTGCGCAGCGCCTGGGGGTACAAGCACCGGAAACTGTCCTGGCGGCAGACCTTGAAGAGAGCTACGACCCCACCCTCCTGCCGAGAAAAAAGAAAATGTCACATGACCTCCCTGGGTCACCCTTCCTGGGGCCGATGCGAGAATAATTGGCATCCCTCACTCAGCAGACCTTTCGGGTCTGGAGGGCGGCTGAATATGCCACCCCAAAATATGTCACTGGGGCGTAAAGATTATTTTGAGCTGAAGGTAGTCAGGAAGAAGCAGATACCAGAGATCTCTACCCTCCCCATTTGGCTAAAAGGAGGACATACGTTTACAGAGATATCCCCTTCCCCTCACTATTAGGAAGGAGAAAAGCTAATCACCAGAGACAACTTCAGACCTTTACAGCATGGAGATGGCCCCAGGGGAATCCTCACAACAAACCTGACTAACCATCCCTCATCCACTACTAGTTTTCCATAGATTTGCCTTCTCACGATCTGCCACCCCTAGAGATTCAAAGTTCTTTTCGGGTTTCCTGTTCTTTGTTTTGTTACTTCTCTAAAATTGTTCTTTTGCTAAAATGCTATATACGTGCAAGTTCTAACCAACCTCTGACTCACTCATCTCTGAGAGCTCCTGTGTAATCGTGATGCACATGCTAAGAAACTTTTATTTGTTATTCTCTTGTTAATCTGTCTTTTGTAAACCCAATTTATAGGGTACCAGCCAGAGAACCTAAGAAGATGGTGGAAAGAAAAGAGTGTTTCCTCCCCTACAGTTCCTACACACACACACACACACACACACACACACACACACACACACTTCCATGCTCAAATGCATGCTGCAATGAAATGCTCCCTCCACAAGTAATATCACTCTTAATAGTCCAAACTGGAGGTGGGACTCCCCAAATGCTGCTGGGGCTGGGGCACCAGGGGAGAGGGCAGACGTGTTTGAGAGGACCAGGCTCAACACCATTCAACACTGCTCCCCCACACCTGGCAGGTCCCTCTCAGCAGCCTGCCTCAGAACAAGCCTGGAGTCCTCAGAAATAGATTCTAGAAGCAAGTCTGAGGAAGGTGGAGGGACCTGAAGCCTAGGTGCCCAGTGCTGGTTCCCCTCCGCCAGCAACCACCATTACTCCTCAGATCCTTCAGATCCTCCCAACCACCATGGC
This sequence comes from Zalophus californianus, assembly GCF_009762305.2. NCBI lineage: Eukaryota > Metazoa > Chordata > Mammalia > Carnivora > Otariidae > Zalophus > Zalophus californianus. Next base: position 70,089,072 of record NC_045605.1, on the reverse strand, counting down.
AGGCGTACAAAAAAGGAGTCTTATTTATATATCAGTACTAGAATCCATTCTCATTCTGTGAGGGAAAAAAATGCCAAGTCCAGATGGGTAAAATAATTCACCCAAATCTACACATCTTTGTTTTCCCTTCTTTGCTCTAGTTTATAAAAGAAAAAAGAAAAAAACCTAAAACCTTCAGGAATGATCGCCCTAGCTGAGTGTGGACACGTATTTCTTTTGTGACAGCTGGTCATGGAAACACCTTTAAAGTGGAGACTTTACAGCAGTCTGGGAGGACTTCTGGGAAGAAGCCTGGGGTGAGGCCTTCATCCTGAGTGGTCATATTTATTCTCTAAGAATCACTGGAGCAAAGTGAGGGAGCCAACAGATCCCAAAGCAGACCCACTAGGATGCCCAGCAAGCCGGCGGTAACGCCACCATGGACGTCCAGAGCCATGGACATCTGGCTTGGCCCTCCTTCCTCCCTCTGCCCTTCCCTGCTGCCTGCAAGGGTGCGTGGGGGTGGCAGCAGTAAAGAATGCATGAAGACTGACAGGAACTTGGTCCTGTGGGGCACCCGCCTTTAACCTCACCCCTCCTGGCTCTAACTAAACCTGTTGCACTCTGCTCCCCAAACTGAAAAAACAAAAAAATGCTGCAGGAAGAAGAAGGTGAGTCCAGCAAAAATACCATTCCCTGTCAGATTTTTGTGAACTCTTTCAACAAACAACATACCTCGCACCAGGCACCGTTTCACGTTCTGGGGACACAGCTGCGACTGACGGTGCAGATAATGAGCGAGCAACTGGAAGGAGCAGTAGTTGTGTGACCACGACAGCCCAGCACAGACTCGATGAAACAAGTCTTCCCGAATCTTCCCTACCCGGCCCCCCACAAAACTCAGCCCAGTGGCCCTTTTCGTTCTGAGAGTTCTGCTGCTTATCACGGCAGGAACCAAGATGAGTTCATCATTTCTGACATTTTATAATCAGCTGAGAGCGATCCTTAACTTTTGTCTTCCCACTTCCTTTTGGGGTAGTTCATTTGGTGGGGAAAGGACATATTGTATACAGCTGGTCAATGCATTCATGCAGCCATAAACTATTAATAGTGTATTATAAGCCAGACGCTGTGCTAAGCACTGAACGAGACTGCCTCAGTCCCGGTCCATATTGAACTCATGGTCCAACAACCCGTGAGTCATGGGATGGCAGATGATTTTTAAAGCAGGAAAAAATCCGGGTAGGAGTGCAATGAAATGAGGGGGTGCAGGGTTATAGGAATACAGAGCAGGAACTCCTAACATAATCTGAGAGGGGACTGTGGAAGGGTCAAAGAGAAACACTCTGATTGTAAATGCATGGCGCGACTCTGATAAAGATAGACTAGTGCGTGACAAGGAACCCCCTCTCTGACTCCTTGCTCCGTAATCCTTTATCCCTGTCTTCCTACTTTCTCATGGTCTCTGAGACAGCTGATGAGGGTTCCACACAAAGACCTTACCCAGAGAGTCACTGAAGTAAAATCAAATTGCTTCTTAAAGTGAGAAGGAAAAAAAACAGGAGTCCTAAGGTCTCCCCAGCCAGCCCCGCTGGTTATTAATGATCTCCCTCCACGTATAAATATTTATATACATATAGGTGCTTATATGTGTAGGTATATTTATATATATGTTTATGTGTGTATATATATATATTTTTATATGTGTACGTTTATATTTAATCATGTGTAGTGTAAATATTATTTATATGTATGATGATAGAGATGATAAATAGGTAGATACATAAATACATAGATAGATATGATAGGAAGATCGACAAGTAGGTAGGTATTTACATCTGGAGCAGACAACAAAGAAATGGTACCAAAGAACACCGGACTGAGAGCCAGGATCAATATGGCAGGCTTCCTTGGGCTCAGGAGGCACTGAACCCAGCATAACTATATTTAAGCCTCTGTTCCCATTTGCATTGGATTCTCCTTACATTGCTTCCCAAGCCTGTGAAAAATAGCTTTCTTTGAACTTTTAGCTACTGCAAAAGCTAAAGGGAGGAAATCCTAAACCCAGACTGAAGGGATTCTGGTTCAAACCCTGGTTCTGCCACTGGTTAACTTTGACTGAAAATGGGGTCACAGCAGCTACACAACCAAACTAGCTGAGCTAATGTATGTGAAAGGGCCCAACACCCCGTTCTGGACAACCAGGTGAGGGTCAGTCTCTGGAAAGCTTCCTGGTTAGAAGAGGGTCTGAAACCCTCGGAAAAGGTATCCCAAGAGTTGGGATATGTGGAAGGGAGAAGAGGAAGGGGGCCGCAGAGAAAGTGAGATGGATTAGCTGTGTGGACTCCCCTGCAGCCCCCTCAAGGACCCAAGAGCAGCACTCATCTTAGAGTAGAGCCGGGAATCGCCTGAGCTAGCAGAATTGCACTGTTGGCTAGAGCTTGTTTAATTTTATAGAAAGCTATGGGCTCAAAGCCAAAGTGTATCATGGTATGTATTATTCAGACAGACTTGGGATAAACTGTCATAAAGCTAAGGAGGCCACTTGTGGGGTGTAGGCTAGGGGTGGGGGGAGTAATAGAGGAGCAGGATAGGGGATAATTTTGACAAAGCACAGGGGAGTTTGCTCTGCTCTGCACTCAGGAAGGGATGGGACTTACCACTACCATCACAGGGAGGACTGGGTTTGTTCTTGGCCTTCAAAGGAACTCAAGGGGCTGAGAGGACAGACCTCAGACAGGCTGCCCAAATAATCTTCTGGAGGCAGCTCAAATGGATGAAGTGCCCAAAGACAGACCACACTGGGCCCCAAGGAGGTGGGTGAGGAAGGCCACTGTGAATAGCTCTCCCACATTTGTCACAATGTTGGGCACACTTAATGAGCATCAACAGTGAGGATGCTGTGTAGAGTATACCAGGGACTCCCAGCTCCTGCGTCACTGTCAGGACTGAAAACCCAGACACAGTGAATCCACTGGAGGAACCAGTCTCACCATCTTCCAGGCGGGGAAGATGGGAGTCATCGCTGAATCTTCTCTTCCCTTCAGCCTTCTGTCTACTCCCTCCCAAGGGTTGGAGGCATAAGAAGCTGAGATTAAGATTCTGGAGTCAGTAGATCTGGTTAAAATACCAGCTTTGCACTTAATGCACATGAGCTCAGACAAGTTATTTACCTTCTCTCTGAGCCTCTGTTCCCTCATCTTAAAAATGGGAATTATAATTATAACACATCAGAAGATCATTGGGAAGGATCGGATAAGATAAATGAAAAGCTTAGCACAGTGCTTGGTGAAAAGAAAGCATGCAGGAAATAATGAAGGTTGTAGAAGCAGGGGGAAGGGCAAAAGGAGGAAGAGGAGGAGAAAGGGCTGCTAAGAGGCAGCTCAGAATAGTAAGCAAGAGCATAGCCTTTGCTGCCAAGCAGGCAGTTTCAAATTCCAGCTCACCCACTTACTAGCTGTGTGACATTTAAAGCTCCCTATTGATTCTAATACGCATCAAGGTTGAGAACGTCTGAGTCACTCTTTGGCCCAAGAATCTAAAGGGTCAGGATGGAACCAGAAGTCACCACTGTAGGCTTTAGGATCTTAAAGAGAGTTGGGTTCTAATTCTGACTCCACTCTTTATCAGCTGTGGGAGCTTGAGTAAGACCCTTAAACTATTGCCTCAATTATAGATGAGAATAACATGATACCTACTTCCTAGGATGGTTTTATAATTTAAGGGAAATAATGTCTGTAAGGCATTAAGCACGCTGGACAGCAACACTCAAATGTTAGCTATTGCTGTTACATACAATTTATACAATTTACTTCTCCCCTAAGCAGAGCTGACAAGCATTTAGCCTCCTCTTCCAGATTTCTTTAAGGGCTTAGATGAATGATTCTGAGAGTGGCCAGGCCTCAGAATTACCTGTAGGGATTGTTAAAATGTAGAGTCTCAGGTCTTATCCCAGGACCTCAGTAAATTTAGGTGGGGCAAAAAATATCTGTGTTTTCCAAAACTCCCTGAGGGATTGTGACAGAGTCAGGACAGGGAACCACTGAGCTGGAGCAACTTCCTGTGACTGCCATCTTAATTCTACTGAAACACATAACTTTACTTCCAATTAGATCACTGCTTCTATCTCCATGGCAATGTCATTTCTCAAGTTAAAAAAAATAGGAAAAATAAAACAAGATCCTAGTGAGATCCTAGGAATATCAAATGCCTGTGTTTGGACCCCCAAGTGTAGGGGCAAATCAACCATGAAGCTAGCAAAATAAAACTTCCACCATGGGATGGCTGGGTGGCTCAGTTGGTTAAGCATCAGACTATTGATTTGGGCTCTGGTCATGGGGTTGAGCCCCACGTTGAGCTCCCCACTCAGTGGGGGGTCTGCTCAGGACTCTTCTCTTTCCCTCTGCTCTCCCCACCGTCCTCTCTCTCTCTCTCTCTCTCTCTAAAATAAATAAATAAATCTTTAAAGAAAACCTTCCATTGTGATTGATGAAAACCACTGTCCTCCTCAATTTTGTCTTCTCCTCGTATAGTATTGTAGTGGCTTCAAGTATTTGGGGGCTCCATCAAGAACCTGAGTTAGGGGATGTGTGTTCTTTGGGTTTGGTGGGATATGTAGAGATGAGGAAGGAGGGTTGATATTTCTAACACATACCACATGAGGAGAATTATAGAGACTCTGGGGGCACCAGCTTTTCTCTCAAGTGGGAACTGAGATCAGAGAGCCTAGCCACTATTAAAAATGGAGACATCCAGGCCCAAAGAGGGGAGGTGACTCTTCCAAGATCACACAGCAAACAAATGCTAGAGCCAGGACAAATGTCCTGAGCCAGTTTTTCCCAACAAACTAGCTTCTTCCCACTCTCCCCAGGTCTGTCACTCTGGCTGCTAACCATGAAGCTCACCTTGGCTATGATGCGGCACAAAGGAGCCCCCTCCTGGGTCAGACTGAACAGGTTCCCTGTGGTGGATTCCGTGATGTAGATATTGTCGGAAGCATTGATTTTTCTCACCAGCGCCTAAGAAAAGAGAGCAAAGTCTGAGGGTTATTCCCTCCATCTAATCTTCCTTAATGGACTACCAGTGGGTCCATGCTTCTAGAAGCCCCCTGGAATCTATAGTCCTGCCCCATTCACAGTCCCACTATGGGGGTGATGAGGTATTCTGGCTTTGGAAAAGACATGAGTCTGCATGGGGTCCGAACTACATTTCAGGAATATGGGATAACTTCAAACCACTGGGACATGGACAACAAATGTGCCAAATGTTCCAACTGATCAGAAAATCAGCTCTCGATACTGATGGTCTCAGCAACCTTTGTTGTTCTACTGGCTCCAAATGAGAACAGAAACCATCAGTTAAATAAGCCATCAAGTTGAAAACCAACAAGTTGTTACAGCTATGACCGAAGAGCTGGTTCATTTGCCATTGGCCAACTCCGGCTGGGTAATGGGTTCAGCGGTTGAGTCAAGAGAAGTAGTCTACCGTAGCTTACAGCTCAGGGGACATTTGTATCGTGTGTACAGCCAGGCCAAAATAGCAACCCTGGGAACGCTGTCAAAGAGTGGGTAACTCGGGAATGTCAGACTGCTCGAGGCTGAGGGAGCTAAGGATCATGGTGAGAAGGAAGGCTGGAAATGACTGAACGTAGGACCCAGGGAGAACCGGGAAGAAAAGCAAATGGAAAATTCATCAACAAATGAGACATAAAGATTAGTTTAGCTCATTTCTGGGAAAAAGCTTTTTCACATATCTTGAAACTACTTCATAATCAGCCATTTGCTTTGAAGCATATGATTCATTGATTATAAAAGATTCCTACCTGCTAATTAATTCTAGCTGCTTGAGGTTCTCCTGAGAGATGTGGAGATAGTGATTCAGAAGAATCGCCTTGGGGGGCTTCATGCGAAAGTAACACCTCCAGAGCCGCTGCTCTGGGCAACTACTCGCGCAGTTTCAGTTGCTATGTTATTTTAAAATATCAAAATGGAATTTTTTTTTATTAAACCTAGCGTTATGGGGAAAAAAAAACACTTAAAAGGAAATGAGGATATCTGAGTCCTAGTGCCAGTTTGCCTTTTTTAACACATTATGTTGATGAGGAAGTGTGTCTGAGGTTGAAAGCAGGGACTCTGGAGCCAAACTGCCCGGGTGCAAATCCTGGCTTTGCCATTCTGTCCATGTGCCCCAGAGCAAGTAAATTAGCCTTTCTATACTGCAGTTTCTTTATGTATGAAATGAGGGGGAAATAACAGTGTCTCTCTCTTATGGTGGCTGTACCCATTCCTTAAGGTAGCCAATATATAGCCCGCGCGCGTGTGTGTGTGTGTGTGTGTGTGTGTATGAAGGACTTTTTATATAATATATATATTAATTATATATATTATAAGATATATATATTTTATATATATACAGGACTTTTTATATAGGATGATATATATAGGACTTCTAAAAGTTCTTGGTACATGGAAATAAAATAAAATTGTTAGCAGTTATTATTTTGTGATCTTGGGCAATACACACCCTAGGCCTCAGTTTCCCCATCTGTAAAATGATTAAAATTAAGTGGGTTTAAGGCAGGTGACTCTCCTTTTCTCTTATTTATTGAAACTCCTAGAATTTTTCACACACACAATATGCTAATCCTCTATGTAAACAGTCTAAGATTAAGTACGTATTTAATCAAATTACATTAAATGTAAAGATTATTCCCTAAGATTTGATAGATGCCTCTTGTAAGAGATTCGACAAAAGGTAAAATTAATAACCAAGATTTGTCACTGCAAATCTCTGTAATGAACGCACTTCTTAGAATCCTCCCCCAGCATACCGTAAGCAGTTACGTAAGTGATAATAATGCTCACATGAAAATGCCGATTTCATATATTGGGGTCCTGTACCTAAATCATAATTACTCAGTGTTCTTGATTAGTGTTTGCACTTCAAGCAAATTAGCATGACGTTAAACAATTCAATCCAATGTCTTTTGCAATCATCTGCTAACATTAGACAATTTATGCCTGGGAATAATTTCTTGCTAATGCCTATACACACATACACCGTAATTATACCTCAGATCATCTCGGTGAATCAGCTCTCTGACAATGAAAAGTAATCATCCTTTTCACAAAGATAAATTTGGAAAAATATGAGATCAAAGGCTCCACTGAAATCGTCAAGGCCCTAAGCATCACAGTATGTCAGAGCCAGAAGGGCCCTCAACAGTCTTGTCCAACCCTCACTTCATACTTCAGGAAACTGAGACCCAGAAATATGACCAAGGTCACACACGTGATATGTGGTAGAGTTAGTTGGACCTTAACTGCTGTGAATCTGACTTCCTGTTTTCCAAGTCAGTGAGTCCATCTCCCTCAAAGTCAGCAGAACCTCACCTGGACCAGCAAAGATAGAAGTCTCAAGACATGGAGAATATCCAGCCTCATTAGCAGCTCTCACCAAATGGGAGAGGGGCTCTCATTAGGGATCCTACACATGACAGTCTCCCATTAGCATCTACAGCCCCATTAGCATCTACAGCCCTCTGCCCTGTGGTAGCCAGAGCTCCTGCTGCCAGGGGCAGCATTGATGGAGAGCCCCCAACGACTGCCCCTCTGGATCTACCCCTGTGTCCTTGTTGAGGCCATAGCTCCCTGAGCCACTCCCAGCTGTGACTGATCACAGCAGGGACACTACTGCAGCCCATGGCTGTTGGGGGAGACTCCTCTAACAGGTGACTTGGGTCTGAAAATTCCATGTCTCTTCCTACTCAAGTCCTCCTTCCCCCTTTTATTTCTGTTTTCAGACCTGCAACATGGTTTTCCATGTCTACCCCCCGCTTCCCCCCACCCATCCTTGACAGGCATTTATCCCATCCTATCTTGGTGTCAGCTTCAAACGACTACAGTCTCTAAAATCCAAGATTTGTCAGGCAATCAAGGAGGAACTGAAGAAGTGTCAAAAATATGCTTCCCCCTATATCATGAGAAGAGTGGTGGAAAAGAGACAAAATAAAGGAACAAAGATTGATGAAGCTGAGTGACAGAAATATTGTTTTAAAGACAGAGTAGGCAGAGAGGAGACAAAAAAAAAAAAAAAAAAACAGAATCTTAAAGACCAGGAGAAAGAATAGAGAAGAGTTAGGGAGACACACACAATCTAGCTGCTCTAAATAAGGAATCCGTAAAGGAAAAAATATTTTTAATTGTGTCAGTCAGAAAGACTGACTGTAGCCCAGTGAAACTGATCAGGAGAGGTCAAGTCTCACATATCAACCTGGAATGAGTTCCTCAGAGGGAGCCAGGAAAATATTGTGAAGGCTCTAGCTAAAGCTTCAGATAGAGAATCCATAGTTGGGCATAGTTAGGGCAGCCTAGCCATGCAAAGGGATTACATAAATGTGGGCTGATGTGACAGGGTGTGGCAGATTAAACATGGCCACACATTCTTCGCTACTCCTCCCATAGGAAGATGGACTCTGGTACCCGCTGCCACCACCACCTTTTAAATCTGGACTGGCCTCAATGACTTGCTTGACCAATAAAAGCCAGCAGTTGGTAGAATTAATGTTCCAGGACCTCCAAGTCTAGGTCACAAGAAACCTTGAAGCTGCCCCCCAGGCTTCTTGGAACATTCTGTTCAGAGTCCTGAATTACCATGTAAGAAGTTTGGGAACTCTGAGACTGTCATGTGTAGGATCCCTGATCAATGCTCTCAGCTTTCCAGCCATCCCCTCCAAGGCACTACACATGTGATGAAGCTTTCTAAGACTCTCAGAACCATCTGCCGGCTGAATAACACCAAGGAACCTCTGTTGATGCCACGTGGAATGGAAGAATTACTCAGCCAGGCTCTGCCCACATTCTTGATCCTTCAGATAAGATGGAATAAAAATGGTTGTTATGCACTAACAGAGTTCTGGAAAACAGGGGAAGACTACAGAAAACAGCATGAGATATCTAAAGGATTGCTAGATAAATTTCTAGGTGAAAGGTTTTGAAAATGAGTATACAATATTGCCTGCGTCCTCAGAGAATGTACTGGAGAAATGCATGAATCAGGCCTCTGAGGAAAGGCACAGAAAGACTGGACATACTCAAGAGAAGACAGACAAAATCATAACTGAATCCAGGCTTGGATTACCTATTGTTCTGATGGCAAAATATCCCCTGGATTGGAATATCCAATTTAGGGAGGCAAATGTTGATAAGATCTCTTAGAATTGGAGGTTTGGGGCAAACACAGACCTTAATTGATTTCATGTCTCTCAATGAGGCAAATTCCAACATCTAGAAGAGTTTTTTTTTTTTTTTTAAACAAAAGAATGTGCCAGAAAGGAAGGAGAAGTCAATGTGGTAAAGCTCAAATCCAGCAACTAGTGCTCATTCTATGAGTTAGGTAAGGAAAGAGACCAACATGAGAAGCCGGGTAAACTGTCAGAAATTCAGCACAGTCTCCCTGAAAGGAGGCGGGGATTAACAGAAGGAAAGAGAATCCTTGAAGCACAGTTCATTAATGCAAAATAAAAAAGATGTAGCAGAAAGAAATGCTACTCAAGGTTAACATACTCAAAACGTATGGACAGACTGTGTTCTGAGAAGCACATGGCAGAAGGACTGGTCCTCACAAGGCTAAAAAGGTCCAGACTCCAGGAGCATCACAGGAAACCCTCCTTAGAAGACAGAGGTCTTAAGGCCTAAGCGATTCTCCAGCAAGAGGTGGGGACAATAGCCTTCATGATTTAGAACTAGAGTGTCTGTGTATCCTAATGCAGTTTTTTTATTTTCTTATTTAGTCCTAAAGGAATTTTAAAAAACATATGACCCCTTGCACATTTTTTTTAAAGATTTTATTTGACAGAGAGACAGACAGCAGGAGAGGGAACACAAGCAGGGGGAGTGGGAGAGGGAGAAGCAGGCTTCCCGCTGAGTAGGGAGCCCGACACGGGCTCAATCCCAGGACCTGGGACCATGACCTGAGCCGAAGGCAGACGCTTAACGACTGAGCCACCCAGGCGTATCCCCCCACCCCGCACATTTTTAATTTGACAGGTAAAATTTTTCATCATAAGTTTCAAGAACAAAGTTGGAAAGGATGTAATTTCCAGCAGATTGTAGATATCAATATAAAATAAGACCATTACATCACTGTTTTAGATGCGTTCGGTGGAATTTAAATACCAAACAACTTGATGCCCTCATCATCCCCTTAAAAATGTATGAATAATCTTTTTTTTTAACTTTGTGAGCATTTTGCATCTTTTCTTTTCACCCTTAGTGTTCCCAATCCAATCCCTCCTCAGAATTTTATCTTAATGTAATACATTTAAGTTTCAAAGTGTTTTATGGACCAACCTTGTCATATTTATCACTGACATTTGAAATTTCATTTTATTTCCTGTGACTATCAGGTTCTAAGTGCTTAAAAATACTCTCTTCTTGGGGCACCTGGGTGGCTCAGTCGGCTGAGCAACCAACTCTTGGTTTCAGCTTAGGTCATGATCTCAAAGTCATCGGATCCAGAACCACATGGAGCCCCGCATAAGGCTTGGCACTCAGAGCAGAGTCTGCTAGAGATTCTCTCTCCCTCTCCACCTGCCCCTCCCCATTTGCACTCAAAATAAATAAATAAATAAAAATCTTTAAAAAAATATTCTATTCTTGGTTGAGTTACTGTTACAATTATTATCAGTACAATTGGCCAAAACAACATAAATTATAAATTTTGATTAATAATTACAAATTATAAAAATTAAAATGTTATAAATATATGTCTTAATGAGATAAATGGGGCTTTGTATCCTTTTTAGGCTTTCTCATTAATTAATGTATACATGATTGAATATTGACTTAATGCTATATTTTTAGATGTAAACCCTGAAAAATCTTGTTCCCATAAATCCATAGAGAGGAATGGGAAGAGTTTATATAGCCAAGTTGCTCAACCCTTTGAGCACATTCTGAGTTATGCAATCACATGGTGAGCGATCATCAAACACAATTTTTAATGATCTGCCAGTTGATAACTCCTCTAAATCGGTAAAAGCAAAGAATTGGAAACCACTTGACTTGCAAAAGCATTTGTTACCCAATCATTAGAGTTGTTCATTCACTATCTCAATTTCTGGGAAGAATTCCAGAAGTACTTTACCAAGACTTTTCAAATAATTATTAATTATACCCATTGCTCTTCCACCTGGAGCACCTTGGGTTATCCAAATTATTCAGAAAGGATTAGGAAAATCAAAATATTATTACTTTCATTGCCAAAACAATTTTTAATAAAATATTTGTGTTTGTTTCAAATATGTTTTATCAAAACTTTGAAGCTACAGCTTTTGCTTATTTAATTTATGGAAAACGCCCACCCTATAACCTAATTGGCAGACAGTTCTTTCAGCCAAGCCAATCAGCCAAGACAACTTTTTCTCAATATAGAACTGACTTCATTTTTAATTACAAAGTGTTTTGATATGTTTCATGAAATGCTAAAACAACACCGACAAATAATTATAGAAATCATTCTCCAAGGGAAAATGCTAAAAACTGTTAATATTAAAATAATGTAGAGCTGAAATAAAATTTGGTTTATTTGTATATGTTATAAAGCCAAGATAAAACAATTTATTAAACTTTTAATAATGCAAGGCAATATGTAGCTAACATTGTAAATTACTTACAAACCTAGGAATGTAAAAAAATTTTTTTTCAGTAAATAGGTGGGTATATGTATTGAAATTTGGTGTTCATTTTAGGAATAATTAAAATTTCAGAATAAAAATATTAGAAATTGGGGCACCTGGGTGGCTCAGTAGGTTAAGCATCTGACTCTTGGTTTCAGCTCAGATCATGATCTCAGGGTCATGGGATCGAGCCCCATGTTGGGCTCCATGCCGGACATGGGGCCTGCTTAAGATTCTCTCTCCCGGGCACCTGGGTGGCTCAGATGGTTAAGCATCTGCCTTCGACTCAGGTCATGATCCCAGGGTCCTGGGATCGAGTCCCACCGCGAGCTCCCTGCTCCTTGGGAGCCTGCTTTTCTCTCTCTCTGTCTCTCCCTCTCTGTCTCTCATGAAAAAATAAATAAAATCTTAAAAAAAAAAGATTCTCTCTCCCTCTGACCCTCTTCCCACTTGTGTGTGTGCATTCTCTCTCTCTCTCAAATAAATAAGTAAATATTAGAAATCATTTATTGTAGCAGCTCAAATGATCAAACTTTCCTACATATTTAAAGAAGGAAAAAGGTATTTACTGCTTAAATCTAATTAGTCCACTGCTAGCAATTAATTTTATCTTTTGCTAATAAGAAGTAGAAATTAGTATAAATATTTCACAAAATATGTTGACAAAATAAGCTTTAACTTCTTTCTTAAATAATTTGCACCAAATCTGAAAAAAAAATCATGTAAAACTTGTATCTGTGGATTTTATCCAATATATCTTGAAAAACTTAGTCATTCTCAAAAGTATTCCAGCATTTAAAAGAATCGGTATCATTAATCTCTAGAATCTCTGGCTCTTCAAAGATGTTTTCCTTTCCAATGAATGACATATCCTAGGGTTGAGTATGATATAGTTGAAAGGAATTGCTTGCATTTAAATTTGTGCCCCCAAAAGCCATTTTGAGTACTTGATGTGTCCAATCAGTTCTCTCTTTGCTGAGTAGGCACTCAAGAGCCTTGCACAATCTGGGAGTAAATAGAGATAGAAGGGAAATGATAAATTGAAAACTTTCAAAACAACCCCTCCTACACACACACACACACACACACACACACACACACACACACACACACACACACACACACACACACACACTACCATTCTACCATATATCTCCACACTGGGCAAAACACACAATTTCTAATGCCTTTCTCAACAGAAATATGTAAGAAAAAGCACAGAAATAATTCATGGAGGCCTATGGGTTTATGGTTCAGGAATGAAGGCTTCTTCTTTGATCTCCCAATCCTACTGCCACTCCAAGGTTTTACACAGCAGGGCAATGCACTCTAAGATTTGGGATGGGTGGGAGCACGTTCTTCTTTTGGAAAGTAATAGAAGGGATGTTAGAAACTGCGTATTATGGGGAGGATCATTTGGGGAAAGAAACAAAAATTGAAGATCTGGACATTGATTTCCTTAAAAGTATATATGCTTGCATTTCTTCTAGAAAATCTTTGGGAACCTGGAGAATGCGATGCCTTTGAAGTGGTTTGAAGACTTCTAGCCTAAGGCACTTCAGGCAGCCCAAATCAATGCAGCCTGCGGTGGCAGAAACAAAGTGTTTAGAGGGGAGCTAGAAATTAAGAAATGTTGAAAATGCTGGATGGGAAAGTATGCAAACCTAGCAAGTCATTGGGAAGAGATTATAAATGCCTGACTTTGCAGAAAGAAGTAAACATATCAAATGCCCTTCTATGAAGAAGGAGACATTTTTCCCGTAGTAAACATGGTGCCGCAGTTAACCGATGGTGGATGCTTCTCCCCAGTGAATGAATTTCCACAAAGCCTTGTGGATGATGGACAATTGAAATAAACTGATCTCCTACCACAGATGCCATCAAGATGGTGCCTGTTCCCAACACTCTGTCGTTCAACTGCAGGTAAGGATGTGTTAAGGCCTTCAGCAACCCTAAGATAAAGTCCTAGCATGAAATGTTGCCTGGAATTCCTGCCTTAGGGGCTGAGGATTGATCTGTTTTAACTTTCTGTGAGTGCAGGGGTAGTGCTGTGATACTATTGTGTATCCAAGGTACTAACTCTTTCAAGCATGGTTGGGAAAGACCAGTACAAATTGAGCCTGGAAGGAACCCCTCCCACTGCTGGAGAGACAGCCCCGACTATAGCTTCCCAAGAAAACATGACCACACACACTGGGATGAGACCCTTCTGGCTAAGATGAGCACAAGAAGAAAATGGAAGAGAATTATATTGACGTTAAGTATTTGGGACTTTGAATTATTCTTATAGGTAAAGGGATGCGGGGTTTTTGTTGTTTTTTTCTTTAACTTTATTTTCTCTCCAAGAACTTTACAATGAGACACACTATTTCTAAATTTTGGACATCTTTGTATTTCTCATCTGGCAAGCACAGATTATCTTTATGTTACCATTTAGTTGCATTGCAGCCTCTGATTACCTATATTGGAAAACATAGCTAAGCAAAATCTGAGAGTGGGAAATAGGACAGGAAAGCAAATTTTGAGCTTTAGTTACAAAACCTCCTTAGAGCTAACTTAATGGATGTAATATCATGAGTCATTTTCCAGCCTTCTGGGAGCAGAGTCTAAATTTCTCACTGTGATTCCAGAAGGATCTACAAAGTAGGGGTTGTTATTTGGAGGAATGGCTTCATGAAGGTGGGAAGTATCTTCCCCACTGGCAGCTGACCTCCTCCCCTGAGGGGCTCCGCCACACTCCTGCCTGACCACAGCCCAATGGATAAGGCCAATAAGACAATTTAGGACAGGAACTGTCAACTACTAAGGGGCAGTACTTGGTCCACACTATTCCTGTTCCCTAGGTAGGGATTTCAGCAACACACCTCTGCTAGCTTCACTCCCTACCTTTCTATGTCACCCTACTGAGAAGGTAGGGATGAGTTTGTGCATTTGGGAAGAAGGAACCGAGTATGTTCATCTTAGCACCTGTCTCTCTTCTCTTAGGAAGTGTCCCTCTGGTCTGAGCTCTGCCACAAGATAGGTGCTTATCCCTCAGGTGAGGCCTGAGGCTGACCAGCTGTGCCTAGGACAGGAAGGGGAAATTTAGCTGTGAGATGAAGTTTTAACTAGTTCATTTAGCCACAGAGCCAAACATGCATTCCCTAATCAGTTTTATTAGAATAAAGACGTTATTTTAAACTAAAATCAAAAGTAATAGATGGACTAAAAGGATAAATTAATATAACATCTACCCACATGAAGCTGAGTCAAGGACTCAAAGGTACAGGTGAGAGTCAATTTATTCAATAGAGAGTCCCCTAGAAGTCATTTTTGAGTAAATCAATTTTTATAAATTAAGTCTTCTCTTACCTCCCACATAGCTAATCCTTTATTCCCAGATAGATTAATCATCAATGTTCATTAATTTCCTATTGGTGGCTCCTGACATTTAAACTTTAAATTTTTCCATACCTGCCAAGTAGTTAAATTATCTTAATACACAATTCATTAGGTGACCAGGGGGCTCTTTTAGCAAAGCGTGCTGTGAGCTTCTCTTAAGGCGGAGCAAGTCTCGAGTGAAGAAAGCAGCTGACACAGTCAGAAGAGTGCCACCAGTTACTCATGGGTTGTCTCATTTAATCCTAATGACAACCCACTGCAGAGGTGAGGACAGGAAGTAACTGGCCCAAGTCTACATATCCAGTAAGTAGAACTGGTGGGATATGAACCCTGATATGCCTTCAAACTCCATGCTCAGTCCCCTACCCCACCACTCCCACGTCCATAGAACGCCATACTACCAAGACTGGAAGAGACCTTGCAACTCACTCATCTCCTGCCAAAGTTCTCTGGGCCTGGCTTGGCCAGCTCAGGGATGGGGACTTCTGAACATGGCCCCCAGCAGGGCAGCCCTGTTGTTAGCCCTAACCCATAGAATGTCCTCTAGATTTGGCCACTGGCCTGAGCTCCTTCTTCCCTTCAGGGTCCCCAAACACAGAACATTGGAGGTGGCAGAGTGTCCATCCTTGGGCGAAACATCCTCTGCTCCTCCACCTATTGCCCGTAGACCTTGATCTTCAGCCTCTCCCTCACCCTTTCAAGAGCCTCCTCGGAGCACAGCCATTGCCAGTGATGCATCTGGGGTCGAGAACTGGACATGACATTCCAAGATGGAGCATAGCAGTGCAGGGTAGCGCTAGATTGTCGCTGCCCTCATTGTAAGCATTGTTCTACCATGGATTATTTTTGTGCGTGGTGGGGATAGGGGTGGGGAGGTGGCAAGAGCCCTCTTCCTCTGCTTGAGAACGTCCTGTGCCAAAAAAGTGTTGACCAAATTGCATTTACTGAAATGCCAGCATCCCGGAATAAGTGATCATGTGCTTTAAGAATAAAAAAGATTTGCTGTGACTACCTAAGTTTGGAACATACTGCTTAATATTCATTCATTAATAAGTCTATATTGAGTGTCTACTGTAGGAGAGGTACTATCCTGGTCACTAGATATATATACCCATGAACAAAACAAACCCAAATCCCTGTCGATGGAAGCTACAGATCAGACGAGAAATACTATGAATGTGTGAAGACCTTTTAGAAGACTCTTGATGCAGAAGAGCACATCATAGGAAAAATTCCAATGCAAGGACATAGGCTTAAGTCCCTTTATGTCAGGATACCTCAATATGGGATCTTCATGTAATTATTAACATCCTATAGAACGTATTGGGTCACCAGTTTAAGAAACATATGCTTACAACACTGAACACAGATCACCTTGCCTTCAGCCAATGTATCTCCTTATGTCACTGCCATTTGTATGGAAACATCCTAATACATGTTAAAAAAAAACAACAACTAAAGATCAGCCAAAAAGCATTATGAGCACGGGGAGCCCAAACAATACGAGGGCATAGCAGACACTACGGTGCAAGCTGGGAGGAAAGGGGGCTTATTGGGAAGCTAAGGAATATGCAGGGCAGACAAGGAGAGGGAAGCCAATGGGAGGCTGAATTTTTTTTTAAGATTTTATTTATTTATTTGTCAGAGAGAGAGAGGAAGAGCAGGGAGAGCAGCCGGCAGAGGGAGAAGCAGGCTCCCTGCTGAGCAAGGAGCCTGATTCAGTACTTGATCCCAGGACCCTGGGATCATGACCTGAGCCAAAGGCAGAGGCTTTGACTGAGCCACCCAAGCAGGGGGGCCAAATTCTCAGAGAGGAGCAGCTGATCCAGCTCAGCTCCCAGGCAAGCATCAAATGACCCAGGTGGTCAGACCCGGGGATGGGCAGGATTTAGCTGGGGAAGCAGAAGGACCAGATCAGGAATTCCACTGCGAATAAGATCAGGATGAGGGAAAAACCAGAATGGGCCCAGCAACCCCAGGAAACCAGCTACATAGCCCACAAGGTCCAGGCAGGCTCTTGGCAGCCCAAGGAGCTCTCCCCAAGATTCTGACCCAGACCATGGAAACGACACCCTACCCCATTGCCTCCTGGTAGATTGACTACTTCCAAACCCAGCTGGCTTCTGTTTATAATCCAACATTACTCTTCAAGTTTAGCGCTTTTCATTGAACCTGATACTTCCAGGCAAAAGGGTGCAAAAGTCGTATAAAAAGCATCAGCTGGCACCTGTACCCCTGCACAAAAATACCTCCAGTCTCCCCTTCCTCTCATGACTATCTTCAATACCCCTGCTCTTCACTCCCTTGGCTTTTCCACCCACTTCAGCCCCATGTTCCACAGGGACCCTCTGGGACTTGAGAGCTCAGTCTGGGACACCAGCCCCAGCCTGAGCCACCACCCACCCTACATGCGCCGGTCAGCATCTGTACATCAACTCCACGGCCAGCCCCAGCAGCCCAGCCCTTGGCCCTTCCCTCCCCTGATCCCAGGCTCCTGGGACAGAGCGGCCTCTTGCAGATCTCCGGGGGCGGGGGGAGTATGCAGGGTGAGAAAGCATGGAGCCAGCTGCACTGACCAGCAGGTGAGCCAGGTCAGAAGAGCCTGTACCCTGTGCAAAATGAGCCAGACACACAGGAAGGAGAAAAATGGAAAACTCTAGGTTCCCTGGAAAGGCTGAGTCTGGAGAGAAGCTGATAGGGGAAGGGACTTGCTATTTGTGGAAGGCTTTTATTTGGTGGTGGGAAAAGAATGGCAAAAATGTAACACAATATTTCTGTAACTATAAATAACATGTAAATACCTTTCATAATGAAAACCTTATGGAATCTGCTTTTCTGGGAGACTCTTAAAAATAGGAAAAGGCAACAGAGGGAAATAACATATTTAACCCACACTATGTTGTTTGCTTAATCCTCTCACTTTTCTTCGGGGGAAGGTTTTCACTTTGTAGATGAAGAAAATGAGGCCTTTGAGACGTTAAGGAACTTGATCAAGGCCATAGTTTGAAAGTAGATCTACCTGGTTCTAAAGCCCTCGTTCTATCTAGAATCAGGCACGAGCCTGCTTAGAGGAGGGGGCTGGACTATATGACCTTTCTAGATTCTTTTCTATCGCTGGATTTCTGGAATTGGCTTGTTCCCCACAGCTGCCTCAAGTCTTTCAGGACAATACGGATCCATTGTGTGTACTGTGGACAATAGCTACAGAGATTTAAGGTGGCAGGGACAATGCTGAAAGTACAGTTGGGAAATGCCAGCTTCTGCCACGGCCTCGCTGTGTGACCTTAGGTAAGTCTCTTCCCTCTCTCAGCTCCAGTTCTCACATCTGGAAAATGCAGATTTGGGCTAACTCGGGAAGCCTCGAGCTCTAACAATCCTATTTGCTAGGTGCTGGGGTTCATTTTGGTAACCTGAGGAGGGTGTCCCACGAGAAAGGCACGTCAGAGATTCCCCCAGCCTGGCCCCATGCCTCTGCCCCACCCCCACCCCAGGAGTCCACGCAAGTGCCCGTCCGCAGCGCAGCCTGCACCGACCTGCACCTCCCGGGTCAGGGCCAGCTCCAACAGCTGGCCGAAGTGCTGGCCCAGCGTGCTCAAGGTCTCACTCACACAGGCCTTCATCGACTTCAGGACATGCTCATTCTCAACCTGGAGGCACCTGGGGAAAAGAAATCATGGCATGGGCCACGGGGACGGGCAGGTATTCAGGCCAAAGCCATTGCAGGGGCCAGATCTGGGCCTGCCGCAGGCCTGTGGGTGTGCCAGGAGCCTAGGGAGACATCATCAGCTCCAGGGGAGTCAGAGATGAAATATTCCATAACCGGCTCGTCCTCTGGCCTCCTAGTGTTCAGAGAAGTGCTGGCCAAAATGGGAGCTAACAGTCCACGTCACTAGGAAGAAAGTCCGTCAGAAAGTGGTCAAATCCATACCTCCGGGCTCCTAGATGAGAGAATCTGCCGTCTTTGTGCCAGGGTCTAGGGACGGGGGGTGGGAGCTGCGGGGCTGGGGAGGGGGGAATGCTGGTGTTGCCAGGTAGGCCGGTACTCACATGCAAGATGTATGGTAATACTCGTGACCCTTGAAGAAATGGCTGTTTACAATAGCTGTCTACAGAAAGGAGCCTTAGAAATTTTCTCCCCAGGTAGGAAAAACAGGGGGTGGATCAGGTTTAAATTTACCCCTAGGGCCTGAGAATGTTCCACTGGAAGGCCAAAGACCAAAGACCCCATGGGGGTCCTAGGGGGTGCCAAGTCCCATGTTTCTCTTACAGGGCATGGGGGCTAGAAAGAGTAAGGGAGAGTGTTAACATCCACCTGGGTATGAATACATGTGAGGCTGAGTGTCTGTATGTGTCTGAGTGTAAATCTACGTAGGTTTACGTATGTGAGATACAGAGAAGAGAGTGTGAGTGTATTTCTATGAATATATGAGTGTGTGTTTATACAGCTATGTAGGGGCAAGTGTGTCTGTGAAATCCTTGTCTATGTGTCTGTGAGTATCGGGTGTGAGTGTCTGCTTTCACCTTGTCTTGACTTTGGGGATTGGGGGGGTGCTTCCCAAAGCTACGGGAAACCTTTTCCTTTTTATTAACCCTCAATAATCCTCTTTTTTCCTATGCGTGGGCCTCTTCTCTTTCACATTCTCTCTAGAGCCTGAAAATGGGGCAGAAAATCCCAAGGGAGTCTTTCCAGGTTCCTGATAAAAGTCAGCAAAAGGAAAGTCCCAGAGCACCACCAGGCCTCCCCACTCACTCTCTCCCTCTGGAAGAAGATACCAGCCCCTTCCCGTGCCTGAGGACAGGCTGTCCAGTCTTACCCAGCATCCAATTTACCTCTCTGTGATCGCTGAGAGCTCTGAGCATTTCTCCATTAGCAGTTTCTCAATCTGTAGAAAAAACAGAAAAAGTTTATTCAATTCAACAAGCATTGGTTGAGGACCGACTTTTGTGTGGGGCCCTCTGGGATATAAAGATGAAGAATTCAATCACCTGATTTTGGAAAGAGGCACATCAACCATAACACAGTGTTGTATGGATGGCAAGACACCATCGTCAGCTTCTTTGGGAGCTCAAAAAAAGAAAACCAAGTACTTAGTTATGCTGGGGATCTGAGAAGCTTCTGAGAGGAAGGGGCATTTGGGCTGGGCTGCAAAGGATGAATAGAAGTTTACTGTCTGCAAAGTGCAGCAAGGAAAAGGGTAAAGCAGTAAGCTGGGAAGTGAATGCCAGAAGAAAGAAACACAATGACAAGGGGATTTTCAATGCTTCACCATGGGCTTGGAAAAGAAGATTTGAAATCATGGGCTTCGGAATCAGAAAGACTTAGACTGAATTCACTGCATAACTTTGGGCAAGTTACTTAGGCTCTCCAAGTTTCTGTTTCCTCATCAATACAGTGAGGACATCACACTAGCTAATATTTGTTCAGCAACTGTTTTTAATGTTTTACATGTAATAACATGGTCGTCCTCACAACAGATCTATGAAAAAAGCACTATTATTATATTCCTCAGAGTGATGGAACGGGGGCACAGAGAAGGTAAGTAACTTGCCAAGGTCACACAGCAGAGCAGACATTTGATCCCAGACAGTCTGGCACTAAAGTGGGTGCACTGCCCCACTGTACAGCCTCTCGCAGTGGTTCTGTCCCCTTCACATCTAGTGCAGGTTAAATGAGATGGGTGTTTGAAAACACCCAGCTCGATGCCTAGGACATGGTAGGTACTCAATAAAGGTCCTTACTATCTTCCCTGCTTTTTGGAAGTGGAGGGAGGCGCTGGAGCAGGAAAAGTTCAACCTCTACACACTTCGGACCCATACTTCTAGAAGGCATCCCCCTTCCGAGTGCCCACCCATGTCCATCCCGGGGCAGCTGACCTGGCCCATCTCCTGTGAGGAGCTCCTGCTGACAGTGCTATACTCGCTGACCATGGAGCGGGCATGGCAGGTGAGACGCACACTCATGCTGTGGACGCGTGCCCAGCGGTCCTGGGCGAGCTTCTGCCCGATCCTGCGCAGCTCAGTGCTGATGACCCAGCCCCTCTTGAGAAGCAGCTGCAGGGGGTCTCCTGGGCCAGGGCCGCCAGCCAGGATGACATCACTCTGTGTATCTTCCTCCAGGCTGATGGGCTTTGCCTGCAGGACGCACATGCACTCACATTCAGTCATGAGCTTCAGGTCCTCCATCCAGCGCTGGACCGAGTCCACCTGCATCAGGTGCACCCTGCAGCCGGGGAACAGCGCCACAATGGCTGTCAACACACCACAATTTCCAAAGGTTTCCATTTCGGGCCATCTGATGTTTGCGAAACACCTACCATATGCTCATCACTGTCTCTTGCGCTCACTTACCTTAACCCTCTGATCTTCCATTAACTCCAGCTCACAGATAATAAGACTGAGGCACAGAAGTTTTAGAAGCAGATGACCAGACAAGCAACAGGCCATGAAGTCTGGCACATTAGCAGACTATATTTACAAGAAGAAGAACACAGAAATAGTCTCGATATCAAATACTGGTTATGTCGTTAGGAGCTATGGTACCTCTATGTGGTTATAGAGTGTGAACCTTTTTAAAATAATGCTTTCACAAAGAGTGTCCCAAGACAAACACGATTAGAAAGGGGGTAGAGAAGATGTTAGAACATCTGATCATCATGTTCTAGAGACAGAGGGCTGAAGCAAACTGACCTAAGAGCTTCTAAGAGGCAGGAAATGAACTAGTCACTCACTCACTAACTCATTTACTCTGTGAATCCTGCAGTGGACAGCGGTTGTTTTTTTCCTTCTAGCATCCTTCCTCCTTCTTCTGTCAATAGCAGAGGCAAGTTACATTGTTGCCTCTTGGTGTGGCGGCCTGGGCTTCGACTTTTCCCTCCTCCCAAACACAGGGCTTGCAAGGCTGCTAAAGCACAGCGCCTGAGAACCAGCACTCGGCACACAGGAAGCCTGTGGTGCTAGGGGTGGGAAGAGCTCTGCACCCCTTGGGCGGGACCCACTCACACCCCCTTCCTCAGGCCTGTAACTGAAAGGGCCATGGAAAGGCCCCAAAAGGAGCAAAAGGGGATCAGTGCCACCAAGTTGCCCCTGAGCCCTTCCCGGGAGGCCTGATTAGATGTCAGACTCACCATTTTCCCGCCCCAGCCACCCCCAGCTCGCACAGAGGCACACTCCATTCTTGTCCTTTAAGATCTTTAAGAACTAGAAAGAAAGTGGGATTTCAGAAGCTGTGTTAATTAAAATCCTAGTTATCACTTGGCCGCTAAGAGAAATGGAATGACAAAACTATTGATTTCTCTAGTATCTGAGTTATTTGGGCCAGCGAGTGTCTGTGTTTGTGGGTATGAACTCATTTAGGTGTCTGTCTATATTATCTGTATGCCAGTGTCTGGATGTCTGGCTTGGAGCTGGTGTAACTCTACCTGCACAAATCGTCCGATGATTGTGTGTGCTTATAAGCCTTGCATCAGATAAACTCGATGACTAAGAACAGCTGGGGTGGGCCTTGAGCGTGGGCTGCATTTAATGACTCAATCCCAAAGTAAAGAGTATGGAAAGGGGACGGAGAAAAAGTAAGTTTGCAGTGGAGAAACCTGACATAACCCCATCCTACTCAAGTGATCGAAATGAACCTCACTGCTTCTCAGCCACATTGACAGCATGTACCATACTTCTGATAGGATGTGATGAGAAGGGCTTTCTTCTCCCAAACACATAACCTTAGTCTCATCATGGGAAAGGCCTCAGGGACCAGCGGAGGGACAGTCTACAGAATACCTAATCAGTACTCCTCAAAACTGCCAGCATCATCACCAACAAGGTAGCACTGAGAAATTATCAGAGACCAAAGGAGACAAAGGAGACGTGATGACTGACTATAACAGGATCTCCTGGGCGGAATCCTGAAGCAGAAAAGAAGCTTCATGGAAAACTAGTAAAAGCCAAATGAAGTCTGGAGTTTAGTTACTAGTAATGGACTAATAATGGTTCCTCAGTTGTAACAAATGTACCATGCTCACGGAAGATGCTAACAATCAAGGTAACTGGGTATGTGGGGGACCTACAGGAGCGGTCTGTACTATCTTTGCAACTTGTAAATCTAAAACTATTTTAAAATTTGAACGTTTCTTTAAAGAAATGAGGTTCCGGGGAGAAAGGTAGGATCCAGCTGACAGGCCTGAGGGTTCCTTACTCCATCCACCCCACCCCGGGAAGAATTGCATTTCCATTGCTTCTTCCTCAAACAGGAGCCCAGGCTGAAACTGGCTGTCTCTCTGGTTTTGTGCCATGAGCCTCGTGGGAGAAGACCTAGAGAATGTACCATGCTCCACAGGAGCTGTCCGCTGGAGACCTCCCGCAGACAGGTAGGAGGAACCTAGCTAAGGAGCCAGGAGTGGAGGCTTCCTCAGGGAACCTGGAAGTGGAAGGAAAGGCAGTCCCCGGTTGGGCTCGGGGGTAAAAGCTGTTTTCTCGGGGGAAGGGAACATGGCAAGCCTAGTTGGCTTTGTCTTCCAGTTAGCCCCATGATCTGCCCTGGAGCCCACCAATGGCTGATCACGGGCAGGCCTCCTGGACCTGCATCAGGGAGGTTCCCTCGGGCAGAGGCAGGCCCTCAGATGCCTCATGATGATCCTGCTCCCTCCTTAGTTGCCTGAACAGGCTTTGAACCAGAGCTCCCTGGGGCTGGAACAGCCTACTGTGGAAGGAAGGACCTTGAGCATAAGAAAAGTTTCCACAGGCCCATGCCAACAAGGCTTACACATTAGCATGCAGGGGCATAAAGAGCTGGCTCTGCTACTTAAAATCTGTGTGGCTGAAGGCAAGCTACTGCTGCTTTTTTTTCCTTTTTCTGAAATTTTTATTGAAAAACATATGCACATAAAGGTGAATAAATTATAATATCAAGCTGCAGTTTGACGAATTTTCATAAGGTCAACACACTCACGTATCCAGGAACCAGGTAAGAAACATTATCAGCATCCTGGTAGTCTCCCTTGCGCCCCCTTCTGGTCACTCCCCAACCAGGATAACCAGTATCCTGACTTTCTTAACAACATACATTAGTCTCTTCAGTAAGTTTTTTAACCTCTCTGAGCCTCAATTTCTTTATCTGTAAAATAAAGATTATAATAGAACCTTCCATACCAGATAGATGAAAGAATTACATTAAATGGTGAATGTGAAGGACTTAGGACATTGCATGGCATAAAGAAATGCTCAAAAACGTTACTTCTCTTTCCTGTCCTTCCCCCATGGAATGCTTCAGCACCTACAATAATTACCATCATAATGGCTAGAAGTTTCTGAGCACATGCCACATGATGAGCCCTGTGCTGAGTGCTTTATGTGAATTGTTTTAATTTACTCCTCAAGACAAGTGTCTGAGTTAGTAGTATTATTATTCCCATTTTACAGACAAGGAAGCCAGGGTGAGAGAAGTAAAAATCACCCAGGTAGAAAGTATTTGCACTCACGTTGAAACTTTGGTCTCTCTCACTCCAGAGTCTACTCTTAACTTCTTAACCTCTTTGCTTTGCTGCTTCCCACTCTAACAACACTTCAAAAAAAAAAAAAAAAAAAAAAAAAGACGTCAAGAAGCAGAGAGCAAGATGAGACAGCCTTAACACAGGGAGACAGGAAGGACAATTTTCCCAAGCAAAGGGGGCTGCTTATGAGCAACAGGAGGAAGAAGGGAAGCTGTGAGCCATTGGCTCTGCCTAAAGCTCTGGGGTATAGGGTGGACCAGGATCCCGGGCCCCAGAGATGCAATCACTGCTTTCAGGCCAAATCCACTCCTGGCTGCCCAGTGGCGGGAGCCGCCTTCCAAGGGGGCAGCTGCAGAGGCGAGGACAGACCGGGGTGCCTTCGGAGAAAGCAGAATCTGGTTTTCTTTAAGAATAAGCTTAAAATAACTTCTATATCTAGAGATTGTTTAAACAAATACCTCCTCTTTCTCCTCCAAGGAGCAAACAAACATACTAAGAAGAATAAACTGAGCAGATTAGTAAGCGCATAGATCCCTGCCTCCTCTTAACCTCATTTAGTGCCTAGGCCTCAGGCCCCATCAAGCAGGTGCAGCCCCCTTAGGTCCAGGGCCAACTCCAATAGGGCCAGGAGGACATCAAGAGGTTCTGACCCACCAGCAGGTGGAGGGGAAGATGGGTTGGCTGCTCAAGGCATGTATATACATCCCACCCAGGCTGATTTTACCCAGTATGCCCAAATTACAACTAAACCACTGAGATTTTAATATAATTGTGTTTGGCATTTAAAAAAATAGAGAATTGGATGAAAAGCAATTCTGAAAGCAGAGGAAAAGGGAAAGTAGACAAAACCCACCAGGAATAATAATTAATATTTATTGGACCCTTATAGTACCCCAAGGATTGTATCATTATCATGCATTATTTTATGCTCACAATATCCTGATTAAGTGCATACTTTCCTGTCTCCATCCTACAGATGAAAATACAGAGGTGCAGAAGACTTATATGACTTAAGAGAGTCAGAGCTCCCTGCAGAAAACCTGATTCCAGAGACTATCTACCTACGGACCACACTCTACAGTTCTCCACCGGTCTCTCTCTTCCACCAACTTTGAGGTATCCTCAAAGGCAGGAATTGACCTCCCTCAGCATCACCAGCACTCAGCACAAGGCCTAACACATGGTAGGGATCAGTAAATATTTAAGGGATCAAGTAAACCAGAAACTGCCTGGGAAACATGGATTGTAAGCCTTGCCACACCAGCTGGAAATATTTTCTGGGCTTGTAGGGGTGTTACAAGATGAGCATGAGTGCTCTGGCCTGACACATAGGAAGCCCTTGAACTCACGCAATCCTCTGTTCTGAACTACATTTCAGGAGACATGGATAACAGCTTTGGCTGGCACATCACAGAGTAGGTGAACTCCCTGCAACGTGGTACAAGTTTAAGAGTTGGGTAAGCAACTACATTCTACAAAAGACAGCATAATAAAAACTTATGTAGTAAATAGAACTACGTGAGCAGATGTCAGCAGACTCAGAGAAACTTTTTGTACAAGTCCTTTTTCAAACATTCCTGTACTCCGCTAAGCAGTGCTCTGGTTGCCTAAAGCTTGGGTCCTTCACAACCACTGTCCCAATTCTCAGAACTTCCAGGCAAATGGTAAGGTGTGGATAAAGATACTCAAGCCCTGGCGGGGGGGGCGGGGGGGTGGTTAAACGGAGATCTTAGCTCTTACGGGAAGTGCCTGTCCCCATAGGACACCAGTAACAAACACAAAATATCCTCACCCAATTCAGTAAGCCTTAAAACATTAAGCAGTGCCTCTCAGACAATCCCTGCTTGACCTGATTCATTGAAGCACTCACTACTGATGTTGGGCATGTGCCAGGCTTTGGGCTGGTCCCTGCCCTCAGGACACTCACACCATCTAAGAGGAGAGACAGACATAAATAAATGTAACCCAACCTCATTCTCATCCCAACACCATGCACCACACATCTCAAGCATTTCCAGGAGTCTCCAGAGTTCATCTCATATACAGTTGACCCTTGAACAACCCAGGTTTGGACTGCACGGGTCCACTTACATGTGGATTTTTTATAGTGCAGTAGTGTAAACGTATTTTCTCTTCCTTATGATTTTCTTAGGAACGTTTTCTTTTCTCTAGTTTACCTTATGGTAAGAATACAGTATAGGATATATGTAATATACAAATGATGTATTAGTTGACTTTATGGTATCAGTAAGGCTTCCGGTCAATAGTAAGCTATTTATTAATAGTTAAGTTTTGGAGGAGTCAAAGGTGACATGTGGATTTTTAACTGTGTTGGGGGTGGGTGCCCCTAACCCCTGTGTGGTTCAAAGGTCAACTGGAGATTCTCCCCCCAAATCTGTCATCTTTTCTTCCTTTAGAACCCCTACACTGGATATTACCCTGGCTGTCAGGTCCTGCCAGGCCCACCCAGCATGGCTACCTTTCCTTCTAAGGGTTCTCATGCTGTCTGAATCCACTAAATATCTCAAGCTGCTCACAGTCACCACTTCTTCTCTTACTGCTGTGTCTTCTGGGAGCCATCATGCCACCATCAGAGCCAAGCATGCCACTGGGTCTTCTAGGCATCATGTGGCTTCTGTGGGGTATCACTGTTCCCATCAGAGCATGAGCTCGGGAGCTGGATTGCCCGGATTAAATCCCACATCTGCAACTTGCTACCTGCATAACTTTGGGCAAGTTACTCAATCTCTCTGTGCTTCAGTTCCCTCATTGGTAGAAAGGAAATGATAATAGTACCCAGCCCCTAGGCTTTCTGTGATTATTAAGTGAAGTGACTATCTACATATACATACATATGCATATATGCAAATATGTATATTAGTTGCTTAGAATAATGCCTGACAGGAAGTATTATACATGTTAATTGTTATTAGAGAAGTTTCAACTAAAGCAGCTGTTTCATCAGAATTTAATTACTTCAGAGTAGAGAAATAAGGAAAATTCTGGGAAGATGGCCGTCATGACAGCAATTTTTAAATCTCTCTAAATCCCCACATGAGAAACTGACAAACAACAAAGATAACAAAGCCAAAACCCTATGGATAAAATTTACAACAAAACTAGATAATAAAACATCCCCACAAACCTCAAAATACAAGCAGGTGCGGACAGCTACAAGACCTGCTAGGAGTTATCTGTCTGAAAGGAAAGAGGAAGCAGTGGGGTGGTGTCTGATGAATATGAGAGAGGAGAGCCCTGCCCCTATAGTCACTGGGTATTTACTGGAAAACATAGCATGACCATTCAAGAATAGTCACTGAACTAGAAGGGGATTTGGCTCTCCAATATCAGGTGAGTGCCAGGCACCCACGAAGAATTCTCAAAACTGACCCAGCAGGAATCTCTTCTCTAACAAAGTGCCATATGGAGAAGAAATTTCTGGAAGCAAAATCAGAATTGAGCAGGACCAGGACCTCAGAGACAAAGGTGAGCGATTCATGGAAGGGGTGGTGGTGGAGTTGGAACTCTCAGAAAACAGATCACCTGACTTTGAACCTTACATGAAAACAAAGCTGGAGCTATATGGATTGAGAACAGCCTCCCTGCACCCTGTCTCCCTCTAAAAGTTCATGAAAACTAATTTCATGTAAAAATAAGCAACACAAAAATTACTGAAGTCTCATCCCATGCATAATCATTTTAAAAAGAGAATAAATAACAAAATAATATCCCTACAATGAGAAAATACCAGGAAAATAGTCTCACAAAACAGAAGGAAACATAATGTACTAGTTCAAAATGAATTTAAAATTTTTAAAAATGATGTAAGATGTGAAAGAGAAGCACAAAACCTCAGAAAGGAGATATCTTAAATAAGAAAAGAATTAGACATAAACAGGAAATGTCATCTTTGAAACAAGATTAAACAAGAAGAAAACGTGGGATAATGCCTTAAGAAAATCAAATGCAAAAAAGAAAAAAAATGTTTTAAATTTTTAAAAAAATGAAGAAAGAGCTAAAAATAGATTTGTGAGAAAGTGACAAAGATTAAGGATGGGCAAAGAAGATCGGACATAACATACAATAAGAGTTCCAGAGAGGGGTGCCTAGGTGGCTCAGCCGGTTGGACATCCAACTCCTGATTTCAGCTCAGGTCTTGATCTCAGGGTCATGAGTTCAAGCCCTGCCTTGGGCCCCACGCTGGGTGCGGAGCCTACTTAAAAAACAGAGAGAGAGAGAGAGAGAGAGAGAGAGAGAGAGAGAGTTCCCTAGGGAGGAACCCAAAACACAGCAACAAAATACATGTGAAAAGCTATGAGCTGGGAGAATGTTCCTGGAAAAAAAATATTGTTTCAACTATATATTGAAAAGGCATACTCTGTACATGAAAGCAAACATACACATATTCTAGTAAGATTACTGGACTTTTAAAAAGGAAGACAGGAAATCCTTTGTTACTTGTAGGGAACAAAAAATTTATGCTATCATCAGTTTGGTTTGTTTCTTTTTGTGTGTGTGAGGACAACACTTTATACTAGAAAAAAAAAGTAGAGTGACTTTTTTTTTAATAGAGAAATAAAATGTGAGCCAAAGACCTTATATTCAGCCAAAATGACTTTCGAGTATGAGGTGAGCAGGAAGTGACGCCAGCACCAGCATGTTGGAGGACAGTCATTCGAGATCTTGGATACTGGACACTAATTCACACAGATGATGAATGAAAAGGGACAAAGATGAACCCCCAATTTTTCACTTGAGCAGAGGATAGACAGGAGAAACAAGTTCAGAAGACAGCTCAGTTTGAGGCATGTTGAGCCCAGTGGGCCCATTTCTTCCTTGGAGTCCAGTCCCTCTCTCTGGACTGTCCTCACGCAGCACTTCATTCCAGAAACATCCAGGCACTCCCAGCATCCACGCAGGGTGTGCGGCCCACACACTCACACAAATCCCACCCTGAATGCTCATTCAGTCCTTGGTGCCCACTACGTGTGCAGATTGTTCTAGCTGCTTGGGGTACACTGGTGAGCAAAACAAACATCTCTGCCTCTCCCCCTAGAGCAGGGGGCAGTAAATATAATAATAATAAATACAATGAATGAAAAAGGATAGAATATGTTAAAAGCAGACCATTTCTCTCTGAGTTAGAGTAAGTATGGATGAGATTGTTGCTGCAGGAGGCAGCGAGGTAACTGCCATTTTCAACAAATGGTCAGGCTCGCTGAGAGAGTCCTGGGCAAAAGCTTCCGGGCGGTGGGAGTATTGAGCACGTTGAGATATGGGTACTGAGCAATCCAGGCAGAGGGACCGGAGTGTGCAAAGGCCCTCCTTGGGAGTATGCCTGATTTATTTGAGAAATGGTAGGGAGATCAATGTGGCTGGAGCAAGGGAACAATGAGTAGGACATGAGCTCTGATCTAGGCTAGATCACACGGGGCCTTGGGAGCCACTGTGAGCACTCCAGGTTTCCCCTGCGTAAAGAGGAGCATTCTTCCCCAGCATCGAAGGAATCTTGTCACCAGATGTCAGCTGGGTCCGCCTAACCCCTACGCCTCTCTACAACCCAACCTGGAAGGCTGCCTCACTAGGGGCTTTGTAAAAACAACACATCGATTCATTTAGTGTGACTTAACCTCGCTCTGCAGTGAATTGTAAACTGTTTACTAAACAGTTAATTTAAGCACAATTATTTACGCAACAAGCTATAAATAATTTACAATGTGGTTAGGGTATTAACTTCTAACCCCTCCTCACTAAGGCCCTGGTGAGGCCCCAGCTACTTGGGGCTAGAGGAAATGTTGCTTCTCTGATCTTACTCAAATCTTCCAATGTTTTCATTGCCCTGCTTCGGATCCACCCTGAATCCCACACTGAGCTGCATTGGCACGGGCCCTTCCATGCACTAGGTCTTTGCAACTCTCCATCCCTAACTGCTCCAAGTTCACGTTGCCAGTGGAGAGCCTTCATGGCATGTGGTGTTGGGCAGCTCGCAGAAGTCCTGTTTCTAGCTTGCAACTGACCCATGTGGGCAATGCTGGAACCAGGAAGGAGGCTTTCTCCCCTACAGTGGACTCTGCAAAATGGCTCTTGCACCCACTTATTATGCTGGGGTTGGTCTCTTTCCCTGTGTGATCTCTGTGTTCTTGGCCATCTCTGGGGCAGATGGCTCCATGCTGTAGCACGGGAAAGAGTTTTCAGATTGTCTTCCAGAAACCCCCACTTCCATTACTCACCCTACCCACTTTGATATATGTGTCCCCTAGCATTTTCTGTTCATTAAACTGTCCGGTATAACATGGTAAGAGAGAGTTAATCCTACATTTCAGGTATTTCCAGATATTTCCAGGAGTATGGGTTAGGGGGAATGAGGCCGGCCAATATATCCTGAGGCTAACAACTAGGAATAATTAGTGAAGGGGGCATGGTAATGCCACTAAGTCACTTTGCCCCATCCATTTCTCCAGGTTGTGGCCTTCTATGGGAGGGTCTGAAGGCAGGGAAGAGAGCTGACCACTCTAAATATTCAACTTAAAAAAAACCTAGCATAGTTCCAAGCATGTTATAAAGAAAACTTTGAGTACCTTGCTTGAGCCAAGCATGCATCAAATGCTTGCACATATGATCCCTGTCTTGGATTCACAGAAACACTATTTAGTATGCCCATTTTACAGAGGAGGGAAAATTGAGGCTCAGAGAGGTCAATGGCAGAGCCTAAACATCACTCCAGGTCTGCTAACTCCAAAGCCCACGTCCTCACCACCCACCCCCCAGTCTGTCCAGGACCCCGGTGGAGTGAGTTGTTGTTTCAGAAAGCCAAGGAACATGAATTTGGCTCCAGGTAACTATTTCCAGTCCAATAAGCCAGTATGCTCGTTTGACAACTGCCCACACTCTGATGACTCAGAGCCTATCTTGTTAACTCTGTCAAACTCGGGCAGTTTAGATGTGCCCCAGGGAGAAGGTGGTGCCAATTAACATTCCCTGGCCTTTCATTAACTCAGGAATGACTCATTTTTAACCTCTTAAAAGGCTCCATGTGTGTCTCAGCATTGCCAGCCTACGTAGGAGAGCCGGGATGAGCCGGGATGACGGTACTGACAGCAAAAACACCTGATGACACACCATCCCCCGGGGCCCCTTCCCACCTCCGCCTCTTCATCAATGCGCACTCACGATCACGACACTTGCCTCCCTGGAGTCACAGTCCCCTGACCTGCCTTCCCCCTCATTCCCAACCTCTGTCCCAGCCACATGGAGTTCTCTCAGTCCCTCTGCCGTGACTTCCAGCCCCCCCAGCCTCTGCACAGGCTGGCCCCTCTCTCCCCATCTCCTCTTCACCTTGCCAATGCCCATTCACCCCTGAAATAGGTTGCTCCGACTCCAAGGGGAGCTTATGCCCCACCTGTCCCACGGGTCTGTAGCGCTCTATCGTTCCCCCATTGTGACGCCGGCCTTGATTGCTTCACTACTGGATTCCTATCTGCTTCATCCACTGGGCTCTAAGGGCGGGGCTCATGTCTGTCATGAGCTCCCTACGTGGCACCCTGGCACAGGACCTGGTACATTGAGGACGCTCAGGGTATGTTTATGGAACTGAACTAGGAATCCAAAGGGAATAATAATAACCAGTACTGTGGTGCGGCCTCACTGGCTCGGGGTGAAGGGCAAGATAAAACCCCGAATCATTACTGCCAACCTTTATGAAGCCTGGGCTTCGTGCCAACTCTCATGTGGATGGCTTCATGGGTATTATCTTATTTGTTTCTCATAATGACCCTATGAGGAGGACATTCTTATTGTCTTATGTTTACAGTTAAAGAAACTGAAGCTTGGAGAGGGAAAGTAAACTATCTAACATTCCCCGCTGGTAAGGGGCAGAGTCTGACTCTGAACCCAGCCCATCACACTCTAGACCTCGCATGCTTAAGTGCTACTCCAGGCTTTAGGAAAGGTCGGGCCCTGTCCAAATGGCATGTTTAGCACTGTCAGGTAAAAATTATAAATGCATTCGCACACACACAAGTTCAGCATTAGCCTGCCCTCAACCTTCACAGCTCTCCCACAGGACCTGATGTGTAGACTGAAAAGGGTTTAGCTTTGTCTTTCCCATTCTGCTCTCCTTCCTTTAAGGAGAGTATTTTCATTTGCCAAAGTGGAATGTTTAGGAGAATTCACAGATCGAATGTGTCAGTTGCCATCCTGGTACCTCTGCATAGTTCTGGAAAATGCTGTTGACAGTAGACAAATCACCACTAGAGGGTTTTCCAAGAGCCAGTCTACACTGTGGGCAAAACTCTGTAGATTCAACAGCCTCCAGTCCCCACCACTAGGTCCCCATTGCCTCCACCACACCATCGCTCCACCTCCAAGCCTCAGGCTCTGACCAAGGTTCTCTATCCCCAGTAGTGGGCAGACTCTGAGGACCAAAGATCCTTCATCTTGGGGGTCCACGTGTGGAGCTGCCCTCCAAAAGGGCCCCTACAGGCAGAGGCCAGAAGTTGCCTGTCCCTTCAAGCCCCACAGCTGGCGTGTGCTAGGGCCAGGCCTAGAGCCCTGATGTCCTAGTGCTTTCTGTGTACCTGCTCACCAGCCTGTCCTAGGAGCTGAGGACAAAACTAACCAGGAGGAAATTCCAGCACTCACAGAGCTCGGCTGAGACCCCAAACAGGCAAGAAAGCACCAGGAATCCACTCTAGTGGTAATTCCGACAGCAGCTAACGTGCAATGAGCCGGGCAATGTTGTAAGCCTTCTCTATGCATTATCTCTTTTATCCACTGCCCACCCCTGCAATCTAAAAGAGAAAACTATTATTGCCCCCATTTACAGATGGGGAGACTTCTATCAGAAGAGGTCACATGGTGAGTTAAGTGGTAGAGCCATTACTCAGACCCAGTCTGTGTCTCTACTCTTATCAACTAAACACCACACGGTCAGCACGAAGCCATCAAGAAGCTGTGAGCAGGATGGCGGAGGACCACAGGAGACAGAGGGCCTGACTTGGCCTGGGAATATGTACACAAAGGAAATGACATTTGCCCTGGTTCTTAGAGAAGAGGAGTTGGCCAGGCTGACAAGGGCAAAAAGACCTCCACACAAATGTGAAAAAGCCTAGAGGCATAAAAATAGAAATAGGCCAAGGAGTTTCACTGGACTCAAGCATGGGTGTGTCTCTGCCCCTGTGGCCAGGAAGGGCCTAAAGGGAGAGATAGAAGCCAGGTGATCAAAGACCCGGACTTGATTAGGAATTTGGACTTAATCTTAAAGACAATTTGGAGCCACTAAAAACACTGTAGAGCAGGGCAGCGACATCATTGTGCAGAGAGTTAGCAGAAACTGGACCAGAGCAAGGTTAACTACAAGACCGAAGGCTGACCTACCTGGAGCTGGTGGGCATAAAGCAGAGAGAGGATAGAAGCGTGAACTTGGCAGTAACACAGGAGAGGAAGTGGCTGGTCTGGGAAGGAGAGGAGACGATGTGAGGGTGAAGGAGGAAAAGGAGCAAGGCTGGCTCCTGGGTGTCTGGTCTGGGTGAGGTAGAAAACCCACGCAGGGAAGAGCTAGTTCTCATTTTGCTTGGTTCTAGGGCGAGGCATGATGACAAGCGGGATACACAAGGCCACAGCAGATGGGGGGCCCAGGCCCTACAGAGAGGTCCATTAAGGACGCCCCAAGCTTTCCCGGAGAGGAGACTAGGCCTGGTGAACCCGGTATGGCCCCACCACAAGCCAGTCCACTCCCAGCCTTGGCCACCATAATGAGCCACATAATGAGCTGCTCTTCTCAATTTTGGAGTCTAGGGACTGCAGCTCATTAAGGTTTGGACTGCATTAGTGCTGAGCATCCCATAATTGCATAGCTCGCCTGACTCTCTGTCATTAGCTCTCATCTCCCTGGGCTCCACCTCTCCTATTGGATTTGCTGATTGACCCCAACATAGAAAGTCTGGCTATACAAGGCAGCCCTCGCTGTGTAGTGGGGACTGCCTGCTGGCCCTGAACCTCACAACTCCCAGTGGTTCAACCATCCTCAGCCCTAAACTACGAGCTGCCATTTCCCTACGGAAATCTTTCCTCTGCAAGTCCAAACGACTGATCTGATTACTCACACAGAGGAAGGGAACTGAAAATCGAGGTCAAAGCAGATGGGCTGGCAACAAGTCACATTCCCTTCATGGTGGAAAACCACCACAGTCAGGACGGGGTAGGGTCTCTGGCCAAGGAGCCTGAAGGGCCAGGGGCCAGGACTGGAATTGGATTTTCTGTCTCCATCACGAACTGGAATCTGAGCCTGATGCTGTCAAGATTGCCCCCGTGCCTGGGGAGCAGGGAGGGCATTGCAGACAGTGAATGGGACTCCCAGGAGCCCTCCCCGTTCTCACCAGAGCCCCGGAGAGAAACGGATGCCTGCTCCCTGAGTAACCCCCTTGTTCTCTGATGGCGGCTTTCCTGGACATCTGGAAGAAGGTGACCAAAGCCTAAAATCTGGGTTTTCTGCAGTCTGGCAGATTCCAAACACAAAGCCAGATGTAACCACAATCATCTCAACATACCAGGGTACTGGTAGGATGATTTTTTTTTTAAGCTGGAATTATCCAGGGTGGAGTTGGAATAGGGGAAGGGAAGAGTGTAGTCTCATACCAAGAAATTGCAGTATGAAACAATGGGCCCCCTAAACTGTTCCTAAGTCAGGGGGAATTAACTACCCACTCAGCAAGCAGGGAGGCTTATCAAAAATAGAGCACCTTCGTGTACCAAGTGCTCTTTCCTTCGGCCCCTAACAGCACAATGATGGTTGGAGAGCACCATCCCCATTTTATGGATGTAGAAAGAAGCTTAGAAGCATTACATGACTTGTCTAAGACCTCACTGCTAATAGTCCTAATAAAGTTAACATGGATCAAGTGTTTATTACATTCTGGGCTCTGTGCGAAGGGCTTGATTCAATCTTAATTCCTCACTTAACCTTCAGAATAATTCCATGGGGTCCATGTAACTGAGATTTGGTAGGTTAAATGACTTGGCCAAGGTTACACACTGGATAGGTAGAAATAAGAATCCAGGCAATCTGAGACCAGAGTGGCTATGATTATGCTATGCTCTTTGATATCTTCAGCAATTGAGCTGATATTCAAACCCTCAAATGTACAGCCAGCGCCCTCTGTACTATGGTAGACTAACCTTCCATGACGTATTGATACCTTTTTAAAACTTATAATCATTAAAGACAATGGCGTGTCCAGTCATGTTTCAAACCCTTGCCCCATTTCTTTCTGGGAGAGAACTGGATGCATGTTGTTTGAATTCAGGACAGAACAGTGGCCCACTGACCCCATCATCACATACCTCTGACAAGTTTGCACCGGAAGGACTATCAGAGCAGGGAAGCCAGGGAGACTATGCAAATGAGGAGGGAGTGACCCTCTCAGGATTTCCAGCTGCAAAGGGGTCCCCTCCTACCCCTCCTTGCCCTGCCTCTGCTTCTGTCTCTTAGACGGCCCCCTTCAGTCATCAAAGCCCATCACTGGGGAAAGGTAGCTGTGCCTGACCCTTCAGATACCAAAGGGAACATTTTTTCCCAGCTCAGCAGACCCACGCCCTGACCCCCAGCTGCTCCTACCAGTTCCTCATCCCCAGCTAACCTGACTGGCCTGGCCATCCAATGCTCCCCCAAAACACTGGGGGTTAATAGTTTATGGAAATCTGTGCCTAGAGTCTTGTTGGCTCATTTTAATCTCTTTTCACTTAGAATGGAACTTTATTCCTTCAAAGTCCGGGATTTGGATTCCTTTGCCTTACCCTAGTCTACCCACTGGGTGGAGAGTTTTCTGCAAAAAGAACACTTCACTATGCCAAGAACACTTGGTAATGGACTCCAAACTTTACCGAGCACCCCAATGTGCCAGGCACTAGGCGAGGTGCTGGGATTACAGAGGGGGTCTGGTGAGAGGAGTGTCTCCAGGGGGGTAGGACCTTGCGCAGTGACACATTCCCAGCACCCAGCACAGCACCTGGCACGTCATAGGCATTGACAAGTGCTTACGGAATGAGGAAACGAATGAATGTAAATAAGGAATTATGGCTCATTGGGCTACATATGGCACTGTGAGGCACGCAGAAAGAATTGTGGGAGCAGAGAGAAGGGAGGCTTAGTCCAAGTTATGATATCTGAGAAAGCTCCCCAGGCCAACACTGGAAGGGTGCCTTCGAGTTCTTCAGGAGAAGAAGCAGAGTTGGAGGATGATGGGGTTTCTGACAGAAGAAACAGCTTATACAAAGGAGTGGAGGCACGGGACCACATGCTGGGAACGTGGCAAATCCTAAGTGTAATCAGAGGTGTGGAAATGGAGTCAAAAGCAAGGACTTCAAATTATAAAGCATGTTGGAGTGCTGGGGTTCATGGGTTTATCTGTCTTCTATGCCACCAAATCAGAGCACCCTATTCCCCTATAGAACATTTCTCTTGGATACACCAAGGGGCTTCCATAAAATCTGAACAGGGCATACCCTTGGATGTTGGAAGGGGCTCCCACGCTAGTATGTCTTGCAGTTTCCATCCCAGCTTCAAGGCAAACACTAGACCTCTTTGCGCATTTCACAGGAAGGAATGAGAAGATCTTGTTTTGGTCAGTGGGATTGCTTTCCCAGCCCTAGGCACTAAAGGGTGATATTTTTATCCAGAAAAGGGGACAGACTATCCAAAACTCATTCACAAACTCCTAGCGTATTAGAACTGGAAGGGTCCCTGGGGAAACTTTTGCCTACTTCCTCATCTTCAGAAGAAACTAAAGCTCAAAGAGGAAGAAGGATTGTCCAATGACACACAGCAGATTAGTGAAGGGTCGGGGCTGGGAAGGAAAGAAGGAGGGAGGGAGGGAAGGAAGGAAGGTAGGAGGGAGGGAGAGAGGGAAGCCTCTGGTTTCTAGTCCATGCTCCCCACTGCAGTGTATTCTCCTGCACGAGATTTAATGATGAAATTGCAGACTTTTTTTCCAGTAAACATAAAACCAAAGACTAAAAATATTTCTGAATTACTTTTCTTTAGAAGAAAAAAAAAAAATCTCTCTCCAGCTCTCTGACTCCATCAACCAATTAAATCTTTGGCTTCCACTCAGAAAGAGGCTTTAAATTAATCAAGATAAAACTAGCTTACTCTTTCCCTCCAAGCAGCAACTTTCTACCAAAAAGAATGAGAGTAGTTTGCTGGAGACAGGAGTGTCTTGGGGAAAGGAACAAAATCCAAGCCATTTAATTTAACTTCTCACACTCACCTGAGACTCCTCAGCCATTTGTCATTCATTCATCAAAATTCTATTAAATATTTATTCATTCAACAACCACTCTTTGAGCTCCTACTGTGTACATTCTAATCACAGGAGCATAGCTATGAATCAGAACATAATTCGGCCCTCAGGACATGGACATTTATCACTGAGTAGGGTGATGACATTTACATAAATCATCACCCCACAACCCAGGGAAAATTACCCAAAGTAAATTCCTAGTCCAAAGTAAATTTCATCTGAATGAATGAGTGAATGAATGAAACTGGTGTCTACTACAGATCACTGCCACATGAGAATTCCACTGGGGCTAGGACATAGCACTTCTAGAAACAGCTTAAGGATTAGTTCAGAAAAGGCAGGACTACACAGATGGGAAGGTGGGGGCCTGAAGAGTATTTTGAGAGCTCCATTCCCTTCTCTGAGCCTCAGTTTCCCCACCATCATGATGGGATCTGAGGAAACTTCCAGCACTAACATTCGATAATTCTCTGAGCCCAGTTCCCAGCACTGTATGGAAATTTAAACCCAATCTCTCTTCCTAAAAATAACTATTGAATCATTGTCCCTCTGCCTTCTCAAGGTCATGCCTGTGTCTCTGTGGATTTCTCTTGGGAGATGAGAGAAGTGAGGGAATTCGATTCTAACTTTGATTGGCCTTCCTTTCTGTTTAAACAAGAGAAAAAATATCCAATTATCCCATTGACAATTACAGTCTGCACATTTCACCGCAGGCATAGAAAACAGGCCAGCAACAGAAAACCAGCCACAGACCAGGGGTGCACACATGCAAGCCATTATCTACTTGGAGACAGGCTGGCCTGTGGTGGCCCCCAGTGGCTCAGAAGCTGGATGGCTCCTCGCCAGCAGGCCAGGCCATCTGGGAGGCCGCTTGCCATTAACTGCAGCAGCACCCACCCTAACTCATCTCAAACTTCGGGCTGAACAGAAAGCAGGTGAGAAAGTGAGTCACTGACAGTGAGCGATCTCAAACCAAAGACCCGAGTTGTATGCTTGTATACATGCAGGCCTGATCAGGTCAAGAGATACATCAGTGAGTCCCACGAGGGAAGGGACCATGTCCATTTTGGTCACCAACATGTCCTTAAGCACACAAGCATCACACAAGGCGCATGATCTGCACGCAAGACATACAGGTAGAAAAATTTTGTGGAAGGCTAATGAGTAAACAACTACCTGAATGAATGAGGGAATGGTTTGTTTATGTGATGGCCCCAAGAACACTGTGGAAAAGAGATAGGATAGAGTATTGGCCAGCACTCAGGCTCAAGCATCATCTGGAAACATCTATCCAAGCTCTACTCCTTATAAGCTCTGACCTTGGGCAAGCCTCAGTTTCCTCATGGGGCAGATGTTTGTGCTGCTCAGATTCCCCTTTAAGGAAGGACTTGTTGCCTCCAGCTGCTGGGAGTATCATTAGCTAAAAGCCTCCAGCCGTCAGGCCCTCAGACTGTCTCAGAGCCACCTCATCTAAGGTCATGCCCTGCCCACAGCTGCCCACTTGAAAGACATATCAAGTGGGACGTGAATGAAGGCCCTGGCCACCCTGGCCACCCTGGCCAATGAACAAAACCATGATTCCAAAGCTCCCTGTGAGGGTAGCTGAAGTCATTCAGCTCCTCTTCTCCCTCCCCGAGTCCTCCTTCTGTCCTCTCCCCCCACCCCAGGTGCTGGCCCCAAAGGCACTCCCTAATAACCATCCTGAACTCGCAACTCCATCCCAAAGGCTGCCTCCCAGGGAACACAACCTGTGACCCATCATTTGCAAAAGAGCGATAATAACCCGCACACAGAATGCCATCTGACAGGCAGGTTCAGTGGGAGCCAAGGTCACACAGCCGGTAGGGAGTAGCGCTGGGACTTGAGTCCAAGTCTGATTCCAAGGCCTATATGCTTTCAACCCCTTAGATCCACATTATCGTTTCCAAGAGTAGGGTTTTGTTCTTTGGCTTATTTATTGTTTTTAAAGCTGAAAGGTTTCCCGGAGATTCAGATAAAGTTGGAGTTGAGAACCCTAACACTCCCTCTCTTATCACCCACGCCGATTCAGCATGGGATCCCAGCCCCTGACCTGGGACGCCAGAGTGCCCTGCCCTCTACTTTCTCCCGGGAGCCCGCACCTAGATACGTCTTTTCTGATGCTATTTATTCATAAGGGTCTCAAATACCAAAGGCCTAACACATATGAGTCACCCAAGCTGCTGGCTGACCCCACGCAACTTGACAGTATTTATTTATTTTGCATATTGAAGTGAACAATGGCACTTCAGAGTGAAATTCAGTTTCAGAGGAACACAGCAGAGAGAAGTCAATTATCTGGCATTAATTATTTATGTGGGGACAATAACCATGGTGTTATTCCTCACTCTAGAGGCCTCTAGAGCTTGGAACAAGAGGAAAGAAGAGGTGGCTGCTATTATCTGTCCACAGTGCAGCATTGCATTGGATAAATTAACCCCTCTGATATCCCGTGAATACACATAAGCCTTCTTTGTGAACATGGTTCATGCACCTGCCCCCAGAACACAATTAATAGGCTGGTAGGCCCAGGGATTGCATTTCCCCAATATTCTGGCCAGGCCAGGCTCTGAATATATTAAAGGAACTAGCACCTTCTCTCTGCTCCCCACCCTGCCCTATCAGAACTTTAGGGCTGAAGAAGTTCTAAGCAAACCTCTTCTCAGATTGCAGCTTTGTGGCCAGCTAGAACTCTTGGGGTCACATTAGTCCAAGCTTTTCCTCCCAAGGTGTGTGTGTATAATATCAGTTAGAAACCCTAGTTTGCCTCCAAAAGAATACTAATCAAATTTCTAAATCATTGCCATGTAATTTAACTTCCTTGTATCCTTAAAACTTCTGAGGAGATTGTAAGTGGGGGAGAGAGAGAGAGTGTGTGTGTGGTTCCCCAACGCAGAAAGGGTCTGATCTACCTTTGCCCCAATTCTCTACCCCAGGGACCCAGTCCTCATCTGGAGAGCTTAACATTGATGGAGTGGTTCCTGTGTGCAGGCAGATGCTTTATACATATTATCTGAAATTCTCATTACAACCCAATGATGTAAGTATAAATATCCCCATTTCATAGATGAAGAAACTAAAGCCCAAGGTCACAACTAATAAAGCAGCAGAACCAAGAATTAAGCTGAGGCCATCCTGACTCCTAACCACTGTCCTAAACTGCTCTGTGACCACAGCTTCCCCACCCCCAGCATAGGTGCTGGTCTGACCATCCCAGGACCCATGAGGCTCTGAGGAGGTGTCCCAAAGCCCTATTGCGTTGGGTGAGGTCATCGAAAGTACATGGCCACCAGTTGACCTGTGCGCAGGACCCTGGCCATCAGAGGCTTCCCCCCCACCCACCCTGTCCTTGGAATGTGCATTCCACTTGCCTTCCCCACTCCCAGAGGTGGCACCAGGGGACAGAACCTTGAGATAGTGCTGGGATGCTGAGACCATCTGGATGGTATACACGACTGAACCCGCTTAAGGCCTCCGTATAAACTTTTAAGATTTGGTGGCAGGTGTGGAATCCACACGTCTTGCTGCCACTCAAGACGAGCACCATATGTAAGTTCCCTTGTCTGTTTAACCTGCTGCGCACCAGTCTGGAATGGCCCACCTGTTTCTTTGGTCTCTCCCTGCCCTCCACTTATAGAGGCTGGCTTCAGATTGCACCTGGGAAGCTCCCCAGGCGCTTCTGAACCAACACACTGCCCATCTGGTACGGAGGTACTGACCTACTGCCCGGTCTGGACAGGAGCCAGGAAGACTACGATTCCACTTCAACTAGAACAGCTCCGCTTTCTCCTGGCTTAAAATATTAAGCTGCTGGGAGTGACCGCTGGCGATTTCTTATTTTCTCAGTGAGGTCACTGGCCAGAAGGGGTCCGGAAAGGGATTTCTAGAAGACTGCCCTGAGATCACCTTCATGAAGAGCCACAGTGGACCGCTGCCATGCAGCAGGCACTCGATAAACAAGAGCGCCCCCTATGTAGCTTTCCCTGCGCGACAGACCCTTTGTACGCACTAACTCCTTCCGTTCACACATGAACCCAATGAAGTAGGTACTCTTTTCATCCCCGTTTTATATGTGAGGAACTGAAGGGCTGACAGGGTGTGAGAACTTGCACAAGGCCACACAGCTAGTAGGAGGTAGAACCTGACTTCGAAACCAGGCTGTCATGAGATCAAAGCTGATGACCACTGCTCACACCCCATGAAAGGCCTTCAGCTCTTCCAACACACGTGGATCCTGAAGGGTCTGCCTCTCACCATCTCTGAGCTCTGCCTAAGACACACCGTGTGGAAAGATATTTGGGCCCCCATATGATCCCTTATTCTCAGCATCAGGCTGCACAGAAAATTCCTAGCTATATCTCTAACAGTGTTTCCCATTCTAAGATGGCATGCACGAACTGTATGTCATACCCATAAACCTTGTTATAAGGATGACTTTGGGGGAGCAGACTGATGACCTCATAAAGGTTAACCCAGTACTAGTAGACTTTTAGCAAATAGTCAACATTTTTTCTGATTTTAAAAGCAACATACACTTAGAAATATATTCAAAAACCAAACAATATAGAAATGAACGATGTGATAATTCAGGTGGACAGGTGGTTAAGGATAGAATAAAGGTAAGATGTCAGTGATGCCTGTAATATGTAAAACAAAACATACAAAACAAAACAATGACTTAACAGTCTTGCAAGGGCTACTTGGATTCTGTTGCCTCAAAATGGCCCCATCAAAATGTCTCAGGAAAAAAAAAAAAAAGCAAGGCAGAAGTCCTGAGCACTCGATTACACAGCTCTTCCATAGATCAAACCTGCATGAGAATGACCAAAGAGCCTGGTGTGCCCAGGACTGAGGAATTTTCAAAGTCACAACTTTCAGGGCCAAAATCAGGACAGTCCTGGGGCAACCAGGACAGCTGGTCACCACGGATTCACTGCCTTGGTACTTTCCCCTTTGTTTCTGGTTCTGGCCTCCAGGACCAGCCAGGTCCCCACGGCCTTCAGCCATGTGAAGTCACCTCTGGGGCCCCTGTCTCTCCTTCTCACCTCATCATCTGGGCTTCAACTTCTGCTCAGTGTATTCCTGCCTCCTCCTCCCCACCTCTCTCCCCCAACCCAACTCAGGGAAATAAATATCCCCTAGGATCAGCTCTGTGCTCTGTTCCCTCCCTGGTGCCCTGCGAGAAGGAGAAGACGCCTAAGGGTAGACTGTCCTTTCAAAAAGCTCAGAGAGAGCCTTCCATAACCCCGAGTGCCCCCAAAGGCTCCAGCCTCCTGGCCCAGGTGGGATAGGGAGCCTCCCCTGGGGTCCCCTATCTTAGCAGAACACCCCATTCAATTATTTTTTCATTGTCTGCCTACACCTTAGACCCCAGCTCCTTGGGGGACTGGACATGCCTGATTCCTCCACGTCTCAGGGCCCAGTTCTGTCAGTATTTGCTGAGTCAACATGGCATCCCCAATACCTTGCCTTAAGCTTCCTCTCCAGGACAGTGCACAGAGAGGTGGGACCACCAGCAACTTCAAGATCCTGGAGCTGGGCCTCAGCCAGAGGCCAAATGGAGCAGGCCTGGCCC
Source organism: Zalophus californianus (assembly GCF_009762305.2). NCBI lineage: Eukaryota > Metazoa > Chordata > Mammalia > Carnivora > Otariidae > Zalophus > Zalophus californianus. The sequence goes on along the minus strand of NC_045605.1, from coordinate 70,045,662 downwards.
TAAGAGATGGACTTACCGCTGACCCGGCAGAGGGATGGCATCCAGGTGGCGGCCTCCAGGCAACGCCATCATGTTGATCCCAATCTGCAGCAAAGCCTGCCCACAGCAGTCGTGACCCTGGAAAAAGAGAGGGCAGGACCGGGTCAACGGATGCCCTGAGAGAAGAGGTACAATCACTTTTTCTCCTGGTTCCTGGCCCCAAGGAGCAAGGCAGGTATGGAGGAAAGGCCCCAGCACCCTCTTCTTTTTGAAAAAGTTTAGACTCCACTATCCTCACACAAGTAGTGTAGGACTTAGTCCTATGTCCCAAGCTCACTAGGAATCCCTACAGTCTTTTATCTCCCATTATCAAACATTTGCCTGATCCATCTTGTTTTGTACCAAATGTTGGGACACACAGACCAGCAAATATTGCATGGGATGTACTTATACTTTAAAAGTATCTATGTCTTATCTGAAATTCACATTTATGGGCCTCATGTATTATTTGCTAAATCTGGAAACTCTACATGCTAATTCTCCATAACCATCACAGCCCTGGGTTACTCACTTTTTGATTATGCCTGTGAAATGTGACTCTATAATGAGCATGGTGGTTGCTTCCCCAAATCCATTCCACTTCAGATGATATAATTTCACCCAAACTGCTAGTAACTGGTTCAGGAATAGGCATGGGACTCAATTTGGACCAATGAGCCATGACAGGACTGCTTCCAGAAAAAGTTTTCTTTCTCCTAACTGCAAACCACAAGGAGACAGTATCTCTCCCCTTGGACCTGAGTAAAGAAGCATGTCACTTCATTGCTGCTAGAGCTGTCTTGCAATCAAGAGAGGACCCAGCTGGGAGAATAAAGCTGGCGCGCAGAGAATAATAAATCTGGGTCCTTGATCCCCAAGCCACTGAATCAATGAACCCTGGAGTCTGGCCCATCCCTAGGCCTACCTATTATGTAAGATGAGAAAGTGGTTGTTGTTGAAAATGAAGGTTTTGTTAGTGGACAGCCAAAAGCAGCCTAACTGATAAAGGTAAACCAGGCTCTTAGGGGCCTCCAATCCCAGCACTGAGGACCCATCTGACTTGCCTGTGTCCCACAGATTGGACCAAGACAAAAGTGTCCTTCCACTTATTTGACTCCTCCTGTCACCTGTCCCTTCCTTGTTCCTACCTCTCTGCCTTCTCCTTCTCCAAGACAGTGAGGAAGCCCTCCCCGAGGAAAAGGGAGATTCTGTCACTTTTGCTGGGGTAGAGCAACACAGGAGAGGACTGGCCATCACCCAGCATGCCCTGAACTGGAGGACAGCAGATTTCACGACTTTCCGAGAAAACACAAGTATGAGCTTGTGGGAAGAGACAGTTAAGAATGGTAGGATAAGTCCGGAAAAATTAAACTCTTACTCCATGAGTACAAATAACCCTTGCGAGAAAAGAACGGAGGAGGACTTTAATTAACAGTGACATCGCTGGACATAAAGTACCCTTTATGATGCTTGGAATAAAGAAGCAGAGAGTCGATCTGGAAAGTATGGGAGCCAGGAGCTCAGAATAAACTAGGGCATTATGTAATTCCAGAGACTCACTCCCAATGTCTGTTTCTCGGTCTGCGGGTCCCACCACCCTATGAACCCCATAAGCCAAGGGCTGGCCATATAGCCAACACTCTATGTGTCTGTTGAAAGGATGAGTGGAATACATTTTTAATACCTTTATGCTGAGCCCTATTTCTTTTTCTGTAACTGAGAATAATACTATCTATTGTACGGGGCTATGATAGCAGTGACCTGAGATTAGGGCTGTGTAAATGTCAGGCCAGGGTAAGAGTGCAGTAAATAGCAGCCTTTGTTAGTCTCATGCCCTGAAAGTGCTCTGTGCACTCAACCCTGTGGTCAGCTCTGCTGAGGGAGATGCAGAAAATGAGACAAAGCACACAAAGCTTTGTTGATGCTCGACAAGTGTCCATCAACATCAGCAGTATCGCCATTGTTATTTCTAGTGTTATGATCGTGATTGAAAAAGTAGAGTTTTGGAACCCAGTGAGTCAGCAACCTGAAAAGGATGGCACAAAAGAAAAAGCTAGAAACAACAAAAGGAGGTAACTGTTCCCCTTCTGACGTGCTTGACTAAAGAACCCCAAAGGAAAATACCAACTCCTCAGAGTGAATGCTATGATGTCATCAGATAGCAGTGAGCAAGCAGATCTTATTTTACCTCCATCTCCAACATCAAGAAGAAAAGGGTGCAGCGTATAAACAGCAAAGAGGGAATTCAGCTAAAATAGGCGAGGACACGGAGATGGTAAGGAAGCTCCAAGGCCCTTCAAAGGGTGATCCAGTTAGGGTTCTGTGAGGAGATGAAGCATGTCCTTGCTATTGGAGGAACTTTGGATCTGATCAAGTCGTATCTGATGCACCCAGACAAAGGGGGAGCTGTCATGAGCGGAAACCTGGATGCAAGAGAATGATCTGAATTTCTAAGAGGTAGATTCTAGAAACATAGCTCAGTGACCATAAAATTCTAGAACAGATTCCCAATTGCTGATCTGTGAGCCCCTCAGACAGAAGCCAGCCAGAGCACAGGAGGAACAAATCAGGCCCAGACAATCTGCTTCCTTTTCATTAGGGACCACTGGGCTCCTAGCAGAGGGGAATGCGACGATAAACCTGATATATCTTGATTTCGTTAAAATGCCCTGGTGAGATGTCCTTGTTCATCCATTTCACCCATGGCTCCCCACTGGTTGTGCCAGTGGGGCCATCCAGGAAACAAAACCTTGGTCCCTGTGATTGCAGGTTTTCCCAGGGGCTGGGGAAGACTCTTGGGGACATCTGGGCTGCATTTGCATCACTGCCCTATTTACCAACTGTATTAGTTATGCCTGCCTCTTTCCCCCAGTGGAACAAGACTCCTTGATGCCTGAAAGCACATCTTGCTCAATGTGGGCCTGGGCCCAGGATCCTACACGATGACCTGCATGGTCAGAGCCAGGATTGTGAACCAGATTAGCTCTCAGAGGAACCACAGTTCATATGCACTGGGGATAAGGAACAGGAAAGAGAGAACATCTGGAAGGTGAGACAGGCAGTACCAAGAGTTTAACCCAGCTGATATTTATAAAATGTATCTAATAATAATAATGGCTAATATTTATTGAGTGTGTACCATGAGCCAAGCACTATTCTAAATGCCTCATATAGTATTAACTCATTTAATACTATCATCATCCCCCTGTTACTGACGAGACTCTGAAATTCAGGGGATGTGTGTGCATTGCTCAGGATCACACAGCTGTCAGTGACAGAGGCTGAGGATCCCAGCTTTAGGATTTTGAGGGGAGGTGCTAGAGCACATGGAGGGGACGATGGCAACAAACAAGTGACACAGGTCCTTCATTTGCTAACAGGAAGCCTGACAACCTTCCACGGTGGCAACCACACCCAGCCCCCAGCTATCACAGCCCTCCAACTCTCTTCCTCCCCCTGGTGCCTCCTGAGGGTCCCACGTCCCAGACAGGGAGTCCTCCAGCCTCGACTGGTGCCGGTCCTCCATGACACCGCCAGAGGACAGAAGAACAGTCCTTGGAAAAATGAATGGCCAACATTCATTTCAGATTGCCAACACTGCACTCAAATGGTGGCAGGAAGGAGAGCACAGACAGTGGGCATGTCTCTTCGGTTCCTTATTTCTTGGTTCCTTCTGTGAGAGTCATGGGGACAACTGTGGGCCCTAAAGGAATCAGGGGATGAGGAAACCACAGTCCCAGCTAAAGCCTAACGTATCACTAGCTTTACAGAGAAGCCTGTTTCAAGCATGCAGCCCTCAGAGAAGCCCCCACAGCCTGCTGCCCCGGCAGCCACCTCCCCTAAGCCCTAGGCTGGATTCATCCTAGTGAGCAGAGGTTCCAAGTACAATGCCTCCAAAGCTACACAGCATGTCAGGAAATGGATTCAAGGTAATCCCTTTGCTCCCCACTGTCTGTCCTCAGTGGTGTCACAAAAGAACTTGAATTTTGGGGTCTGTCAGATCTGGATTCAAATCCTGATTCTGTACCAGATTGGTGCGTGACCTTGAGAAAATCATGACTCTCCCATGAATGTGGTTCTCTCAATTATACCTGCCTTCTAAGAGCTTCATAAGGATTAAATGTGATCACTTGCAAAAGCCCCTAAGAGACTGAAAGAAAAAAAGGAAAATAGGAAAGAAAAGGAAAGGAAAGGGATCATGTGCTTGGCACATGGTAGCCACAAAGAGGAAGTGTTCTTCCTTGTGGAAGAAGGAGTTGAGAAATGTATCTCGGGGCAGAGATGCTGCCTTGTCCCTGAGAGAGGTGGAAAGGACACAGGCAGGAGTGAGCAAAAAGCGGAAACTTCATCACTTCCGTCCCCACCATCAACCCTGCCCAAGGCCCTTCCTAACTCATTGGAAATCTCACCTTGGAGGCTCTTGGCAATGCCTCCCCCACCAGGAGAGGCTAGTTTACAAGATAGACCTATAGCCTTAGGTGTGTCTGATTTAATTTAATGTCCGCTGTGACAACTGCTCATTCGGACAGCTCATTTCTGCTCCTGCCTCCTCTTAGAGGCAGCCCTTGCTCACCTCCATTTGGCTAACAAAAATGGAAGAAGGAAATGGTAGGCGATTTACAGTAAATTATTGAATTAGAACCAGGACAGGGGCGGCTTCTGCCACTGTCTAATGGGCCAATCCTGGTATGGCTCAAGGCAGGGCTGGGATTATTTAATCTGCAGAATCCATTAGGGCTGTCAACAGGGCAGGACAGTAAATATTGTGGAAAGCGGTTAAGCTCTGCTGCAGTGCTAGGTACAGGGAGGAGGCAGCTGGGGGAATGGGTAGGGGAGGAATGAGACCTGGGGATTCAGTCAAGTCCCTCACTATGTGATCCCCTACCCCCTCATTAGTTCTCCTTCCTAGAATTTATCACAATTGTAATTAAACAACTGAAATTCATAGCTTAAAGTTTTCTCCCTTAAGGATCCTGGGGGCAGGGACCAGAGGTCTGTCCTGCCCCCTGCTGTATCCCCCACCCCCCTCCTGACAGGTGCCGGGTGCAAAGTGATCAGATCGATCAGATTGATGAACTCTTATTGACTGGCTGGGTGGGTTCTTACCGAAGGAACCCCAGCCTCCTCGCTGGTAAATGAGAAACAGGTGCCTATGCTGCCACATTTTGAGTACTTGTTGAGAGGGTTGTGGGAGGGCCTTTTCCAACCATACACACTGCAGGGAAAGGGCTCAGCATCCTAACACCCACTGAGACAAAGCCACCCATCCCTCCTGAGTTTCTTTTTATTTTTTTTTAAGATTTTATTTACTTATTTGAGAGAGAGAGAATGAGAGAGAGAGAGAGCATGAGAGAGGGGAGGGTCAGAGGGAGAAGCAGACTCCTCGCTGAGCAGGAAGCCCAATGCGGGACTCGATCCCAGGACCCTGGGATCATAACCTGAGCCCAAGGCAGTTGCTTAACCAACTGAGCCACCCAGGAGCCCCCCTCCTGAGTTTCTGTAGTCCTTACTGTCTGATCATACCTGGCTGGGCAGGCTCCCTCCCCACCCCTAGCTCTGTGCTCTACTAGGCAGGTTCTCCCACACAGACAGACAAGAGGCAGTTGCATGACAACGGCAAAAACTGCAAAAACTGCAAAAAAAAAAAAAAAAGGCAAGGAGGTGCTAAGGGAGGTCCAGAGGGCTTCTCAGCAGTACTAGGTGAGAATGGAAGGTGGGAAGAAGGGGTCACGGCAAGTTTCTCAGGCCATGACCTCAAAACTGACCCTTGCAAGAGGAGTTTGGAGACAGAGGAAAGGGGAAGGTGTGGAGGGAAGAGCGTGGGGACAGAGGGAAGAGCATAGGAAAATTAAGGAACTGCAAGTGTTTCTAGAAGGCTACAGTGAGCACTCCAGGCTGGGGCTGGAGTTTAGAGGAAACCATCCCAGTGGCGTGGGAATGCAGAAAAAGGAGTGGCCACTTTCAGCCAGGGAAGTAGGGCAGACTTAGAGGAGGTGACATCTGAACTGGGTCCTAAATGCAGGGTAGGATTTTGCCAAGTGAAGATGGGGCAAGGACATTCAGTGCCAGGAGAGCAATGTGAACAGTGGCAAAAAGACCAGAAAATAAAGCAAGGATTCAGAGACCCAGATCTCTCCCAGGGGGCTAGAAGGAAGGTGCCTCTGTGGTCCTGCATATGAAAGGAACGGATTCTCTGGACTCTATTCTGGGGATGATAGGGAGCCATTGAAGGTTGTTTGAGTAGGGGACTGAAACGATCAGAGTGGGATTTCAGCTCCCATGGTGACCAGTAAGTGGATGGACTCCAGGGAGTGAGGCCAGCAGCAGGGGTCCATTTAAGAGATAGATGCAACTCCCAAGGGGGACCACAAAAGCCCTGAGGTTAGAGCCATGGGGACTTGGGGGTAGAAAGGAGGGTGGCTGCAATGCGCTTTGGGAGGTAACGACAATGAGCTTCCCTCCTTGCTCCGACCCGAGGCCCTCTTGATCTGTGGGAGGGTGACAATATTCATCGAGACATTTCAGTATTGCTAGCTGGGGTGGTCAGCAACCTGAGCAATCGGATACTTTAAGAACCCTCATTCCCAGGGGAGGCTCAAGAAACTAAGCAAGCTGTCACCTAGCCCTACCGAATGGACTGAGCCTCATGAAATATACAGAGTGACTCTCTAGAGGAAGCCTGAGTGACCCTTTACAGCTGTCAGGCAACAGAGTCCAGCAAGTGGGTGGAATAGACTCAGGGCTCCCAGAGCTGGGTTTGCCCTTTGGGCTCTGAACACCGTGGCTGGGCAGCCCAAAAGGACCATGCATCAGGTAGGGACCACCCAGACCTGAGCCCTGCTCCTCAATTTCAGAGCCAGAACAGTTTCAACAAAGCACAGGAAAGGCCCCAAGCCTCCCCCTGATTAACTGGATACATGTACCTTCTAGGCTTTGCCTGAAAGGTAACAAGAATCCCACCTGCACAAATATGTCAGGGGTAAGACTCTAGCCTCCGGCCACAATCTAGGCAGCCTTCCTAGAGGAGCTCACATCATAACGCTAGAGTATTAGAATTAGTAGGAGGCCTTAGAGATTCTTGCCTTGTAATAATAACTATAATGATAATAATAATGATGAGTAGGAGAAAAGGAGACATATTTAGGGTGCTAACTATGTGTTAGGCAATGTGGTAAATGCTCTTGTTATCCCCATTTTTTAGATGAGGAAACTGAAGCACAGAGATTAACACGGGCAGATGGAGAGACACGTTCAGAGAGGGGAAGAGATCTGCTTGAGGTCACACGGCAGCTGAGGTGTATCTGGGACCTGCACCTCGGTCTCCTCACTGCCGTCAGCTTCCCAATGGGAAATCCAAAGAAGGCTTTGTGTGGTTAGAGCCCCAAGAGACCGACCCAGGCTCAGAGTGATTTACCCTGGGAAATCCATTGTTCTGGCAGTTCCCCATCTATAAAACTGGGATAGTTACTCATGCGCTTTCTCTTTTGCTGCGGCTATCAACACAGGGGAATGAGCAGTGGATAGAGAAATTGCAGGGATTCCTAGGCTAATCAGCTCAGTCTTAGAATGAGCCAGGCAGGTTGATACAGAGATGCCCAAGAGTCCCCAGAGGTCTGAGAGAAAGGAGCCAGAGTCTAGCTCTCGCTGCTGAGGCCCATGTGCCCTGGTCCCTGATCAGTATGACCGCCCATCCTCTAAAAGGCTCCAATTTGTCAAAGACAAGCCCCAGACAGCCTCTCCTGAAGAAGCATGTATAATAGTCCCAGAGGGAAGCCCAAATTCCTGGAGCCTGGAAAGCCATGCAGCCCCCCACCCTGTACCTCAGGGTGGGCCCGTCCTGACACCCCAGCTGCCCATCAGAGGAGTGCCCAGCCCTGAACCACACAAGGAAACAGAAGTTGCTGGCATATGGGAGCTGGCCCTAAGCTGCTGACTTTCTAAGGGTCAGAAATAAGCAACTGGCATCCCAGACCTCCAGGACCATCGGCGGAGTGTAGCCCCTGAGAGATGCTAGGCTGGACCTTCGGGCCACTCCCATCCAGACCTCTGTTGCTTAAGAATGCAGATTCAGAGTCAGTAACTAGCTGTGTGATCATGGGCATTAAGTGTCCTTATCTGTAAAGTGGGGTATATAAGAAGGATAACGGAAGTAATGGTTCCTTCCTTGTGGCACTACGGTGTGGATCAGTGAGATCACGTATGTGAAATACTTGGCACGCAGGAGTGCTCAATATAAGACTGTTTCTGTTTCTCTCCTGGTGAAGACAAGTACCTCAAAGTAGCAGGGCAGCCAGATGGAGGCCTTTCTACAGCCTCCTGAACTATATCCAGCTAGTCAACTTCTTTTTACTCTTTAACTTTTTGGTTATCCCTTCCTACTTTCTAGCTTTTCCTGCTGTGAATGTTAGCCAAATGCTCAAATGTTCTTTAGCTCTGATTTGCAAAAGCGAGAGCCCTCTCTCCCTGGGCCCAGATCCCAGGGTGCTAAAATTAACAATCAGTATACTTTAAGCTAATGACTTACTGGTCGTGACTGCCACGAAGAGACATAACTCTCAGATAAAAGCCATTAGAGAAAATTGAATAGCTCCAGCGTGGTGAAAATTTGGATACATCCTGTTTCATAAATCATGCTCAGAGGTTACACTGGGCAAGCTATTTCCCTCTCTGAGTCACGGTGAGGCCCCAGGTTGAGGGGGTCTATATCCCCTTGGGAAAGAAGACATAGGGGAGAGAAGCGTACAATCTGGGGCATTGAATGAGTCAAACATAAAAAAGCAGCCCATTCACAGAATGTTGTCTTATCAAGGCTCATTTATGTCACATGTCACAGTAGGTCACATGTCACAGTAGCATTCAAACAGTGCACTGCAAGGTGTCTAGTACAGAGTAGGAGCTCAATAGGTATTAGTCATTACCCGACAGGGGATTCCGTGGTTCTCCGAAAACACCTTGGCCTTCCATAATGTTATGCATTGGTCATGGCACCCCAACACATCCAGACCAAAATCCCCTCAATTGTCTTTTTCTATCTCCAGATTAATACCAATGTTTCAGGACTCAGTTCTAATCCCACCTCATCTGAGAGGCCTTCTCCAACCACTCTAACCTAGAGTAATTTCTCCCTCCCAAAATTCCCTAAGAATCAATAAAAGTGGGAGGTCTTGAACAGTTTTAAATTATCTTGTAATAGTATGTATGCTTTCTCCAAGTCCCTCTTTCTTCCCCTGCCTGTTGAGTGATGCCAGAACAACTGGGAAACCACAAGATGGCAAGGCCAAAAGATGGAAGAAGATGAGACCTGAACACAGTTTGGAGGAGAGCCACCCAACTCACGTCAGTCCGGCTGGGGGAGCGGGGCTGGGGGGGGTGAGTGAGAAACACACACGATGTGCTAAGCCACTGATATTTGGGGGTTGTTTGTTACAGCAACTAATCTGAAATAACCTACTTACGAAAACTAAAGTAAATGCTATGCTGAAGGCATTTGTAAGTGTGCTAGACACAGAAGTCTCTCAGTAAATAGAAGCTCCTCTCCCTTCTTCCTCAGCCTTGGAAGAGATGGTGGGATACTGTGTTTGTCTACTGACAATTAGCCCTCTGGACCCCGACTCTAGTGCATGCACAATACAGCCAGAGTCCAGAAGTTGATGAGGTGAGAGTAGGATGGAATAAATGCCTACAAACATTTAAAGTCCCATCAATTCTGAGACTAAGATTCTGTTTCTCAGACACTGCCTTCTCTGCTCATATGGACCCATTCACAACCATAGCTAAATTTTATTATACTCAGGTGGTTCTCAGATGCGGTTTTTTTCATATTTTAACATCTGAAATTGGGATGCATGTTTCCGTCAAGGGCATCTTGGCATTGTGTTGCAGTTTAATTGAAAGCATATTTTCTCTTTTATGAAGTAGCAAGGCATCTTACAATCTATGGCATCTTAAATTCAATGAAATACAGTATTGGGCACTTAACTATGTGCCAAGCACTCTTCTAAGTGCTTCACAGAAATAAATTCATTTATATCTCAAAAAATCCAAAATAACCAGTACTACTATTATCCCCACTTTAAAGATGTGGAAATGAAGACCCAGGAAGACTCAATAATTTGCCAAGGCACACAGCTAGTAAGTTGAGTGAAGATAAAAACAACACCCTCTCTTTAAGGAGCTTCATACCATGCCACTATTTTTTAGCCCCTGCTTTTTAGGTGACAAGAGAGTCCCCTTCTTACAGAGAAAGCTCACACATGAATTTTATGTTTGGCAATATGGCAGACCACATATCTAAAATACTTCTCCATAAGAATTTGGAAGGACTGATAAAGATGTTCTTGATGTTTTTAAAATGCATCACTGAGCTGGCAAAAAGATAAGAAATCTGGAGAGGCCAGGAGGAAAGCAAAAGCAGGAACCAGGGATAATAAGCAAGAATTGAAGGGAACATCTGCCCTAAGAACATCTGCTACTGTATTCCTTAAGCTTCTGTGTCACATGTGTATGAGGTAGGGGAAACTAGGCACAAAGCCTAGGGACTAGGGAAAGAATCAAACAGGGGTCCAAAAGACCAGAAGCTCAATGTTAAGGGTAAATGAGAAATAATCTTCCACACAAAAGATGCAAGAAAAGTGTCCCAAATTTGGCACTGAGTAAAGGGAAGTAAAATCTCTCCCAAGAATTAATGACTACAATATGGCCTTCACATAGGTTTGTGGCCTGAATTCACACTATCTGGGTGGGGGCAGAGTGGGTAGAGGGGGGAATCAATTAGAGAATTAAGTTTCAAGAAATAAAAGAGAGTCTTGGAAATATTTTCAAGGAACAAAGGCTATAAAATATGACCAAGCAGATTTGAAAAAGGACCAGATTTGAGATGGAACTTCTATAAATTAAAAATGTAATAATTAAAATGAAAAAGTCATTGGACAGATTAATCACAGCTAAGGAATGAATTAGTGTACTGAAAGGACAAAAGAAATGATCCAAAATGCAGCCCAGAAAGACTAAGGGAGAGAAAACGTGAGTGAAATAAACCTAAGGAATAAAGAGTAAAGTAGTCTACCAAATATTTAATCAGATTTCCAAAGGGAAATAAGAAAAAGAACAGAGGAAAAAGTGATATTCAAAGAAACAGTGGCTGAATTTTTTCCCAGAAATTCTGAAAGCCAAAACAACCTTCAAATCCAGGAATGCCAACGAATTTCAAGCAGGAAAAATACAAAATAAATACACACCCTAGAAAACTCATAAGACTAAAGAACACCAAAGACAGAGAAGATTTTGAAAACATCCAAAGGGGGCAAAAGAGAAAAAGAGAGACAGAGACACAGAGAGACAGAGAGAACTAGATCAACAGGTGACCACTTAAGGAGCAACAATGAAAGTTAGCAGACAATGAGAAAATATCTGATTACAGGAAATAATTGTCCTAAAATTCTATACCCGTAGAAACTCTCTTTCAAGAGTAAGGTTGAAATAAAGACATTTCCAAACAGTTAAAAATCCCACAAAGGAAATTCTAAAGGATTTTGGGCAGAAAGAATATAATGCCAGATGGAAGATTTGAGATACAAGAAAGAATGATGAGCAAACTTACTTGTAACTATTTGAGTAAATCCAAACAAACCTTAACTATATGTGAAATAATTCTTCCTCACTTGTGGGGTAAGGGAAATAAAGATAAATCTAATTTACTGTATGCAAATTCAAAAGGGGATGACTAAAGTAAGTCAAAGTGTTCTGAGTTTCTTTTATTTGAGGAGGAGGAAAATAGAGATGTAAATTAACTTTAGCCTTATTAGGTTATGATTAATGCTGCAATATCTAGGGTTACCTTATTAGGGTATGATAAATGCGATAATATCTATGTATAAACTAAAAGAATGTACATAAAAATAAAAATAAATATTACCATTCAAATAAGTTAAGAGTGGAAAAATGTGTAATAAAAAAAGCAATCAAAAAGAAGAAAAAAGTTTGGGGGGGCAAGTATTGATGAATAATAGTAATCACAGTAAGGGGGAGATGAATTAAACTAGCCAATTATAAGCAAAGATTATAAAGTGTACATTACACTCACACACATGCACACACATAGAGAAAAAAGAGAGAGAAGTAGAGGAACAAAAGAAAGTATGCCATGTTCTGGCAACAATACCCTTAAAACAAAAAGACCCAAAACAACTTAAAGTTAAATGCTCCAAAAGATATCCACAGAAATATTTACCTAAAGACATCTGGTGCTAATGTATTCATACAATACAAAACAAACTTCAAGACAATAACCATTACGGAAAAGAAGAAATTTGTTACATGAAAATAAAAAGATTAACCCAGCAAGAAAATATAATAATGAGGATGTACATAACAACAACAATAATCTTAAAATATACAAAGCAAAAACTGACAAAATTTCAAGGAGAAATGAACAAGTCCAGAATCACAGATGGAGAGTCCAACACAATTTTGCCACTAATTGATAGCTCAAGCAGAAAAATTATCAGTGAGGATATAGGACATTTGAATGACACAAGTTAGATTTAGTGTTTATAAATAGAACACTGCATTCAACTTATCAAGAATACACATTCTTTTCAAAGATTCATGAATCGTTCTTTTTTTTTTTAAAGACTAGTGACTAGATCATAAGCAAGCCTCCACAAATTTCAAATGATTGGTATCCTATAGATTGCAATCTCTACCCCAATATAAATATCCCCATAATTTTGATATTTTAAACATATAATCAGAGGTCAAAGAAGAAATTATAACAGAAATTAGAAAACAAACCCAAATTATTATGAAAATACATATATAAAAATCATATGGTATACAGACAAATAAAATTAAAAGCAAAAATTACAGCTTTAATTTAGAAAATAAGAAAATATAAAAATTAAAAGATTTTTAACTTCTAAAATAAGACATTTTATTTTTTTAAATATTTATTCATTTGAGAGAGAAAGAGCGCATGCACATGCAGGTGGGGGGAGGGGCAGAGGGAGAGAATCTCAAGCAGATTCCCCACTGGGTGTGGAGCCCCACGCAGGGGTGATTTCATGACCCATGAGATCATAACCTGAGCCAAAACCAAGAGTTGGACACAACTGACTGAGCCATCCAGGCGCCCCAACATAAGACATGATAGAGAAGAGAATAATTCCAAAGAAACTAGCAGAAGAAAAATGGTTAAGATAGGGGCAAACATGAAGCAAAACACAATGAAGACACAAAACAAAAAGTAAACACAAATGAAAGGATCAATAGAGTTAAAGTTAGTTTTTTAAAACACAAATAAGATAGACAAAACTCTGGGAAGGTCAGAGGGAAGAAAGGTCAGGAGAAAAAAAAAGGAAACGCAAACAATATTAGCAATAAAAAGGAATTTATAACTACAGTGCAGCAAAGATAAAAGAATATTATGGATATTATATGGACAGGAATATTCTGCAATATCACTGAAATCATAAATAAGACAAATTTCTAGAGAAATACATAAGCCAAAATTGACTCAGGAAGAAATAGATCCATAACCATGAAATAAATTAATCTTCCCATAAGGAAAACACCAAGGACAGAGACATTCACAAATGACTTTCTATCATTAAAAAAAAAAAAAAACCTCACCCAAACTTTTCCAGAAAACAAGAAAAAAGAAAACACACCTCAATTCATTTTATGAGGCTGACATAATTTTCATACTGAAACTAAGCAAAAACACAAGAAAGGAAATTTATAGGCCAGTCTCATATATGAACATGGATGAAAATATACTAAACAAAATATCATCAAACAATCCAGCTGTATATGAAAATGCTAATACACCATGGTCAAGTTGGTTTAGCCTAATGTTTTAGCTGTTTTAACATTAGAAAATATATTAATGAAACCCACTACATTAATAGGCTAAAAAAGAAAAACCTTATGATCATCTTAATAGATTAAGAAAAACAACTTTATAAAATTCAACAGCTCTTTATAATAAAACCTTTTAGTAAACTAGAAATACAATAGACCTTCTCTAAACTGATTAAAGGGCATCTACCAAGAAAAAAATATACCAGGAATGACATACTTAATGACAACATGTTGAAAGCATTTCCTATGAGACCAAAAGCAAAATAAAAATGCCCAGTTCCCACTAACTTTTATTCATTATTGTACTAAATATCTCAGCTAGTTAGAAAGAAAGAAAATTTATAAGAATGGAAAGAAACAAAACTGTCATTATTTGCGATTGATATGATTTTCCACAGGCTGCCACATCTGCCTATGCTCAACAGCATACAGCCAAGGGAGTACGTGGAGGCTGCATTTGGCCTCTTCCTGTCTACCCAGTCACACACCTTACACAGAGCTGGGTCTACCAGACACAAACCTGTAGTCCACTAGGCAAGCCAAGTCTCCAGGGGTTCATGTCTGGACATATGATGTCATTCCCTAATTCTTATTAAAATGTAGCTTGAACTAGCAAGTCACTCTCGTTGTGAATATAAAAAACTCAAAAGTATCTACAAATAAACTATTTTAATTCATAAAATGGCTTAGGAAGTTGTCAGTAAATGAATATACAAAAGCCAAGTACAGTCCTAGACACTGGCACAAACGTAAAGTGAAATTTAGAAGAAAAAGCATTAACAAGCACAACAAAAATATGTAAGGTATATACAAATTAATCTTAAAACATGCAAGTTTCCTAATGAGAAAAAAATATTATTAAAATATATTAAAGAAGGCCAAAATAAATGAAGAGGTATTTCATATATATAGATAGGAAAATGTCAATTTACCATTAACTGATGTATAGATACAATGTAATCCCAATCAAATCCCCATAGGATTTTTTCCTACAGCTTCATGAGTTACATCTGAAATGTATAACCAAGATTATTCCTGAAAAAGAAAAATAATGTCTAAGGTCAAAAGCAAGACAAGGGTGTCCACTTTCAACACTTCCATTCAACATAGTACTAGAAGCCCTAGCTAGAGCAATTAGACAAGAAAAGGAAATAAAAGGAATCCAAACCAGAAAGGAAGAAGTAAAACTGCCTATGTTTGCAGATGACACAATGTTATATATAAAAAACTCTAAAGAATACACCAAAAAACTATTAGAACTTATAAATGAATTCAGTATAGTTTCAGGATTAAAAATCAACATACCAAAAAAAAGTTGCATTTCTATACACTAATAACAAACTAAAAAAGAAATAAAGAAAATAATCTCATTTACAATAACATCAAAAAGAATAAAATACTTAGGAATAAATTTAACCAAGGAGGTGAAAAATATGTACACTGACAACTATAAAACATTGATGAAAGACATTGAAGAAGACAAAAATAAATGGAAAGACATACCATGTTCATAGATGAGAATAATTAATATTGTTAAAGTGTCCACACTACACAAAGCTATTTACAGACCCAGTGTAATTCTTACTAAAATTCTAATGGCATTTTTTCACAGAAAGAGAAAACTATCCTAAAATTCATATGGCACCACAAAGGCTCCCAAGCAATCTTTTTTTTTTAGGATTTTATTTATTTGAGAGAGAGCGAGCCAGAGAGAGAGCACAAGTGGAGGGGAGTGGCAGAGGGAGAAGCAGACTCCCCGCTGAGCAGGAAGCCCGATGCGGGGCTCGATCCCAGGACCCTAGGATCATGACCTGAGCTGAAGGCAGACGCTTAACCGACTGAGCCACCCAGGTGCCCCACTCCCAAGCAATCTTAAGAAAGAATGAAACTGGAGGCTTTCTAATTTCAAACTATATTACAAAACTATACTAAGGAAAAAAGAATCTCTTCAATAAGCAGTGCTGGGAAAACTAGTCACATGCAAAAGAATGAAATTGGACCCCTATCTTATACTGTTTGCAAAAATTAATTCAAAATAGATTAAAGACTTAATTTTCAAACCTAAAACTGTAAAACTAGAAGAAAGCATAGGAGAAAAACTCCTTGAAATTGGTCTTGACAGTGACATGGTGGACACCTGGGGCTCAATGGGGCAATAACAAAGACTGTGATGGAGGGGAAGGGTCTTCCTCCTCCCTCACCCCGTTGCTCCTTTCTTTCTTCCTCCTCCTTTCCTTTCCGGCAAGGTCTCATCCACTTCCCCTATGGGCACTCTAATCCTACATAAAGGCATGACTTCCCAGCACCACAGGGAAATAGGGTGCAAGCCCACAAACTCTTTCCCCATCACCACTTGTGCAAAAACTGATTTGAAGGCATCTCTGGGTTTGAACAAAGGAAAGTGCCAGGATTTCAAGCATCTCTGGTTTTGCACTGGAGACCCTTCACTGCTAAGTATCAAGATGAAAAAAACTGGAAATTGATGGAAACCCTATTCAGAGTTGGAATGGGAAGATTTATAGTGACAGCACTACTTGCTTGAAACTGTTCTGAGATTGCTTTGTATGTGATTCCCCTGGATCCAGTCACTGAGTTTGGAAGTGAGCTGCACAAAGATGGAGGAAAACTC
This sequence comes from Zalophus californianus, assembly GCF_009762305.2. Taxonomy (NCBI): domain Eukaryota; kingdom Metazoa; phylum Chordata; class Mammalia; order Carnivora; family Otariidae; genus Zalophus; species Zalophus californianus. The sequence continues at coordinate 70,029,155 of NC_045605.1, read as the reverse complement.
TTCTGCCCTTCTTGCAATGTGGTTCTGAATCATGTTCTCAAGGCTGCCATTAGTGACCACCTTAAGTCCAAAGCTCACACCAAGAGGAAGGCAGAATTTGAAGAGCAAAATGTGAGAATGAAGCAGAGGCCCCTAACTGCACCCCTTCGATGCAAAAGTACTGCACAAACAGAATGTCAGTGTTATCCAGGACTTTGTAAAAATATGCCTGAAGCCAACATCAGCACTTGAGAAGGCTGATCTCCCAGCAGTCCGTGTTTTCCTGTCTCCAAGTGAAGAACAGAGGCTACATACCTAAGTCAGACCACCTGAGGAGAGCATATCTGCCTGATGGATATGAGAATGAGAATCAACTCAACTCACAACACTGTTGATGAGGAGGTTGTGTTATTCACGTTATCAAGATAAACGTGGAGTATTAAATTTGTCAACAACAAAAGAAAATACAAGCAACAGAAGCAAAAAAAAAAAACCCCAAAAAACCCAAATGGGACTATATCAAGCTAAAAAAGCTTCTGCACAGCAAAAGAAACAGTCAACAGAATGAAAAGACAACCTGTAGAATGGGAAAAATATTTGCAAACCATACATCTGATATGGGGGTTAATATCTAAAATATATAAGGAGCTCCTACAACTCAATAACAAAAAAAATTTAAAAATCAGTTAAAAATGTAGAAAAGCTCAAATAGACATTTTTTTCAAAGAAGACATACAAATGACCAACACATACACGAAAGGTGCTCAACATCACTCATCATCAGGGAAATGCAAATCAAACTATAATGAGATATCACCTCACACCTGTCAGAATGGTTAGCATCAAAAAAGACAAGAGATAACAAATGCTGGTGAGGATGTGGAGAAAAGGGAGCCCTTGTGCAATGTTAGTGGAAGTGTAAATTGGTACAACCACTATGGAAAACAGTATGGATGTTCCTCAAAAAATTACAAATAGAACTACCTGAAGGAAATGAAATCAGTATCTCAAAGAGCTATCTGCTCCCCCACATTTCTTGCAGCATAATTCACAAGAGCCGAGACATGGAAATATCACATTATATATATAAATATAGATATATATAAATAATATATATATAGGACACTGTATATGTTATATATATGGGACACTGTGTATATTATATATATATATACACACACAAACACACACACATACACACACACACACACACACACACGTGGTGGAATATTATTTAACCACAAAAAAGGAAATCCTACCTTTTGCAACATCATGGATGAACCCCAAGAGCATTATGCTAAGCGAAATAAATAAGGCAGAGAAAGAGAAATACTATATGACCTCACTTATATGTAGAATCTAAAAAAGCTGAATTCATAGAAACAGAGAGTAGAATGGTGGTTGCCAGGGCTGGGGGTTGAGGGAAATGAGGAGATATTGGTTAAAAGGCACAGATTTTCAGATGAATGAGTTCTAGGGATCGAGCATACAACACAGGGGGTGACTATAATTAACAATACTATATTGTATATTTGAAAGTTGCTGAGAGTAGATCTTCAATATTTTCACCACATTTACAAAAAAAGGCAACTGTGAGGTGATGGATGTGTTAACTCACCTTATTGTGCTAAGCATTTCACAACAAATACATATATCAAATCATCACATTGTATACCTGAAACTTATACAATATGACACGTCAATTATATCTTAATAAAGCTGGGGGAAAAGACAAAAACAAGAAGACTAGGGCTTGACCACAGTCGCACCACCCTGATAACATAGTCTGTGATAGGAAGCGGAGGGCTTGCTTTCTGCCTGGCCAGCCTATGCTTATCCGGACACAGCCGCTCAGCACTGTACCAGTATGTGGGGGCTCATGCTCTTATCCTGATACTTCTGCCATCTGATAAAAAAAAAACCCACAGCATACAGTCTTTAGGACCCCTTGCCAAACCCATCCCATACAGTCTTTAGGACCCCTTGCCAAACCCATCCCATACAGTCTTTAGGACCCCTTGCCAAACCCATCCCATACAGTCTTTAGGACCCCTTGCCAAACCCATCCCATACAGTCTTTAGGACCCCTTGCCAAACCCATCCCATACAGTCTTTAGGACCCCTTGCCAAACCCATCCCATACAGTCTTTAGGACCCCTTGCCAAACCCATCCCATACAGTCTTTAGGACCCCTTGCCAAACCCAAAAGGTAGTGCGCGCACACACACACACACACACACACACACATACACACAAACCAAAAAACAAAAAAATAGACCAGCGGTCAAGAAACCAACAGCCCCTCTCAGCTCTGCCAGTAACCAACCTTGTGAACTTTGTCAGGTTACTAACCTCTCTGGGCCTCTTTTCTCATATGCAAACTGGAGATAATAATATATCTTTGATTACCTGGCACAGTTGTTGTAAAGACTGAAGTACAATAATGGAGTGGACACCTGCTTTGTATCTCTATATGAGGTCATAAAAGTAAGAGGGATTTTATTAGGCAATATAATCTATGGAATAAGAGTCTCTTAAAAGACCAAAGGAATGAATCTAGAACAGTGGGATTTCAGGCAACGTGAAAAATGAGCTCTGGACCAAGATAGAAATCTAGAAGTTGGGGCCTAACCAAAAATCTCTGTTAACACAACGTAAGCAAGAAACCTGGAACGTTATGGGAGGACAGGAACTCAAGAATTATCTTTTCTGGTGGCGCCTGGGTGGCTCAGTCGTTAAGGTCTGCCTTTGGCTCAGGTCGTGATCCCAGGGTCCTGGGATCGAGCCCCGCATCGGGCTCCCTGCTCCGCGGGAAGCCTGCTTCTCCCTTTCCCACTCCCCCTGCTTGTGTTCCCTCTCTCATTTCTCTGTCAAATAAATAAATAAAATCTTAAAAAAAAAAAAAAAAGAATTGTCTTTTCCAATCCTGAAGCTTCTGCAAAAGGAAACCAAGGCCCAGAGAAGGTAAATGACTTATCCAAATCACAGAGCAAATTTGTGGCTGAACCCACACTAGCACTCAAGTTCTTTCTTCCCTCTGTCTCAGGTTCCGTCCTGATACGGGTCCATGATGCTATGCTGGTCCATTCTGGCCCACGATGCCCCCTTGGAGAGAGAGTGTAATGACCCGACACCTGAAGAAAATGCCACTGCCTTGCCCAGGGTACTCACTGAGGGATGCTGAACTTGGGGACACTTATTTTCCTGTGTCTAGTTCAGTTTGCTCATGAGTCTAAGTCACTCTCCTCCGTGTGGAAATCCTTCTGCCAAGTCCACAGCACAAGACAAACAACGTGTTGACCAAGAGATTAAGAACCAATTATGAATCCAGTACTGACACAGACCACAGGGCCTGGGTTGGCAGGTGCTACAGCCTAAATCCCTGTGACTCTTCAGAAAACTGTCTCCAGTTCAGCCCTCCCCACTAGGATCCTGAGTGTGGGGATGGAGGTGTGTCAAAGGACAATTGCATCTGTAATCCTGCCTTTAAGTCACAGACTTCTGCACGCTGTGGGGAGAGGTTATGTTCTTAAAGAAGTGGCCTCTAGCTGATTGGGACAACAGAAGAGCAAATAAGTGGGTCTAGTGAAGTCTCTGGAGGCCGAGCCTCAGGCCAGACCAAGCCCTGGAATTATGCCCCAAATATGCATCCCAGGTTTCTCTGTGGGGGCTACTAAATCCCCTGTGAAATGCTCTTTATCTCCAGCTTGGCAGGGACTTTGTCTCTTGCAATGGCCTCAGGCACAGGACACCCCGGTCCATCACACACCTGTTCCTTCACCCTCTCAGCCGTCACCTTCATAGTAGTCACCCCTTTACTCACTCACACCCATGGTCCCCAGTGAGCCTTTGCCAAGGGCTCTGAGTACAACTGAGGTAGAAATGGTCACAGACCAGGCCACATGAGTGCACAAGGGATCCAGAGCCAGGCTCTACTCCCATCAGCAGGCAGCTCTTCCTGAACCCACCTCTGGCCCACCCTGAGACCCTTCTGACACCTTCTTGGTCTGGGGCAAGAGGGGTGACAGTATAGGCACAGGGTAGGGCAGAGCATCTGCTCTGTATCAGGCCCCAGCTAAATGATAAAGAAGTAAATGAATAAAAAAATTTTCTTAGAATTTCCTCTTCCATTGAAAGAAACATTTAAATGTATAATTCAATCTAGTAATTCCTCCAACAGGAGTTCAAATAAGATGCTTGACCTTTCTCTTGCCACATGTGCTCTATATGGTCTTGAATATTTTACGCCCCTTCTGGGCTTCTAATTGCCCCATCTGGAAAAGGAGAGGGGTGGATTAGATGAACTTCCACTCTGAAACTTATGTTTCTACAATCCAATGACCCCTTCCCCAGAAGCTTCTATAAGAGTCATCATGGCCAGAGGCCAGACCCAAACCCTTCTCCAGATTGCTCTGCCCAGAACTCAGGTTGCTCTGTGTTCTTTGCTCAAAGGTGAGTTACAGGAGATATCTGGCATTTGTCCCAGAGACAGCCGCTCACATCACCTGCTGCTACTGTTGGCCATTAGAGTCCCCACATCATTGCTTCCCTGCCCACTCTGCACTGGGCCACCCCAACAGTCTCTCCAATCTCAGGACCCTATGGGTCATAAGACTAAGAAGGCTTGCACGAGGCAATTGTTTTCTCGTTGGCCTCCAGCCTCCAGCCTACCCCCGTCATTCCAGTGTTAGTTTCAACCGCTTAAAACACAGCTCTCGTAACATCCCCTTAGAAACCAGTTACATCTCCCCAGTATCTCTTAACTCAAGTCTGAACTACTTAGCCTGGTGCTCAGGACTCCCCAGACCCTGTGTCCAGCCCACCCCACCTCTTTTGGTATTACCACCCTTTACTCCCCACTATGTCCTTTATGTTCAAGCTTCTAGGCATGTTCCCTGCTATTCTTCAGAACTGATTTGCTGTCCCCACCCATCAAGATACAACATAAATGTGGCCTCCTCCTGGAAGTGTACTCACACTCCTTGCCAAACCATATGGCACCCAAAATACTGAAGCGCTGACACGATTCATTCTGGGTTTGCCAGGGCCTGCCTGGTTTTCTAACTGACTAGTGATCTCCCATGGATGCATCTAGCACCCCCTGCTGGGGCCCAAGTCCCGGAAGAATATGCCCCTAGCAACCAGAATCTAACATAATGCTCTACGCGTAGCAGGTAAAGACTTGCTAAAGACCAGTAGAGATTTGTAAAGACTTCCCTTGAAGATAGCTGGACAGAGGATAAAGGGACAAAGGAATGGATGAACAGTGACAAAAAGCCTCAGCGACCATGTCACATTGGTAGAAGAAAAACTGAAATGGATGGAGAAATAAATGGTAAGTGGACCTTGGGTATGACCACCACCATCTCTCACCTGCATTACTACAATAGGCTCCTAACCTGCCTTCCCGCCTACTCTCATCAAACTGCCATCACAGCCGCCAGGGTATGTCATTTCTCTGTTCAAAACCTTCCAATGTCCACCCATATCACCCAGATTAAAAGCCAAAGTTCTCCAAATAACCCACAAAGGCCTTCATGACCTCGCCCAAATTATTGCACTGACTTCAACTCTTTGACTTTCATTTCACTACAGGCCTATGGACCTTCATGCTCCTCCTCAAGCATATGTCGGGACTTTTGCCTTTCTTCTTCCATTTGACTGCTTTTCCCCCAAATATTCACACAGCTTGCCGTTTCACTTCCTCCTGGCCTCTGGTTAAATATCTGCTCATCAGAGAAAATCTCCTGACCCTATATAGATGTATAGACCCTCTCCCTCACTTGGGATTCACTTGCCTTTCTTGTATTTCTCCACAGCAGTGCTCAGCACCCTTTGCATGTGTCAACCTGCTTACTGTCCATCTTCCCACACCAGAAAGCAGATTTTTCAAGAGCATGTGTTTTGCTCACTGCTGTATCTCCAGTGCCTAGAATAATGCATGGCACAGAGTAGGTACTAGGTGGATAGTTGTTGACTGGATGAGTGAGGGATTGAGTGAGTGAGTCTGTAATTGAGATCCCTGGCACCTTCGCGCATTTTTCTAAGATGCTCTTATCTGATGTGGTTGCCATTGTCTTGTGTCTGCTCAGTTCCAGCCCTGTCTGATGTCACAACAGATGGACAGCACACATTCTCAGGGGTTCTTTATAAATGGCAAACTTAAGAGAACTGAAAGAGCATCTTCTGGAGGGGATGGGGCCAGGATCAGTCTACTGCCTGGTTCCTAAGGCCACATTTTAAAAAAATCCTGCTCTCCCTCCTCCTGCCAGCTTTCTGCAAATTCCACAGGGTTAAAAGCACAATTCTGGTAGAAAATGAAGAAAACAAAAGCATCCTCTTTTCCATGGTGGAGCTCTTAGGGAGCTATGTTTCTCTTTTCCCTTTGGACCTCAGCCCCAAGCACCTCTGCAGAGCCCAGCTACTATCTTCCATCTACCTGATCAAGGAGGCTAAATCCTAAGTTCTCATCACAACGAAAGAGGGGACAGGACACTAGAAGAGCAGAAAGTGAGATAAGAAGAGCAATCATCATGGCAGCTTCTGGTCTCACTTTCTTCCTGTTAACACCCTGCAATCACACCTGGCCCTCAAACAGCACAATGACATCTCCCCACCCCAATGGTCTGTTTGCCTGAGCTTCTGGGCTGTGAGAACCATGTGAAAGAAGGATGAAGAAGAGGGGGATGCAGGTAATTCACCAGCCTTGAGTCCTGCTATAAACCCAACATAAACTCTTATCTGTGGCTGGACAGGTAGGTGTTGAAGGAGGGGTGAAGGGAGTAAGTGACTTAAATGAAGACAAAATAGATCATTGAATGAGTGAGTGAGGAATGCAAGAGTCAGTGAGCCACAGTGACTGAATAGGCTGTCTGTCCCAGGGCTAAGGGCCTCATTGCAAGGATGGCTCCCTGGTCTTAGGAAGACATGCTCTCTGAATGCTCTTACAGACTTAAGCCTAGTACAATCTCGGGGGGCGGGGGAGAGGAGACTGTCAGCTCCTGATCGATGTGGTGTATCATGCAAATAACTCTCAAGCTCCAAGGAGCCTTCATAAGTTTGTAAAGATCCTTCATAAAAGCAGCCATGGAGCCAAGTCAGGACCACCTGGAGGCCTCTCAGATCTCCTGTATCCTCTACAAACCAGGGTAGATGGGTGAGCCACAGCTCAGGGATGCCTTGTGACTTAGCTCCCTCCTCCAGGGAGCCCCTTAGAATCATCTAGGAATTAGATGTCATCTATCACCAGTCACCAAAAAGCTGCTGAATGACAGTCTAATTTGTGTTGCCCAGAAGATGGTAAGATCTTTGAAGGGGAGGGGCTGATAGGAACCTCAAATGCCATATGTCCTAAAATGAAGTATTATCTTCCCCCTCCCAAATCTATTTCTTCCTTAAAAGTTTTATTCTACTGAATGGCACCACCATCTATCTGGGTGCTCAGCTGATAAAGTTTCATTCATTCATTCATCCAACAAATATTTGCAGAACGTCTCAGTAACATACTAACTGCTAGGATCAAGCAATGAACAGCCCTCATGGAGCTCATCACCAAATAGGAAAAAGAGGCATTAATTATCATGTGATAATTGTAAATAAAGGTAAAGTTACAACTGTGATAAACCCCTGAAGGAGGTAAATGGTGTTTTAAAGCCTTACAAAATGGGATTTGACATAGTCGTGGAGGTCATGGAAGTGACAGCTGAGCTGCAAACTGAGAGATAAGTAGGAATTCAGTATGTGAAGACATGAAGGGAGAGTATCCTAAACAGAGCAAGAGCAAATGCAATGGCCAATGGTAGGAGGGAGTCTGACAAGCCCAAGGAACTGAGACGAGGCCAGCATGGCAGAAGGGAGGAAGGGGGATGCTGGGTAGGAGGACATAGGCGATGGTGGTAGGGTCGGACAAACAAGACCTTGTAGGATTTATTAAAGTGTTTGGTCTCTATCTTAAGATCAACAGGAAGCAGCTGAAATATTTTCAAGGAGGGAAAGGACATGAACAAGTTGTGTTTCGAAAGGCACTCTGGCTGCTGTGTAGTGAGCCAGCATGAGTGCAGCTGGACGAGTTAGGAGGCTCCTGTGGTACTCTACAGGAAAGACGAAAATGGTGTCTTGAACCAGAGTGATTCTAGTGGAGACGGACAGACAGAAGTGATGAATTTCAGAGATATTTACAAGAGAACATCAACCAGCCTTGGTGAGGGATTGGACGGGCTCCAAGGGAGACGGGTGCTGAGGAGGACTGACAGTGCTCTCTGATGTATGCAGCTGCATAGATGGAGCTGGTCAAGGAGACCTGACATACCTGAAAAGGACCACATAGGAAAAGGATAGTGCGGGAAAAGAACACGGAAATTCTGTTTTGGACATGCTGAGTTTGAGAGTCCCTTTGACTTTTTCATCTCCCTCACTTCCTGCAACTGAGAGGAGACCTCCTCTCCACCTTATCTTAATTAAGGTCCTTGTCATTAACACAATCTTGAGGCTCTCATGAAATATCACCTCCTCAAAGAGGCCCTCTCTGACCACTCAATCTAAAGTACCCTTATGCTACTACTCTCTATTTCAGTCACTTGTGGGGTTTTGTTTTCCTTTCTAAAAATGGATAATAATTTCTTGCACTTTGAATCATAGAGATAAATATGGACATATAGGTCTATGTCCTAGCTCTGTTTGCTAAGAGGGAATGACACACCAAAAGCAAAGAGCACATATTGTCCCAGATTTTGGTTTCTAAATACCATTCTCCACTAAAAGGATCCAGGGCTTCTTGGAGAAATGGCTAGTTCCAGGGCCAGAAACTTCCTGTTATCTCTCAAGATCCAGATCAAGAGTTTTCACCTCTGGGAAGGCCTCTCTGATTGCCCCAGTAAGAGAGGAACTTCCTGTTCTGATACGACAAGAAGTCCTGTACCTACTGGGATCATGTCCCACAAACAGGCGTGTCACTTATTGTTCACAAGCCACGTGGTGTGACTGCAGCTGGAGGACCAGGACATGCCCTGCTCACATGTATTCCCTGTGCCTTGCCCAGATCCTGGCACACCACAGGGTCTCAATTAATATGTGTGGTGTGAAAAAATGAAAAATAGTAATTGAACTTTCTGTATCTTCTGAGAGATCTCTCTGACTTCATTATCCTCAAAACTACAGAGAGTGAGAGAAATTCATTCTTCCCCTATTTTACATACAGGCCTTCTCTGAGGCCCAGAGAAAGTAAGATAACACAGTATACCCAGAGGCTGAGCTAGAGCTGGGGTCCAGGTCTGTTGCCAATCAGTCCGGTGTCCTTCCCCAGAAGGGGAGTGGGACGAAAATGAAGGATATGCCATTCATGGTTCCCCTATTCTATGTCAGATACTACACTTCAGTAAATTTTCTAGGAACCCCATTTTACAGACCAGGAAACTGAGGCTCCAAATCAGATCTGTCTGACTACAAAGCCCACGCTCTGTTCTCTGCACATGGCTGGAATGTACAGCCCTCCCCTGACCCTTCATCAGGGGCAGTGAGACCACCTGAGTCCATCATTCTGTCTCTCAACCATGTCCTTTAAACCAGCACCACACACAGGCCCACAGTGCAGCCCACACTCCCAGACCACAGGCTGCATTTTACATGGTTTCCAAGCCCAGGATATTTGGGTTGTAAGACAAAACCTCCATTTCTCCAGCAGAAAGTGAACACTACACACAATTACCCGGCCTAACTGCTGATGCCTACAGACACTGCATCATGCCGAATAGGGTCTGGTCTGTCCAGAGACATTCTCAGTGGATCCTGGACTCCCCCAGAGCTTGGCACCAAGGGGACCCTGGAACGGGGGGAGGGAGGAGCTCTCTGGATCACAGAGTCTGGGTGGAGGCTCCATTCCCAGGACAGAGATTGATCCAGGGAGAAGTGAAACCACAGAAGCCCACGGCTGCCCACCCCAAGAAGTGAGGGTGATCCCTGCCAAATCCAAGAGACCTCCCCACCCCACCCCTGCTTCCCACAGAGTGGCAGTCTCCGTTTTGAGACTGGTAAGGCTGAGGATGCTGATGTTCAAGTCCTGGGGCCAGAAACATCAAGCCCTTAGCCCTTCCCCTTTTATCCCAAAGGGGTCGATTTTCCTGTTTTCAAAGCTTTAGAACCGGAGGAGTGATCCACACACATTCACTACAGACTCTGAGGGCAGACAGACCTGGGATGGAATCCTGGCCAGCTCTCACTTAACCTCACTGTGCTTCAGTTGCCTTATCTTTAAAACAGGAGTGCCTGTCTCACAGCGTTGTTCCAGAGGTTTCATGAAACAAAAGATGCAAAGAACATAACAAGGGGCTGGCCTTTAGCAGGTACTAAATAAATGGGAGTAACCGTGAGTAAGCCTTCCCCCCAGCCACTCTTGACTGTTGGGCCCGACACACTCTTGCTGGATTTTAAACCTGTTCTCATTTGGTTTAGCTACAAGTCCTGGGAACACCCCAAATCCTCAGCGGAGATACAATCAAATCTGTCTTACCTTTTTGAGATGACATTATTTACCCCTCACCTATACCAACCCCCCAGCACATCACCCAGTACCAGGTATTTCCCAGGACCTCAGGCCAATGACTCCTCCTTTCCACTTTGTAACCAAATGCTTTAGGGAGGTTAACAGCCATCAGTGTGTGTGAAGGCGCTGGGGGGGTGGGGTGACTTAATGCATACTGAGAAGCAGAATCCCAGTACAGTGCCTGAAAGCCCACCATTACAGTCCTTCTAATCATTCTTTAGTGCTAAACGCTGCCCCCCACTGCTCCCCTTGCCAAACATTAATAGCCTTGGACAGGGCAAAATAATCAGTCTTGGAATCAACTAGTTAGAAGTCTCACCAACTTTCAATGCAGCCAGAGCCCTGCCCTGCATTCAGAGGCCCCTGGTGACTGACATCTCTTATAGGTAAGAGGTGACAAATGACGCTTTAACCACTTGGCAGACTTGAAACCCCCTCACTGGGAAGGAGAAAAAAGTGAGCATTTGTCTATGACCTCACAGGTCCAGGGCAGAAAAGCTTCAGTGTATGTCCCTCCACATTCCAGAGCCCAGACTCCTCATCCCGAGCTCTGGGTCCAGAAGAGCCATGCTGATCAGAGACCATGTGGTCCACACTGTGGGGGGCAGAGCTCAAGTCCAAGAGACACAGACCTCCCAGCAGAGCCCTGGGCCTAGACAGGGTCACATGAAGAAGGGGTGGCCATGGGGCCAGGGCCAGGCTTAGGGCAGGGGTCAAACTCCTTCAGGCATCCAGACACTCACGCTTTTGAGACAGGGAAGAACTGGCAGCTGAAGTCCTCAGAGCAAGGGGCATTTATCAATGGCCCAATTCATTCTTAACAATCCCCATTGTCTGAGCCAGCACAGAGATGGTCATTATCTCCCAGAGCCACTAGAAAGAATAGCCCCAGGACAGAGTCATGAATCCGAGTCCAAAGATACAGAAGCCAAAATTAAGACATGGTTTGGAAACCATGTGAAATATCTGAAATTGGAGACGTCCCCCCAAATCCAGGCAACACACTTCCCATCCTCACAGGCAAATAGAAGGCTTAATTGCTGGTTATTCATTTATTTATTCTGATCTCTTTCTACAAAGAATGTGGGAGTTTACATTTAAAGATGTGTATACTATGTAGTTGTTAAAGCAGAAATTAAAAGTGAAGCCAGGGTTCCAATGAACACAATTACTACACTGGAGCAATAGGATAGACAAAGAGCTTCCTGGCAGCTAGAGCAGGAAGAGAAACCCCCAGGTTCGGTCATGAGCTCAGGAGTCACAGAGACCTGCAGAAATCCCTTGAGTACCCTCCACCTCAGTTTCCTTGTCAGGAAAAAAAAAATGGGACTATTAACCTAAGAAAGAAAGTTGTTGTGAAAAGTAAATGAAATAAAGCATATACTAAAGATTCCATCAATGTTTCTATTACCATTATTACACATGTCATTATTACTATTATTCTGATGTCTGACTTCTCCTCTTTAAACTGGAACTATGTGAACTTAGTGGGGTTGTCCTGATGCTCTATGATTCCACATGGTTGCTCTGAAGTTCTGACTGGCAGGTATATGTATTTGATTAAGAGGGGGAAAAAAGGAAATAGACCAGGACTGAGTCACCATGAGTCCTCCAGTTTTCCAGTCTTGTCTTGAGTCCTGTGGTGGCTGGGGCCCCTACAAAGGGGAAGGCTGGGGAAGGTATGCAGACTTCCTTCACTCTGCAAGAGGGCTGCCAGGCTGACTTCAGCCCGCCCTTACTGAACCATCCTCAGGGGTCAGGCTGAGGACCAGGGCAGGGGAGAATAGATCCCTGCACCCCACTCAGGAAATGGCTGAAGATCATCTCTCCCCTGCATATAAGGAGACTTGGTAGGGTGAGAGCTCAGGCACTCCTTGGACTAAACCATAAACACTAAGTAAGGTAAAGTCCATGTCATCTGAAGGATGCACGTCTGGGCATCCCCACTGAGATCAGGGAGAACAAGATTCTGTCAAGGAAAGAGATAACCACTGGGGGAAGGGAGAGGAACAAAGCCAAAGCCAGCTCTTTTAGGCTAGCTGAGATGGGAGACTCAAAACAGGGCTGACTAAAACCAAAGGGAAAGATTCAGTCCAGCTCAACTCACTGTCCCTCCCTGTCAAATGACTGCATGGCCCCAGCCCACAGAAGGCTCATGGTTTTTCCACAGCAGGGAGAATCCAGAGTGCAAACTAGAGCCTAGAGCAAATGACAGATGCCTTGCTCTGCCTCAGCCTGCAAGTCTGACCTTTTCATTTGTAAGAGGGTAAAATCTGCTTCTTCTAAGTCCAGACCCTTAAGCCCCAGTCTACATGGACAGCCTTTGTGCTAGAACAAATGGGAAATCCCAAAGGCACTGTGTTATCATTTTCCCTGAACCCACAGCCAAAGTCCCTAACTTAAGATAGTCCCTACTCTGGCCAGTTTCTTGGACTCATTGGCCAAGGTACCATATGTAGGCTAAAGGGGACCCAAAAAGGGGGTCTGGAGGCTGAGGGTACAGTAAGCCAGGGGGGCATGTTTGTGCATATGCATATTCTACACTTGTAGGTACGTGTTGCATACATGTCACTGTCCACAGGTGTACGTGTTGAAAGTATGTGAGTGTCTGCATGGATGTCCTGACTGGAAGTGCATGCAAGACTAGCCTGTGTGGGTAGGAATGTGTGTACTCATGAGCAGCTGTGAGGATGTGGGTGTGAGTGCCCTATCAGCGTTTGTGAGTGCACACGACTGTGTGGTCTGCCCACCTGCTCTCACTGTCCTGCCTCTTCTGCCATGACAGTGGGTCCCCCAAGCTGTCTCCTCACCCTGGCCGGCCAGCTGGGTCCCTCAGAGCCCCATCTACTCCAGTGCTGGCCAAAGACTCTGAGCTCCCGCCCTGCTTACAGCCGTGAAAAACCAAAGCCACCGAATGACCCACAGAGAAGACACCCCAGCTGGGGACAAGCCAGTCACCCTAGAAAGTCGGACTTCAGATAACTCTATCCTTACTCTGTCTTCATGGGCTCACGCACACACATCCATCCGTACCCCCCCCAACCCCATGTGCACTCTCTCAGCCCACCTGCAGCCTTCCTACCCCACACACGAATGTAATTCCAGGAAAGAGACACACGTGCCACCTGCGGGCACACTCCAGGCCCACCTACCTGTACGTTCCCCCACACACGGACATGCTCTGTCACTCGTACTCCTCCTCTGGGACACATGCTAGAAAGTTCCACAGGCTAACACTCCCTCCCACGGCCCACTGCCACTCCTACACCTACCATCCAAAGAGTGGCAAGCACGCTGGGTCCCCCACTAGGCCGTCCGACCATCAGGGCCCCAGATCAGCCGGCCCAGGGGGTCTACTCACTGCGAGGGAGCGGGGCGGCGAGCCGGGTGCGCGCGGCGGCCAGCCGTAGCAGGGGCGCAGCTGGGGCTCCAGAGGCCGGGCCAGCCGAGGGGCCGCCCGCCGCCCCGCGCCCCCGCCCCGTGCGGCCCCAGCCCGCCCACTCCCCGGCGGCGGCCGCAGGACCTTCCACGACAGCGCGCCCCCTGCCAAGCCTCTGTCCCGCCACCGCCGCCGGGAGTCTCCGCCGGGCTGCAAAGCTATTTTGGTGCCCCCAGCAGTGGAGACATCGCGCTCTCTTCTGTGGGGAGCGCTGGAATGGGGCCGCGGTCAGGCTTAATTAGAGACCTGGCTCACCCCGGGGGATTGCGGGAGTCAGGGCTGGGAAGCACCCCGGAGCCGACGAGGCAGGGGTGCCCACGTGTGCCCCTCATGCCAACATCTGGAGAGGGGAAGGGAAGGAGCGGCGAGCGCTTCCCTTGGAGCTGAAACAAAACAAGGAGGGGTTTGGGTGCGGTTCACAGGCTCTGCGGAGGGAGCCGCCAAAATTTGAGCAGTCCCCAAAAGCCTGGAATGTGCCTGGGTTCATTCACCACAGGTGCTTCCCTTTGGAATCTAAGTCACCCATATAAGATCACCGACCTCCAGACCACCGACCTGCCAAAAATGACAGAGGGTGTTTGTTGAGACTCCTTTTAACTTGGGACACATCAAACTTCCCTCTGGATGGCTTTGTGTCAGATGGCTAAGTCTAGAAAAGAAGGCTGATTCCTACCCAAAAGCTCAGGAATGTTGCATTCCTGAATTGGAAGGAAGCTGCAAGGTCATTCCAACCAAGTCCCTCCACCCTGCCAGGAATCCAATGGGGCCTGAAGGGCCTCTACCCTCTCTGGGGGATCACTAACGTAAGTCAGCCCCTAGCCTCCCTTGGGCCCCGTTCCTAAGCTTGCACCCTCCAGTTGGCAGGAAGTTCTCCTTGGCATCTAACCTAAATCCCTCATATGTAAACTATCTCAGTATGCTCACAGCACACATTCAGAGGGAAAGAGGGCAGCTGCATCTCCATGACAGAATGACTGCTCCAAGGTGCCATCTCAGCCTCCTCTTCCTTGATGCTAATACCCTTGTTCCCTTTTTCAGGCCCGGGCTAACAAGGACAATTGCACCCTGACCCTGGACACATCACAGCTCCTCACATTAGCTCAACTGCCTCAGCTCTCTGGGAACCCCAGGCTCTGGGTGCCCAAGTCATTCAGATGAGCCAACATTGCCAGCAGCTTCCAACTATCCAGGGGAGCCTGATTCCACTCCCCAGTCCCTTGAGAGGAGCTTCAGTTCCTATCTCAACCACATCTGTCTCAGAGCCTGAGAACAGAACTGGGGGCCCAGCCACCTACATGGCTGGGCATTAACACCGGGGCCACAGCCTTCCTCAAATGGGCATGATTTGCAGAATCTTTTCTCTGCACCTGTTCCTGGTAGATGTGTTGTATAACAAAAATAGTCTGGGCTTTCTCCTCAAAGAGACCTGACTTTGCATCCTGCCTCTACTGCTTTCTAGCTGTGTGTCCTTAGACAAGTCACTTAACCTCTCTACGACTCAGTTTTCCCATGTTTACAAAGGGAATCATAATAATTCTGCCTAGCTCGGAGGGTGTAGGAAGTATGAGATGAGATCAGGAATGTAAAAGTACCTGGAAAGCCAAGATATTTTTTAGTATGCTAGTAATGGAATGAGGCTTAGATCATAAATAGGATAAATACTGGCAAAAAGCCTCAGAAATCTTTTATTTCCAGGACCAAATTTTGTGCCTGGGTTTTAGAGCAAGAGAGGAACAGACTTGGTTTGTTAGAGGTTCCTTTAGGGCATTTGTATGAATGTCCCCCACCCTGCATTCCCCAACACACACACACACACACACACACACACACACACACACACACACACACACACACACACACACACACACACACTTTCCCGGATACGTACGGCACAGTCCAGCCTCCTGGCCTCCTGTTGGCCCCATAGGCCCCAGCTGCCTCTACCCTCGCTGGCCACCTCTCCATTCCCAGGAAGCCGCCTCATGGCTCCAGTCTTGGCTGCAGCAACTCCAAATCTCCCTATGGAGGCCCCTGAAGGCAACTCCTCTCTCCTTGCCCATCCTTCTGGGCCATGGCTCCAGCAAGGCCTGCAGCTCAAGGCAAAGGTGGCAGAGGCCTTCTCCAAGGCAGTTCAGAATTGAGGCTGCCCGAGGGAGCTCAGAGCTGGAACATCACCCCCCTTGACCCCCTCCCCTCTGTCTGCCTGGCTTCCCAGGGCTGTCTTGTTTAATTCTTAATGGAAATTCCATCCCTAGCGCCGGCCTGGCTGGCTTACGGAGTCCAGGCTTGGGCCAACAGCAAACTCCACCCAGAGACAAGAGGCCTCCTGGCCACATAAACATAGATACACCATATACACATATGTGTATACACACACGAGCAGAGAGACTTGCCCAGAGACATTCACAAATTCAGAGATTCTCACCCAGATACAACCGTTCACAGAAAGATAATGGGCACTCTAATCACTAATACTTAGGGCACGGTACTAAATACTTTGCAGATAGCAACTTCCCTGATCCCCACAACAACCCTGGGTTGGTATTATCCCCAATGTACACATGAGGAAACTGAGGCACAGGGAGGCTTAATCACTGGTATAAGGCATCTAGTAACAATAGCCCAACCCATGAATACTAAGAACTGTCGAAGGGGTTTATGCCTTCATTTTGCCACCATGGTCACTTTTTGTGGAAGTTACTATTATCCCATTATACAGACAAGGAAAATGGAGGACAAATGGTTTAAATCACCTGCCTGTGGCCTCACAGCTTGTGAGATGCAGGGAGACTTTACACAGATACGTACAGGAACCCTCATAGATGAGCATGAAGACACACAGGCAAGGCGATACATGTCCACACGCGCCTGCGCACACACAGAGGAACAACTGTAGTTTCTTCTACCAAAAGAAGCCTCAGGAGTTGTCCGGAGCTGCCTCACGCAAAGGTCCCCTGTAGCCTGACTCATGTTCTTCTTCCCTTCCGGCTCCACCAACTTCACAAATCACTTTAGGAAGGGCAAGTTCAGACCTAAATGGAGGGAAGCTTTCAGGTTTACCGCTCAGTCAGTCAGGTCAGTAGTCAGCCCTCCGTCCTCAGCTCCAAATCTGATTTGCCTAGCATCCGCTACAAGGTCAGTGGAAGAAGGCGCAGGTGCACTTTGCAGAAGGGATCTGTAGGGAGTACCTTAGAGACTCTGGGCACTGTGGAGGAGCTGACCTGGGAGGGCTCCCAGCCTCCAGGACCAGATGAGGTGGACAAGCCCCGGAGGTGGGGTACAGCACGAGAGCCTCAAGCAGAACAGAGCATGCGTTGCCAGAGAGAGCTGGAGCCACATTACAGACATGGCAAGACTTTGGTGGCAGGGGGAATGGAGGAGAAGACAGGGCAGGACCAGAGCCGAGGGAGTTAAGAGAACAGGCCTGCAGAAGGACAGAAGAATTTGGCATCTGAGAACGTGTCCACTGCTTAAAGCTTCCACGCTAAGCTGGACATCCCCAAGCAGAGGCTATGCTGGCCCTGGGCCTCCTCCCAAGCAGCCCCACCAGAGAACACCCAGGAAGGTCTTTCATAATCAGGCTCATCTCCATTGTCTCTTGTTGTTTCTCGCCCCCTTCCCCATCCAGAATCCCCTGTGTGTGCCGTCACAAGCCCATTCACACTGTAGTCTGAGGAGAGCTCAGCAGGGCAGTCCCATGGGGCATCTGGATTGGAAAAGGTTTTTAGGAGAGAGGAATGCTAAACCCCCACAAATGAGCCTGGCATCACATTGTCAGGCAAGGGCTCTAAGAGGTGAAGACATCCTGAGTCAGCGAATTTGCATTTCTAAAAACTTCAGATGCTACCCATTTGGGTGCCACGCTATGAGAACTCCTGCTTTATAGAATAAGAGAAAGTCAGAGGTCATTCCAGCTCAAAAGTAAATGTGCAACCTAACTTCAGAGTACAAATGGATCCTTCTGCAAGGTCCCTAAAGAAAGAATTCACATCCCAGGAGTCATTTGCACTTTCTGCTCCCCAACCTCCATCTTCCCAGCTTCTGTGCAGGCCCTGCTGTCCCTTACTACATCTCCTGTGGGCTCCCCGATGGTCCCTCTGCCTCGGCACTTCCCAAGTGAGAGAGGACATCCCCCACTCTGTGCTCTAACGGCTCAGAGAGGGTTATCAAGATGAAGGACGTGCACAGAAATAACTGCCAACCAGGCAGGCTCTCGGTCCTGGGGCTGGAGATACCAGATGACAACGTCGTGATGACAGCAGCAGGAAGGCCAGGGCACCCAGAGAGATGAGAGCTGGGCAAGGGTCCCAGGACCCACAGCTGCCCCCTCATGTCCTGCAGCCCCTATCTCCATCCCCGAGGTGTGCACACCACAATGGTGCCCTGCCTCCGGGTGTAATGGCACAACAGGGCACTCCGGGAGAACAGGGAGAGGTGAACCTGGACTTAGAGTCCCAGACAGGCTGCTGTGGGCATACCATTGACTCACTTGGCCCATCGAACTCCCCAGGATTTCTTCTGCAACGCTCTCAAAGGGAAAACTTCCCCCAACTTCCAGAGCCAGTGTGAGAATTTGTAATATAATTAGAACGAGGCAGTGTAATGGCCAGAAAGGTCCTCAGAGATCTCTGGATGCAGGGGTTCGGAAATTGCATTATCCACCAGAATCACCTTGGGGGGGAGGGATGCAGATGCCCAGGGCTCCTTCAGAGGTTCTGATTCTGTCAGCCAGTGAAGAGCTGGAGCCCCCGGTGCACCTACCTCTCTTTCCCAACTCCCTGTTCAGTGACTTCACTTTGCTAGCTTGAAACTGGCTCTGGTGGGAATGTTTGTTTACACCACAGAAATTGGGCAAACATTACAAATCGGGGTGTTTTGTTTTGTTATACTTCGCTTTGCTTTGTTTTAGACAGTCTGTTGTGGACCATTTATTAGCACACCACGGAGCATGTGGATCTCTATTTTCAAGCACCCCAAGGAATTGTGATGCAGGCCCATTTTTGAGAAAGAAACACTGATCCAGTAGTGAGGTTCTAACCCAAACACATCATTGTACAGATAGGGAAACTGAGGCCCTGTGAAGGGAAGAATCTTGGTCACCATCACTGTGGTTGGCCCCTTGTGGGGTCACAGCTGCTCAGTTCAGGGTGGTGGGGGCTTAGGGCAGCCCTATCTGTTTTCTAGACCTCTTCCTGTGGCCTTTCCACCAACACCTGCAATGGCTTACTGGTTAAGAGAGAGAAGGCAGGAAGGTTCTGCCCTTCATGGATCAATTATAATACCTCTTAGCAGCATCTGGAATTTAAATAGGCTGGACTAGAGGTTATTCATGGCCAGAACACTGGACTGGAGTGCCCTGGACAAAAGGCACATGAATTCCAGGCACGGAGGGCCCCAGTGTTGCCCTGCCCTTCCTAAGCCTGAATTGTTCAGCCCTTCATTGAATTTAGAGAGATTCCCAACCATCCTCCCCACATATTCCCTGCCTTAAAGTAAAAAGCTATTTTCCATTACTCCCAACCAAAACCACCTTCAGAAATACATCCACAGAGCAAGTTAATAGAAATAAGAACCCAAGACCCCCACCCCTTTGTCTTGCCCCTATGTCCAGCTCTCAGATGGGCTGCAAAAGAATGAATGAGCATGGAAACAAGCAATTCCCCTGGGCAGTGGTTTTTCCAAGATGATCCCAAGCAACAGCATCAGTGACCCTGGGCTTGTATAGGAAATGCAAATTCTTAGGTCTCCCCTCAGAACTGCTGAATCAGAAACTCTGGGGCTAGGGTCCAACAAGCAATGGCTTCACAAACCTTCCAGGTGATACCAATGTCCCCTAAACTTCGAAGACTGCCATTCTAGTAGGAGGGGCTGTAGTTTCTGCCTCCCTGACAACGAATCAAAGGTTGTTTGGCCCAGGAGGAAAGTTCATCTGGGTGCCAAGACCAGCACCAGCGGTGTGCCCAGTCACACTCCTTCCTGGCCAGCCTCCTTAGTCCCATGCTCCTGGGAATTTTGGACATCAGAGCTACAACCATGCATCTTGAGCTAAGACAGAGGCCCTCTTTCCAAAGTCTAAGGGGCCAACATCTTTCCAAAACCAGCAGGACAAGCTCATCAGAGATACAGCAGAGAAATTTCCTGTCACTGTCTTGGTGTCTGATTGAGGGAATGACTCAGTGGACATTGCCTGGCTGTTTGGATTCTCTGAAGCTTGCTCTGGCTGGCCTGGGGACAGCTTCAGGAATCCTTCTAGAAAGAAGCCTGCCAAGGACCTGGCTCTAGAAGCCACTTCAGCCTCTCCAGTGTGAGTCCACTATTTTCTCTGCTTCTTGTGCTCCCAGGTTCAGGAAGAAGATGAGATTTGAGGGTAATTTAAAAAGTGAGGTCTTGGGGCACTTGGGTGGCTGAGTCAGTTGAGTGTACGACTTGATCTCAGCTCAGATATTGATCTCAGGGTTGTGAGTTCAAGCCCCACATTGGGCTCCATGCCAAAAAAAAAAAAAAAAAAAAGTGAGGCCTTGGGAAGAGGGACAAAATAATAATAAAAAGAACTACTGTTATATGAACAGGCATTAATTTCTTCCTGTATATCATGGTTTACCTTGTTTATGTCTCACCGTGATCTAATGATATAGTTATTACTATACCCACTTTAGAGGTGAGAAAACAGGGACTAAGAAAGATTAAGTAGCTCTCCTAAGATCACATAGCCAGGGAGTGAAAGATCAAAGATTCAAACCCAACCTGGGTTTGACTGACTCTAGACCCTACAAGTTTCACAAGGTACAACACAAGAATACAGGTGCAGAGGTTCACCCAGGGCAGGGGAAGGATACCTGCTGCTGCTGAGACAGATGGCCAGGGGCTAGCTCAGATAGGATGGGAAAGGAGAGCGGGAGGGTCCTTTTCTAAAGTGGGAGACCAACATAGGGACAGGGCCTTGAGGAGTCAAGGAAGAAACAGCCCAGCTCCCCTGGGAAGCAGGGAAAGTAGCAAATTAGGAATGACAATCATGGCCACGCTGGAGTTGAAAAACATACATTTGAAATGAAGCTAGGGGTGCCTGGGTGGCTCAGTCTTTGGGCATCTGCCTTCGGCTCAGGTCATGGTCCCAGGGTCCTGGGATCGAGCCCCATATTAGGCTCTCTGCTCGGCGGGAAGCCTGATTCTTCCTCTCCCACTCCCCCTGTTTGTGTTCCCTCTCTCACTGTGTCTCTCTCTGTCAAATAAATAAAATCTTTCAAAAAAAAAAGAAAGAAAGAACTGAAGCCAGAGAGAGCAATTACACAAGCCAGAACTCAGTAACTCTAGATCTGAGTTTGGAGATAAGAGCTGAGAGGTGTCCTAAATGGGGACTGCAAGGAGCTTACCATCTGTGGGGAGAAGGGGAAATGGCTGGGACCCTGCCTCACTATGGTTGGGGGATGTCCTAAGTAAGGCCCTGTGTGGTGCTTCTCTGAAGAATTTTGCTCCCAGCCCTGGAAGAACATGGCCCAGATTCCCAGACAGAACAGGGTCTGTCAATAGATATGGTCAGGGGAGAAGAACTTTCCCCACCCAGAGAGTGGAAGGCTCTGGAACTGGTTGTCAGTTGGAATCAAAGCAAGTCATTAAATGGTACCACCTCTATCCAGCTAATCAAAAGCAAATAAATCAAATCAAAAACAAAATAAAAGTCATCTTTTAATTCCTCTTAACTCATCATCCCCCTCCTCCAACATCCAGCTAGTCAGTATACCCTATCTGTTCTACTTCCATATTGAATCCATAACCATCTAGACTCCATTAACCACAAAGCAGTCAGAGTCATCCTTCAACAATGTAAATGAGATCACATCCTTTTGCACTTAGAATAAAAGTTCTAGACCCTTTACACTGGCTCACAAAACTCTACATGGTTCTTCTCTCCATTAGGGTCTCAGATCATACCATATTCCTGAGAGAGGTCTTCCCTGACCACCCAAACAAAAAGAAACTTCCCCTGTTATTCTCTCCTGTTAATACCATTTATCACTCTCTGAAATTTCCTTGTTTATTTATTTGTTTGATTATTACCTTTCTCACCCTCTGCTCCACAAGAACAGAGGCTCTATCTTCTAGTTCAGTGCCTGGCACATACAAGAAATTCCAGAAACTTCTGTGGAATGGTTCAAGCATGGTAGAACCCCATGTAGCAGAGCAGAGAAGTGGCAGAGATCATCCAGGAACCAGACGCTGAAATGATAAAGGAAGCTAGACAGAATACCTAGCCCCTAAAAGGAAGAGAACTTGGGTTTCCAAAATTTTTCCCTGAGAAGAGCATTTGCACCCCTGGTTTATGAGACCTAACAGCTTCCCTGTCCCGGAAGTTCCATGAGACAACTTTTTTTTTTTTACTTTTTAAATTGTTATTATTATGTTATGTTAATCGCCATACATTACATCATTAGTTTTTGATGTAGTGTTCCATGATTCATTGTTTGCATATAACACCCAGTGCTCCATTCAATACATGCCCTCTTTAATACCCACTACCAGGCCAACCCATCCCCCCAACCCCCCCTCCCCTCTAGAACCCTCAGTTTGTTTCTCAGAGTCCATAGTCTCTCATGGTTCGTCTCCCCCTCCTATTTCTCCCCCTTCATTTTTGCCTTCCTACTATCTTCTTCTTCTTCTTTCTTTTTTTTTAACATATAATGTATTATTTGTTTCAGAGGTACAGATCTGTGATTCATCAGTCTTACACAATTCATAACACTCACCATAGCATATACCCGCCCCAATGTCTATCACCCAGCCACCCCATCCCTCCCACCCCCCTCCACTCCAGCAACCCTCAGTTTGTTTCCTGAGATTAAGAATTCCTCATATCAGTGAGATCATATGATACATGTCTTTTTCTGATTGACTTATTTCGCTTAGCATAATACCCTCTAGTTCCATCCACATCATTGCAAATGGCAAGAGTTCATTTTTTGATGGCTGCATAATATTCCATTATATATATATATACCACATCTTCTTTATTTTTTTTTTTATTTCTCCTACGCTGGCTTGAGTTTTTGTTTCTTTTGCTTACACGTTAAAAAGTCCTAATTTATATATCCTCCCCATGTCTCCTTGGAGAATACAGCATCAAGAGACGGTCCAGCAGTTGGTGGGAAGAGCACAGCACAGGAGATAAGGATCCTAGCCTTATCTTTTGCCTCTGTGACCATAAGTAAGTGTCTTTCTTTCACTGGGTTGCCAAGTCTATAGCATCTGAGATCTGGTCTAAGAGTTCTCCCAGGTGTATCTGACAAGGACTCTGAGGCCATGAACTAAGGAAAGAGGTCATCATTCAGGCAGAATGAATATCCTGTTTATATTCACAGCCCCGGCAGGTACCAGAAGGGAAAAAAAACATCCACTCAGATGGGACTTGGAAGACAATTTAATGAAGGGCTATTTATGTCAGGGTTAAGAGTAAAACAACAGTTTTGAGGCACCCAGGTACTGACAAGTGGGGAAGCTGTTATCACCTCTAAGCCTAGAGAAACAGGGGGGAAAAAGCTTGCTGGTGTTCCAATATAACCATGGAACAGGCTGTACAGCCATGTAAGAGATCATCTCAAAACTACAACAACAAGCGAGGAAGGAATTCCCTAACCTCTCTCTTCTTCTGATCTCCAGCCAGTGCCTCCATTGACAGAATCCAACCAGAGAGGCCTGGTGGTGTGATCCGAGGACCAGCTCCTCAGGACACAGAGCAGGTAAAGAGATGGAGAAGCTGTAGGGGAGGGTGCCCAAGACAAATGGAAAATAACCAGAACCCAGAAAATAAACACAATCTACAAACGCTCTCAATCCCCACATCTTCCCTCTCATTTAAATCTCTCTATAGAAGCACTAAACAGTCCAGGAAGCCACTAAATTGCCATAATGGTCTTGACAGACCCAGATTTACAGCCTTTGTCTAAGAGCTTGCCAAAGACAGAGGCAAGAACTTTAGCTATGCTATCAAGCACAAGCAACAGCTGCCACAAAAGCTTCCAGAAAAAATATCACCAGTAAATGAAAACTCTGACAATCTGAATAACTGAAAAGCCTTAATGCCAACCTCCAGATACATTATTGAGGATGAATGGATAATTAGCCAGAAAGAAACCTTCTAATAGAAACCATACCTGGCCTAGGACTTTGTAGGGGGGAAAAAACCCAACTGGTCTACTTTAAATTCCCTGCAATTAATACCTACCTTTGGCTTAAAAGGTCTGGCCTCAAACACACCCATTCTACTTTGTTACAACAAACGTCCCCTAAGGCCCTAGGTAAAAAATAGTAGAAAAACTAATGGCCAAAGTACAAAAATCTTGGTAATGCAGAATGTTGGGTTTCAACATGGAACTAAGAATATTTCTAAAGGCGTGCAGAAACTCCAATCTTCACCCCATCTCACCAGGAAGTAACCAGAATGGTCATCGTCCCAATTCCCTCAAGAATGAGGAATGATCAAAGGACAGTGGAGATTGAAACCAGTAACCAAAGGGTTAATGGGACTGATCACAGTTTCAGACTAATAAGCTCAGCTGCAACTTTTTACCCAGAACTTTTCATTTGCCTTTAAATTTTCCTGACTCTCCTTGGGAGAGGCAGATTTGAGCCCTGCACTCCCATCTCCTCATTTGGCTGCTTCTCAAATAAACCCTTTCTTTGCTGCATTCTTGATGCCTCAGTGATTATCTTTGTTGTGCATCAGGCACACGAACTTGGGTTTGGTTATACACTCAGGTCATTCTGTCTATTTCTACAAGAAAATATTTTAAATATGCAACTCTACACCACCCCCCAAATTACATTTTCAAGTTATAAACTTTCTTCTTAGGATTTAAAGTAAAATGGAATGTATGTGTCTGTTACATTCTTTTAAAAATAAATTTAATTAAAAAAATAAAGAGTCTGACCTCAGACACACCCATTCTTCCCAGAGGGAAATTCTCCAGAACCCATCCATGCCCAAGCCCCATTAGAAAAGCTGGAAAGTGGGGAGAGGATAGGTTATAGTCCAGAAGATTAAGACCCTTCTAAGAGAAAGAACATTCCAAAAGAAAGAATGTGCCATTTCAGAACATAATGATCTCACTATTGCCAGATGAAGTTTAGTCCAGCAAACAATGAATGAAGACCAGCCCTGTGCCTGGCACTATGCACATCATTTGGGATACAAGTGATCAAGGCCATCTCTGACCTTGGGATGCTCACAGTATAATAGTAGAGAAAAAAAACAAATAAAGCATTCCCATACTAGGAAATAATTAATAAGAGAGATGTATCAAAATGTCTCACCATAATTGTGGATTTCTACTTTATATATTCTGAGGCTATGTTATTAGGAGCATATACATTTAGAATTCTTACATCCTGTCAGAAAATGTTAAATTTTGCTATTATAAGGACCTCATTATCTCTGTGATGCTTTTTGACTTAAAGTCAATTTTATTCAAAATTAATATAGCTACACTACCATTATTTTGGTTACTCTTTTCATGGTAAATTGTTCATTCTTACTTTTGCCCTTTCTATATTCCTACATTTTAGATACTTCTTATAAAGAACCTACAGTTGACTCTTTTTTAATCCAATCAATGTAAATAGAGGCGAGGGGGTTATGTGTTACTCAGATGGTTATCTGGGAGAAGAACTTCCCAAGAAAAGGAAACAGTCAAAGCAAAGACTCTAAGGCAAGCATGAATCTAATGTTTGAACAAGAGCAAGAGACTAGGGAAGTGGAGCAGAGTAAACAAGGGTGGGAAGGAGGAGCCTAGGACAAGATGAGAGCAGAGATAGAGAATAACTGGCACAATGCCCTTGAGTAGTGGAAAGGGAATAGGATCTATTGCACAAATGGAAGAAATGACTCTAGTTAGGAGCATGGAAGGTTCATCTATGGCAACTAGTGGGAGAAGAGTACCAGGAATCATATACCAGTGTATAGGAGTTTTGGTGGAGTCTATGGAGGGTCTCTTCTGATTGATGTCATTTTCTCAATGGAATAGGAAGCAAGGTCAGGAGCTGAGAATAAGGATGGTGGAGAAGGTGTTGGAATTTTGAGAAGGTGTGAAATAATGATCTAGGAGTATATGGGAGAGTGAATGGACTAAAGGCATGATTTCCTGGCAGGAAAAAAAAAAACAAAACTAATTAAGGCTCAGGCTCATGGATTCATGGATGTAAAATGAGGCAATCAGGGGCGCCTGGCTGGCTCAGTAGGTTAAGCGACTGCCTTCGGCTCAGGTCATGATCCTGGAGTCCCGGGATCGAGTCCCGCGTCGGGCTCCCTGCTCAGCGGGGAGTCTGCTTCTCCCTCTGACCCTCCCCCCCTCATGCTCTCATTCTCTCTCTCAAATAAATAAATAAAATCTTTAAAAAAAAATGAGGCAATCAATGAATATGGTTGTATGTTTTTCTCCAGGCATTGAAGGTCCTTAGTCCAGAGGCCAAGTTGCGGACATCTCCACCAAATT
The DNA here is from genome assembly GCF_009762305.2 of Zalophus californianus. Taxonomy (NCBI): domain Eukaryota; kingdom Metazoa; phylum Chordata; class Mammalia; order Carnivora; family Otariidae; genus Zalophus; species Zalophus californianus. Next base: position 70,002,718 of record NC_045605.1, on the reverse strand, counting down.
CTATTGAATGGTCATCTGGCCTCTCCTTAAACACCTCCAGTGACAGGGAGTCTATCACTTCCTGAGAAGCCCATTGTTACCATTAGACAGCTCTGACTGTTAGGAAGTGTGTCCTCATCTCTTCCTATTTGTTCCTCCTATATTTTAGCCTCTGTGTCTGTTTTTTATGTCACTCTGTCTCTCCTGTGTAGGTCATCCAGAAATTTGACAATATATCCAGCTGGCAAGACTGGGAAACCCAAGAACTCTCACACATGGCTGGCAGGAATGCAAAATGGTATATTGCCTATATCTAGCAAAATTAGATATGCATTTACTCTTTGACTCTACAATCCCACTTCTAGAAAAGATAAATAATAATGTATCACATTAGATTAAAATTGGATTAAAACGATCCCAGGTTGTGTCCATGCACACTCCCTCTAAGGAAATAGGAATATTTTGCAAAATTTAGCTCCAAAGCTGATTATTACAGCATTTTACACAATAATAAAAATCTATCTAAAAATAAAAATATACAATTTCCATGTATACAGCGATTGATCAAATAGACTTTGGCACATTTCTTTAATGGAATGTGAAGTAGACATACAAAATAATGCAATACAAGAATATTGAATGGCATAGAAAGATACACATTGAAAAAGACAGGTTTCAAAGAAGTAAATATGTACATAGAATATAAAAGAAAGAATATACACCAAACTTAATGGTAGATTTCTCTGCCATATAAGATAACTAACAAATGCAGTCCATCCTCTTCTTTTTTTTTCTTTCTTGTATTTTCTAAATTTTCTATATTTTTATTTAATAATTACAGGTATTTTTTAAAATAAATGTTTAATTTAATTTTATTTTTTTAAAGATTTTTATTTATTTATTGAGAGAGAGAGAGAATGGTAGAGAGAGAGCATGAGAGGCAGGAAGGTCAGAGGGAGAAGCAGACTCCCTGCTGAGCAGGAAGCCCGATGCAGGACTCAATCCCGGGACTCCAGGATCATGACCTGAGCTGAAGGCAGTCGCTTAACCAACTGAGCCACCCAAGCACCCTAAAATGTTTAATTTTAAAACGGTTTTAGATTTCCAGAAAATTTTAAAGATAGTACAGAGACTTCCCATCTACCCTGTAGCTGGCTTCCCCTATTGTTAACAGCTTACATTGGTATGGCACATTTGCTACACTTAACAAGCCACTGTGGATACATTATTATTAACTAAAGCCCATATTACTCAAATTTCCTTAGATTTTACCGAATGTCTTCTAGTCTAGGATCCCATCCAGGATACCACATTACATTTAGTTGTCATGTCTCCTTAGGCTCCTCTCAGTAATTTTTTTAATTAAAAAAATATTTTTAATTAAAAAAAAAAACCCTGCCAACCCTTCCACATTGAGCTCAAGACTAATTCCTCCATAAAACCTCCATAAAACCTAATTTTGTCTTCACGCAATCCCCCAACTCCAGCCGGGAGAACTTTATGCCTCTTCTGAGTTCAGACAACATTTTGAAATAATAAATCTTAGAAAAGACAGGTTCAGGAAGAAGACCAGTGCTGTGTCAGAATGCATGATGCTTAGTTCATGCCCTTGGTGCCCCCCACTCCCACTACTCCTCCATCTCCACCCCAGCCTGTGTCCTTTGAGGGAAACTGAAGGTAACCAAACAAGTCTCACTATGGTTGCCCTTTTCCTAGTCCCTGGGCATCTCAGACCAGGTCCCCAGAGAAGGAGAAATTTCTAGTCTCTCTCTTCCTTAAGGACTACCATCTACCCCTGAATCCTGAGTGCCTTCGATAGGATGTTGAGGAAGGAGTCATTATCCCAAATTTACAGACCAGAAAACCAAGGCCCAGAGAGGGAAGAATGAGAGGTGAATCTGAGAGACCTGCCGGACAGACTGGGTGGAGGGGGTCCTGGCAAAGCAAACTTAAGTGTCTGCTTCGTGCGCCCTCTGGTGGAGAAGGGGCTGTTTCGCACTCAGAGGAAGGGACTGGGGGAGACAGGGTATTTTAAGAGGTTGCCAGGCCCCTACACTTTTGTTGTTGACATCTTCACCCACATCATATTAAAATGCACCTGTATCTAACATTAAATATAATTTATGTGCAACTACACAAGAGTTGAGTTGAAGTAGACCAATGGACATGTAGATACTTAAACAAACCTGTTTTTTTAATCTTGTTTTACAATTTTCATATTTTGAAGCCAATCACTTACTCTGGAAACTAGAACATTTTCATGCGTCCTTGAAAAGTTTTTAGGCCTTTAGCTCATCATTCTGGGATCTGAGTAACAAGATGTCCAGATCCTCACTCTAGTCAATATCAGCTCAGGTTTGGGGTCTCAAGGAGGCAGCAGGAGCAGACACCAGAACTTGAACACAGTCTGGCTGGAGAAGTCCCAGACAGAAGGGGTGATGTTCCAGGCATGACCTCAGTAGTACATGGAGAGATATGTTCGTGCTTCTCACTAAGCTTTACTTCCTCATTCTGCATTCCTAATGCAAATACCCCACCAATCAAGAGAAAGTGGGCATGGCTTTATATATATATATGGACTCTCCAGCTCATGCAGAACACAGACTCTTCTTTTTAGGCACCCAACTGAGACTGCCCAGAACTTTCATAGATTTTATTGAACCCAGATGGAGAACAACAGGTAAATAAAAACTGAGGGAATAAGAAGTCTGGCTCTACTGTCCAAGGCTGGAGTTACCACAAGGAGCTCATTCCCAGGGCTCACTCAAAGGCCTATAACATTTCATTTCCATCCTAGACAGACTACCATCAACTAGCTTCAAAAGACTGGCCACCTTCCTGGGGCCCTGCCTTCTCAGCTCCCAACCTGCCTCCGCATGGTCAGTGTCATCTTAACACCCAGCATCAGTGAACCTCCTTCTAGCCATCCTAACATCCCTTCTCTGAAATCAAGGCCAAAGACGAGATCAGTTCCCTTCTGGTTACCTGGGACTCTTCTCCCTAGTACTAGTTTCATCTGAGAAGTAGGCCTGTTTCCCCAGATAACTGGAACAAGGAATAAGCTTACTCTATAGGAGAGTCCTTATCTCCGACAGAAGGGCTCTGGCTTTATCCTTTATTGTCATATCCCTATAGGTGAGCTCCATACACAATATTCATTGAATAAGAATTAAAAGTGATACAAGCAGAATATCATTCCCTAACACAAGACATACCAAATATTGGAAATTTTGTCTCTTTGTCTGCAATAGATTAAAGTATGATGACTTCTACCATCTTTCTAGAGGCTCAGATTTGAGGCAACTGAAGAATCATCAGATGGATGCTATTATTTAGAAAGGATTGTTCTTCTTCAAAACAAACTCTGAAAGGCACTTGCTACATTTGCATTACCTCCTATTCAAATTCCAATGACTGCTACATCTAATTATTCAGCATAGGTCAATAAGAGCTATAGATTGTGTTAGCCACTTAGGAGTCCTCAACTCTATGTGACTATATAGAATATTGTCTATTGACTAATGTGTCTAGTGTCTTTTTTGAGGGGGAAGGGAGACATCTAGCTTTAAACCTTTCTTTCCTATTAGCACCCTGACCTCCCATTTGAAGAATTACTTGTTGTGTGTAGTCTTGGTGGAAAGTAGTGCTTGCTTCTCACAACAGAAGCTAAATTTCTCCTTAACCCATCACAGTGGGGATGCAAGCACATGCAGTGGGCTCAAAAATCTCTCAGGATTTTAAATCTTGAGTGAGTGACCCAACAATGTAGAATGGGTGAAGGTCATATTCATCACAGTGGCAACAATGTAAAGATCTCTGTTCCCACTGTGACATTTTCTGAAGTTTTATTGTCTGGCTTTCAAGAGCATCCCTATTTTCTTCCTGTTTCCTAGCTTTGTCCTCCACTTCCATTGTAATAGGAAGCTTCAAAGATGGCCCCCAATGATCCCTGCTCCTAGTAGTCACACTTTGTGTAATTCTCCCCACATTGTACTCGGGTTGGTCTGTGTGATGAGCAGAATACAACAGAAATAATTCAGATACAAGAGACACTGCAGCTTCCATCTTGCACTGTCATTCTCTCCCCTCACCAGGCCATCTTCCTCCTTCAATCAATTGCTCTGGGATAAACCAGGACATGAACAACCTTATGAAGAGGCCAACATGACAAGAAAGAGAAACCTCCTGTCAACGTCACATGAGTGAGGTTAGAGAAAATCCTCCAGCCCCATTCAAGTTTTTGGAGACTGCAGCTCTGGTTGACATCTTAACTGAAATCTCAAGAGAGACCCTGAGCCAGAACCACTCAGCTAAGCTATCCCCACATTCTGAGAATTCAAGAATTCAGTGAGGTTCTGATATTCTTCCAAAAAAATTGCTTTCCTGCAAGACAGAACCCAAGTCCATTTCAACTGCTTGCAGCCAAATTTTTACTGATACACAGATGGATGCCATGAATGAAATGCAGGAGACAGCTAGTCAGAGAAATGTTCAGAATAAGGAAATTTAGGATATTTATTTAGCTGATGTGTGGTAAGTAGCATAAAAACCCATTAACATTCCAGAATGGAAATCCAGCAACTATGACACTCGGGAAAAAATTGGTTACCTGGACCCAAATGCCCATTAAATGCAAGGATATGGGAAATCCAAGGATCTCAGGGATGGATACTTATGTCCCTATAATCCCCAAATTCTCAAGCTCGAGGTATGAACTGAAACTCAGGACTTCGGACTTTCTATGATAGTGCTAAAGAAATTTCTCATCAGCCACAGGGCCACAATGACCAAAATCCAAACCTGAAGTTTGAGCCTGCCTTTATGGAATTACATCATGTGATCACCAGGTGTCTGATATGAAATTAAGACACTAATCAGGAACGAGGATGATCCTGAGATTTTTGAAAGGACATATTTGGGTAGATGCACGGCGATTTCAAATATTTAAAATCCCCACTCCCCTATTGAGGCTCTTATCAGAAATAAGCCTCCCATACCCAGTTCAGGCTATTTTTCCCCTGCTTGAAGATACTTTTATTTTGCAAGAGAAGGCCTGTTTCCCTCATGTCTACTATGCATGAGGGGTGGCAGGTAGGTAGGTAGATACATACATACATACATACATAGATGACAGATAGATTGATTTATACCTATATTATATATAGGATACAATGCTATTCTTTATCAAGTATATGTGTTACAAATACCTCTACTAGTTTGCCAGTTGTTTTTTCACTTTCTTTATTGCATCCTCTTAAAAAAATAGGAGTTTTTAATTTATTGACTTTTTCTTCTATGGTTAGCACTGTTGAGGTTAAGATGACTTCTTTACTCTGAGGTCAGAAAGACTTCTCTTATATTTTCTCCTAAAGGTTCCAAGTATTTGCATTTCATAGTAGAAACCCAACCCATCTTGAATTGATATTTTTCAAGGTACAAGATAGGATCCAAGTTCATTTTCTCCCCCAAAGGTATAATCAATTGCCCAAACTCATTTATTGAGTAGTTCCTCTGGACAAAATTTTACATATGTGTAAATCTATTTCTGGGATCTTGATGATTTTCCATTGGTTAATTGCTAGATCAATACCATTTTGTTTCAATTACTATAGGTTTAAGGGCAAGCAATCCTCAAAAAATATTATTATTGTTATTCAGGAACATTTGCCTATTCTTAACCATTGTCTTTTCTAAATAATTTTAAAATTAACTTGCCAGATTCTAAGGAAAATGCTATTATTTCTTAAATTTGCATTGAATTTAATTATGGGATATTTGACACCTTTAAGATACTGAGTCTTTTCAACCATGCACAAAGCATGCTTCTTCTACTATTTGGCTTCTTTTGTGTATGTGTGTGCATGTGTGTGTGTCTCAGTAAAGTCTGATGATTTTTCAACACATATTTGTTTATTTTTTTTAAGATTTTATTTATTTGACACAGAGAGACACAGTGAGAGAGGGAACACAAGCAGGGGCAGTGGGAGAGGGAAAGGCAGACTTCCTGCCAAGCAGGGAGCCCGATGTGGGACTCAATCCCAGGACCCTGGGATCATGACCTGAGCCGAAGGCAGACGCTTAATGACTGAGCCACCCAGGTGCCCCATATTTGTTTAATTTATTCCTAGGTTATATATATATACACACACATATGTATATATATATATAAAATATTGCTATTGTCATTGGTATCTAACGTGTGTATATATATATACATATATATATAGCAATATATATATATATTGCTATTGTCATTGGTGTCTCTTGTTTACTCTATTTTCAAAACATTTACTATAAATCAATCTATTTAAGGTCTACTGATCTCATGGCCAGCCATTTTCCAAATATTCTTATGAATTCTAATAATTGTATTTGTATGTTGTTTGGGGGATTCAGTATATAAAATTATGAAAGCTTCCCCCCATCTTTAAAACTTCATTTCTCTTTCTTGTTTTAGTGAATTAGCTAGAACCTGTTATAAATTGCTGAATAGAAGCAGTGATAGTTGGCTTCTTTACTTTTTACCTGATTTTAAAGGGATTGTTTTTAATGTTATTCACTAAGATTGATAATTGTTGCAGATTTTTGGTAGGTATCTATAATCAGGTTAAGAATGTTCCTTTCTTGGGGGGGGGGGAGCAGAGCAAGATGGCAGAGGAGTAGGAGGTCTGGATTTCATCTGGTCCCAGGAATTCAGCTGGATAGGGATCAAACCATTCTGAACACCTACGAACTCAAGAGGAGATTGAAGAAAGGAATAGCAACAACTCTCTGAACAGAAAAGTGACCACATTCTGGAAGGTAGGACATGCAGAGAAGTGAATCTGAGGCGATATTTGGGAGGATAGACGGTTGGGGAGGGGGCCTCTGTTGGCCGCTTCTGGCAAGTGATAGAGCCCGGGAGCACAAAATCGGACCTTTTAGAAGTCGGCTCCGATGAGGGACGTCACACAAGTGGCTAAGTAGGGGGTAGAACCCTCTCTGGGACAGTGTGGTCTCAGGACCCTCAGGGTCACAGAGAGACCAGGGGTGCCTGAGTGCAGCGGAGCTCCCAGGTGTCAGAGCAGGGAAGCCGGCTGCAGAGACGGAGCCGAGGAGTGGACTCTCACCTCAGGGTTGCCATAAACCGTGATCCACGGCCCAGTCGGGCCACTGCTCCTCCAGCAGGGACCCAACAAGTGGCAGATCTGGGGAGACTCCCCTTCCTCCCTGGGGAGGAGTGACATGGGAGTGCACTGCAGGGATCTGCTGGGTTTGGAGACTCCACACTGAGTCGGGTGCCAGAGATAGAAACGCTCGGTCACCGGCCGGGTGAGCACGGAGTGTGGCCAGAGACCGGGGAGACGGGAGTGACTGACTGCTTTTCTCTGGGGGCTCACTGAGGAGCGGGGCCCCAAATTCTTGGCTCCTCTGGGGCAGAGATTGGGAGGCCACCATTTTCACCCTCGTCCTCCAAAGCTGTACGGAAAGCTTGCAGGGAACCAAAGCTCCCGAGAGCAAACCCAAGCAGATTACTTAGCCCGGACCAAAAAGGGCGGGGCAATTCCGCCTCCAGCAAAGACATTTGGGAACTACGGCAACAGGCCCCTCCCCCAGAAATTCAGCAAGAACAGCCAGCCAAGACCAAGTTTACCCATCAAGGAGAATGGCAGAACTCCAGCGCTAGGGGACTGCTGCCCATAGAATTCATGGCTTTTTTACCATGGCTTTTTTAATCAGTCTTTCAAAGTTAATTTTTTTAACTTTTTTTTAATTTTTCCTTTTCCCTTTTTCAACCATTTTATCAATCCCTTTTTTAAAAAATATTTTTTATTTTTCATTTTTAGAGTCATATTCTATCCCTTCATAGCAGTTACCCAGTTACCCTTATTTTTGGTATATATATATATATGTGTGTGTGTGTGTGTGTGTGTATATATATATATATATATATATGTTGTTCTCTCTTTAAAATTTTGAGATACAGTTTCTTCTAACAAATCAAAATATATGCTAAATCTCTGGTGTATGGCTTTGTTCTAGTCTCCTGCCTGATCATATTCTCTCCTTTTTTTTTAATCCTCTTCTTTCTTTTTTCAACCAACTTCTTATTTTCTCAATTCCTTTTATAAAATCTATTATAATTTTCATCTTTACAGTCATATTCCTTTTATAATGTTCATCTTTACAATCATATTCCATCCCTTCATCATATTAACTGTTATTTTTGTATATATATGTTTTTCTTTCTTTATAATTTTGGGAGGCACTTTCTTCTAACAGACCAAAATATGCCCAAAATCTAGTGTGTGACACTGATCTATGCACCAGCCTGATCATATTTGATCGTATTCCGGTTTTGTTTTGTTTTGTTTTTGTTTTTATCTTTTTGTTTTTCTTTTTGTTCTTTCTTTCTTATTCTTTTTTCTTTCTTTCCCTTTCTTTTCCCCCGGTTTCAGGTCTTTTCTGATTTGTTTATGGTATATTTTCTGGGGACATTGTTACCCTGTTAGCATTTTCTTCTCTCATTCATCTATTCTCCTCCGGACAAAATGACAAGATGGAAAAAATCAACTCAACAAAAAAAACAAGAGGCAGTACCGACTGCCAGGGACCTCATCAAAACAGACATTAGTAAAATGTCAGAACTAGAGTTCAGAATGATAATTTTAAAGATACTAGCTGCGCTTGAAAAAGACATAAAAGTTATTAGAGAAACCCTTTCTGGAGAAATAAAAGAACTAAAATCTAACCAAGTCAAAATCAAAAAGGCTATTAATGAGGTGCAATCCAAAATGGAGGCTCTAACTGCTAGGATAAAAGAGGCAGAAGAAAGAATTAGTGATATAGAAGACCAAATGATGGAAAATAAAGAGGCTGAGAAAACGAGAGATAAACAACTACTGGATCACGAGGGCAGAATTCGAGAGATAAGCGATACCATAAGATGAAACAACATTAGAATAATTGGGATCCCAGAAGAAGAAGAAAGAGAGAGAGGGGCAGAAGGTATATTGGAGCAAATAATAGCAGAGAACTTCCCTAATTTGGGGAAGAAAACAGGCATCAAAATCCAGGAGGCACAGAGAACCCCTCTCAAAATCAATAAATATAGGACAACACCCCAACATTTAATAGTAAAACTTACGAGTCTCAGAGACAAAGAGAAAATCCTGAAAGCAGGTCGGGAGAAGAGATATATAACCTAAAATGGTAGAAATATTAGATTGGCAACAGACCTATCCACAGAGACCTGGCAGGCCAGAAAGGACTGGCTTGATATCTCAGAGCACTAAATGAGAAAAATATGCAGCCAAGAATACTATATCCAGCAAGGCTGTCATTGAAAATAGAAGAGAGATAAAAAGCTTCCAGGACAAACAAAAACTAAAGGAATTTGCAAACACAAAACCAGCCCTCCAAGAAATATTGAAAGGGGTCCTCTAAGCAAAGAGAGAGCCTAAAAGTAACACAGACCAGAAAGGAACACAGACAATATACAGTAAGAGTCACCTTACAGGCCATACAGTGGCACTAAATTCATATCTTTCAATAGTTACCCTGAATGTAAATGGGCTTAATGCCCCAATCAAAAGACACAGGCTATCAGATTGGATTAAAAAATAAGACCCATTGATATGCTGTCTGCAAGAGACTCATTTTAGACCCAAAGACACCCCTAGATTGAAAGTGAAGGGGTGGAAAACCATTTACCATGCTAATGGACACCAAAAGAAAGCTGGGGTGGCAATCCTTATATCAGACAAACTAGATTTTAAAACAAAGACTGTAATAAGAGATGAGGAAGGACACTATATCCTACTTAAAGGGTCTATCCAACAAGAAGATCTAACAATTGTAAATATCTATGCCCCGAACGTGCGAGCAGCCAATTATATAAGGCAATTAATAACAAAAGCAAAGAAACACATTGACAACAATACAATAATAGTGGGGGATTTTAACACCCCCCTCACTGAAATGGACAGATCATCTAAGCAAAAGATCAACAAGGAAATAAAGACTTTAAATGACACACGGGACCAAATGGACTTCACAGATATATTCAGAACGTTCCATCCCAAAACAATGGAATACACATTCTTCTCTAGTGCCCATGGAACATTCTCCAGAATAGATCACATCCTGGGTCACAAATCAGGTCTCAACTGGTACCAAAAGATTGGGATCATTCCCTGCATATTTTTGAACCACAGTGCTTTGAAACTGGAACTCAATCACAAGAGGAAAGTTGGAAAGAACTCAGATACATGGAGGCTAAAGAGCATCCTACTAAAGAATGAATGGGTCAACCAGGAAATTAAAGAAGAATTAAAAAAATTCATGGAAACCAATGAAAATGAAAACACAACTGTTCAAAATCTTTGGGATACAGCAAAGGCAGTCCTGAGAGGAAAGTATATAGCAATCCAAGCCTTTCTCAAGAAACAAGAAAGGTCTCAAATACACAACCTAACCCTACACCTAAAGGAGCTGGAGAAAGAACAGCAAATAAAGCCTAAACCCAGCAGGAGAAGAGAAATAATAAAGATCAGAGCAGAAATCAATGAACTAGAAACCAAAAGAACAGTAGAACAGATCAACGAAACTAGGAGCTGGTTCTTTGAAAGAATTTACAAGATTGATAAACCCCTGGCCAGACTTATCAAAAAGAAAAGAGAAATGACCCAAATCCACAAAATCATGAATGAAAGAGGAGAGATCACAACCAACACCAAAGAAATACAAACAATTATAAGAACATATTATGAGCAACTCTATGCCAGCAAATTAAATAACCTGGAAGAAATGGGTGCATTCCTAGAGATGTATCAACTACCAAAATTGAACCAGGAAGAAATAGAAAACCTGAACAGACCTATAACCACTAAGGAAAATGAAGCAGTCATCAAAACTCTCCCAACAAACAAAAGCCCATGGCCAGATGGCTTCCCAGGGGAATTCTATCAGACATTGAAAGAAGAATTAATACCTATTCTCCTGAAACTGTTCCAAAAAATAGAAATGGAAGGAAAACTTCCAAACTCGTTTTATGAGGCCACCATTACCTTGATCCCAAAACCAAAGACCCCATCAAAAAGGAGAATTATGGACCAATATCCTTGATGAACATGGATGCAAAAATTCTCACCAAAATACTAGCCAATAGGATCCAACAGTACATTAAAAGGATTATTCACCACGACCAAGTGGGATTTATCCCTGGGCTGCAAGGATGGTTCAACATCCGCAAATCAATCAACGTGATACAATACGTTAACAAAAGAAAGAACAAGAATCATATGATCCTCTCAATAGATGCAGAAAAAGCATTTGACAAAGTACAGTATCCTTTCTTGATCAAAACTCTTCAGAGTATAGGGATAGAGGGTACATACCTCAATATCATAAAAGCCGTCTATGAAAAACCCACAGCGAATATCATTCTCAATGGGGAAAAGCTGAGAGCTTTTCCCCTAAGGTCAGGAATGCGGCAGGGATGTCCAGTATCACCACTGCTATTCAACATAGTATTAGAAGTCCTAGCCACAGCAATCAGACAACAAAAAGAAATCAAAGGCATCCAAATCGGCAAAGAGGAAGTCAAACTCTCAGTCTTTGCAGATGATATGATACTGTATGTGGAAAACCCAAAAGACTCCACCAAAAACTGCTAGAACTCATACAGGAATTCAGTAAAGTAGCAGGATATAAAATCAATGCACAGAAATCAGTGGCATTCCTATACACCAACAACAAGACAGAAGAGAGACAAATCAAGGAGTCGATCCCATTTACAACTGCACCCCAAACCATAAGATACCTAGGAATAAATCTAACCAAAGAGGCAAAGGATCTGTACTCAGAAAACTATAAAATACTCATGAAAGAAATTGAAGAAGACACAAAGAAATGGAAAAACGTTCCATGCTCATGGATTGGGAGAACCAACATTGTGAAGATGTCTCTGCTACCTAGGGCAATCTACACATTCAATGCAATCCCCATCAAAATACCATCCACTTTTTTCAAAGAAATGGAACAAATAATCCTAAAATTTGTATGGAACCAGAAGAGACCCCGCATAGCCATAGGAATATTGAAAAAGAAAAGCAAAGCTGGCAGCATCACAATTCCGGACTTCCAGCTCTATTACAAAGCTGTCATCATCAAGACAGTATGGTACTGGCACAAAAACAGACACATAGATCAATGGAACAGAATCGAGAGCCCAGAAATGGACCCTCAACTCTATGATCAACTAATCTTTGACAAAGCAGGAAAGAATGTCCAATGGAAAAAAGACAGTCTCTTCCACAAATGGTGTTGGGAAAACTGGACAGCCACATGCAGAAGAATGAAACTGGACCATTTCCTTACACCACACACAAAAATAGACTCCAAATGGTGGAAAGACCTCAATGTGAGACAAGAGTCCATCAAAATCCTAAAGGAGAACACAGGCAGCAACCTCTTCGACCTCAGCCGCAGCAACTTCTTCCTAGAAACATCGCCAAAGGCAAGGGAAGCAAGGGCAAAAATGAACTATTGGGATTTCATCAAGATAAAAAGCTTTTGCACAGCAAAAGAAACAATCCACAAAACCAGAAGACAACCGACAGAATGGGAGAAGATATTTGCAAATGACATATCAGATAAAGGGCTAGTATCCAAAATCTATAAAGAACTTCTTAAACTCAACACCCAAAGAACAAATAATCCAATCAAGAAATGGGCAGAAGACATGAACAGACATTTCTCCAAAGAAGACATCCAAATGGCCAACGGACACATGAAAAAGTGCTCAACATCACTCGGCATCAGGGAAATCCAAATCAAAACCTCAAAGAGATACCACCTCACACCGGTCAGAATGGCTAAAATTAACAAGTCAGGAAACGACAGATGTTGGCGGGGATGTGGAGAAAGGGGAACCCTCCTACACTCTTGGTGGGAAGGCAAGCTGGTGCAACCCCTCTGGAAAACAGTATGGAGGTTCTTCAAAAAGTTGAAAATAGAGCTACCATATGATCCAGCGATTGCACTACTGGGTATTTACCCCAAAGATACAAATGTAGAGATCCGAAGGGGTACGTGCACTCCGATGTTTATAGCAGCAATGTCCACAATAGCCAAACTGTGGAAAGAGCCAAGATGTCCATCAACAGATGAATGGATAAAGAAGCTGTGGTATATATACAAATGGAATATTATGCAGCCATCAAAAGGAATGAGATCTTGCCATTTGCAATGCCGAGGATGGAACTGGAGGGTGTTATGCTGAGTGAAATAAGTCAATCAGAGAAAGACATGTATCATATGACCTCACTGATATGAGGAATTCTTAATCTCAGGAAGCAAACTGAGGGTTGCTGGAGTGGTGGGGGGTGGGGTTGCTGGGTGATAGACATTGGGTAGGGTATGTGCTATGGTGAGCTTTGTGAATTGTGCAAGACTGTTGAATCACATATCTGTACTTCTGAAACAAATAATGCAACATATGTTAAGAAAAAAGAAAAAGAAGAAGATAGCAGGAGGGGAAGAATGAAGGGGAATAAGTCAGATGGGGAGACGAATCATGAGAGACAATGGACTCTGAAAAACAAACTGAGGGTTCTAGAGGGGAGGAGGGTAGGGGGATGGGTTAGCCTGGTGATGGGTATTAAAGAGGGCACATTCTGCATGGAGCACTGGGTGTTATGCACTAACAATGAATCATGGAACACTACATCAAAAACTAATGATGTAATATACGGTGATTAACGTAACAATACAAAAATTTTAAAAAAAGGATGTTGTACTTTGTCAAATGCTTTTTCTGCATCTATTGAGAGGATCATATGATTCTTGTTCTTTCTTTTATTAATGTATTGTATCACATTGATTGATTTGCGGATGTTGAACCATCCTTGCAGCCCAGGGATAAATCCCACTTGGTCGTGGTGAATAATCCTTTTAATGTACTGTTGGATCCTATTGGCTAGTATTTTGGTGAGAATTTTTACATCCGTGTTCATCAAGGATATTGGTCCATAATTCTCCTTTTTGATGGGGTCTTTGTCTGGTTTGGGGATCAAGGTAATGGTGGCCTCATAAAACGAGTTTGGAAGTTTTCCTTCCATTTCTATTTTTTGGAACAGTTTCAGGAGAATAGGTATTAATTCTTCTTTCAATGTCTGATAGAATTCCCCTGGGAAGCCATCTGGCCATGGGCTTTTGTTTGTTGGGAGAGTTTTGATGACTGCTTCATTTTCCTTAGTGGTTATAGGTCTGTTCAGGTTTTCTATTTCTTCCTGGTTCAATTTTGGTAGTTGATACATCTCTAGGAATGCACCCATTTCTTCCAGGTTATCTAATTTGCTGGCATAGAGTTGCTCATAATATGTTCTTATAATTGTTTGTATTTCTTTGGTGTTGGTTGTGATCTCTCCTCTTTCATTCATGATTTTGTGGATTTGGGTCATTTCTCTTTTCTTTTTGATAAGTCTGGCCAGGGGTTTATCAATCTTGTAAATTCTTTCAAAGAACCAGCTCCTAGTTTCGTTGATCTGTTCTACTGTTCTTTTGGTTTCTAGTTCATTGATTTCTGCTCTGATCTTTATTATTTCTCTTCTCCTGCTGGGTTTAGGCTTTATTTGCTGTTCTTTCTCCAGCTCCTTTAGGTGTAGGGTTAGGTTGTGTATTTGAGACCTTTCTTGTTTCTTGAGAAAGGCTTGGATTGCTATATACTTTCCTCTCAGGACTGCCTTTGCTGTATCCCAAAGATTTTGAACAGTTGTGTTTTCATTTTCATTGGTTTCCATGAATTTTTTTAATTCTTCTTTAATTTCCTGGTTGACCCATTCATTCTTTAGTAGGATGCTCTTTAGCCTCCATGTATCTGAGTTCTTTCCAACTTTCCTCTTGTGATTGAGTTCCAGTTTCAAAGCACTGTGGTTCAAAAATATGCAGGGAATGATCCCAATCTTTTGGTACCAGTTGAGACCTGATTTGTGACCCAGGATGTGATCAATTCTGGAGAATGTTCCATGGGCACTAGAGAAGAGTGTGTATTCCGTTGCTTTGGGATGAAATGTTCTGAATATGTCTGTGAAGTCCATTTGGTCCCGTGTGTCATTTAAAGTCTTTATTTCCTTGTTGATCTTTTGCTTAGATGATCTGTCCATTTCAGTGAGGGGGGTGTTAAAGTCCCCCACTATTATTGTATTGTTGTCAATGTGTTTCTTTGCTTTTGTTATTAATTGCCTTATATAATTGGCTGCTCGCACGTTCGGGGCATAGATATTTACAATTGTTAGATCTTCTTGTTGGATAGACCCTTTAAGTAGGATATAGTGTCCTTCCTCATCTCTTATTACAGTCTTTGTTTCAAAATCTAGTTTGTCTGATATAAGGATTGCCACCCCAGCTTTCTTTTGGTGTCCATTAGCATGGTAAATGGTTTTCCACCCCCTCACTTTCAATCTAGGGGTGTCTTTGGGTCTAAAATGAGTCTCTTGCAGACAGCATATTGATGGGTCTTGTTTTTTAATCCAATCTGATAGCCTGTGTCTTTTGATTGGGGCATTGAGCCCATTTACATTCAGGGTAACCATTGAAAGGTATGAATTTAATGCCATTGTATGGCCTGTAAGGTGACTGTTACTGTATATTGTCTGTGTTCCTTTCTGATCTATGCTGCTTTTAGGCTCTCTCTTTGCTTAGAGGACCCCTTTCAATATTTCTTGGAGGGCTGGTTTTGTGTTTGCAAATTCCTTTAGTTTTTGTTTGTCCTGGAAGCTTTTTATCTCTCCTTCTATTTTCAATGACAGCCTAGCTGGATATAGTATTCTTAGCTGCATATTTTTCTCGTTTAGTGCTCTGAAGATATCTTGCCAGTCCTTTCTGGCCTGCCAGGTCTCTGTGGATAGGTCTGTTGCCAATCTAATATTTCTACCATTGTAGGTTACATATCTCTTCTCCCGAGCTGCTTTCAGGATTTTCTCTTTGTCTCTGAGACTCGTAAGTTTTACTATTAGATGTCGGGGTGTTGACCTATTATTATTGATTTTGAGAGGGGTTCTCTGTGCCTCCTGGATTTTGATGCCTGTTTCCTTCCTCACATTAGGGAAGTTCTCTGCTATTATTTGCTCCAATATACCTTCTGCCCCTCTCTCTCTTTCTTCTTCTTCTGGGATCCCAATTATTCTAATGTTGTTTCGTCTTATCGAATCACTTATCTCTCGAATTCTGCCCTCATGATCCAGTAGTTGTTTATCTCTCGTTTTCTCAGCCTCTTTATTTTCCATCATTTGGTCTTCTATATCGCTGATCCTCTCTTCTGCCTCATTTATCCTAGCAGTTAGTGCCCCCAGTTTTGATTGCACCTCATCAATAGCCTTTTTGATTTTGACTTGGTTAGATTTTAGTTCTTTTATTTCTCCAGAAAGAGTTTCTCTAATAACTTGCATGCTTTTTTCAAGCCCAGCTAGTATCTTTAAAGTCATGATTCTGAACTCTAGGTCCGACATCGTACTAATGTCCGTATTGAGTAGGTCCCTGGCTGATGGTACTACCTCTTGTTCTTTTTGCTGAGGTGATTTTTTTCGTCTTGTCATTTTGTCCAGAGGAGAACAGATAAATGAGAGAACAAAATGTTAACAGCTTAACAACGTCCCCAGCAAATATACTGTATAAAAATCAGAAAAGACCTGAAACCGGGGGAAAAGAAAGGGAAAGAAAGAAAAAAGAAAGAGAAAAAAAAAAGAAAAAAACAAAAACAACAATTCAAAAAAAGCAGAATATGATCAAATATGATCAGGCTAGTGCATAGATCAGTCCCACACACTAGATTTTGGGCGTATTTTGGTGTGTTAGAAAAAAGTGCCTCCTAAAATTTTAAAGGAAGAAAGACATATATGTACAAAATAAGGGTTGATACAATGAAGGGATGGAAGATTACTGTAAAGATGAAAATTATAAAAGATTTTATAAAAGGAATTGATAAGATAAGTTGTTTGAAAAAAGAAAGAAGAAGATTTAAAAAAAAGAAAGAAAAAAGGGAGAGAATGTGATCAGGCAGGAGACTAGAACAAAGCCATACACTAGTGATTTAGGGTATAATTTGATCTGTTAGAAGAAACTGTATCTCAAAATTTTAAAGAGAGAACAACTTATACATATATATGCCAAAAATAAGGGTAAGTACTATGAAGGGATAAAATATGACACTAAAAATGAAAAATAAAAAATGTTTTTTTTAAAAAGGGATTGATAAGATGTTGGTTGAAAAAGGGAAAAAGAAAAATTTAAAAAAAAACAGTTTAAAAAAATTAACTTTGATGAACTAATGAATCATGGTAAAAAAAAAAAAAAGCCATGAATTCTATGTGCAGTATTCCCCTAGCGCTGGAGTTCTCCTGTTCTCCTTGATTGGTAAACTTGGTCTTGGCTTGCTGGCTGTTCGTGCTGATCTTCTGGGGGAGGGGACTGTTGCCGTGGTTTCCAAATGTCTTTGCCGGAGGCTGAATTGCCCTGCCCTTGTCGGTCTGGGCTAAGCAAGCTGCTCGGGTTTGCTCTCAGGGAGCTTTTGCTCCCTGCAAGCTCTCGGTACAGCTTTGGAGGACCAGGGCAAAAATGGTGGCCTCCCAATCTCCACCCGGAGGAGCTGAGAACTTGGGGCCCTGCTCCTCAGTGTGCCCCCAGAGAAAAGCAGTCACTCCCATCTCTCCGGTCTCTGGCCACACTCCGTGCTCACCCGGCCTGTGACCGAGTGTTTCTATCTGTGGCACCCGACCCCGTGTGGAGTCTCCAAACCCAGCAGATCCCTGAGGTGCGTTCCCGCGCCGCTCCTCCCGGGGGAGAAAGGGGAGTCTCCCTGGCTCTGCCACTTGTTGGGTCCCTGCTGGAGGAGCAGTCGCCCAACTGGGCCGCGGATCACAGTTTATGGCAACCCTGAGCTGAGAGCCCACACCTCAGCTCTGTCTCTGCAGCCGACTTCCCTGCTCCGATACCTGGGAGCTCTGGCACACTCAGGCACCCCCGGTCTTTCTGTGACCCTGAGGGTCCTGAGACCACACTGTCCTGGGAGGATTCCACCCCCCGCTTAGCCACTGCAGCGACGTCCCTCAGCGGAGCCGACTTCTAAAAGGTCCAATTTTGTGCTCCCGGGCTCTATCACTTGCCAGAAGTGGCCAACGGAGGCCCCCTCCCCCGCCATCTATCCTCCCGAATATCGCCTCGGATTCACTTCTCCACACGTCCTACCTTCCAGTAAGTGGTCGCTTCTCTGTTCAGAGAGTTGTTGCTACTCTCCTCTTCGATCTCCTGTTGAGTTCGTGGGTGTTCAGAATGGTTTGATCCCTATTCAGCTGAATTCCTGAGACCAGACGAAATCTAGGTCTCCTACTCCTCCGCCATCTTGCTCCGCCCCCACAACATCCTTTCTTGATCAAAACTCTTCAGAGTATAGGGATAGAGGGTACATACCTCAATATCATAAAACCATCTATGAAAAACCCACAGCAAATATCATTCTCCATGGGGAAAAACTGAGAGCTTTCCCCCTAAGGTCAGGAACGTGGCAGGGATGTCCACTCTCACCACTGCTATTCAACATAGTATTAGAAGTCCTAGCCACAGCAATCAGACAACAAAAAGAAATCACAGGCATCCAAAACGGCAAAGAGGAAGTCAAACTCTCACTTTTTGCAGATGATATGATACTGTATGTGGAAAACCCGAAAGGCTCCACCAAAGACTGCTAGAACTCATACAGGAATTCAGTAAAGTGGCAAGATATAAAATCAATGCACAGAAATCAGTGGCATTCCTATACACCAACAACAAGACAGAAGGAAGAGAAATTAAGGAGTCGATCCCATTTACAATTGCACCCAAAACCATAAGATACCTAGGAATAAATCTAACCAAAGAGGCAAAGGATCTGTACTCAGAAAACTATAAAATACTCATGAAAGAAATTGAAGAAGACACAAAGAAATGGAAAAACGTTCCATGCTCATGGATTGGGAGAACCAACATTGTGAAGATGTCTATGCTACCTAGGGCAATCTACACATTCAATGCAATCCCTATCAAAATACCATCCACTTTTTTCAAAGAAATGGAACAAATAATCCTAAAATTTGTATGGAACCAGAAAAGACCCTGAATAGCCAGAGGAATGTTGAAAAAGAAAAGCAAAGCTGGCAGCATCACAATTCCGGACTTCCAGCTCTATTACAAAGCTGTCATCATCAAGACAGTATGGTACTGGCACAAAAACAGACACATAGATCAATGGAACAGAATAGAGAGCCCAAAAATGGACCCTCAACTCTATGGTCAACTAATCTTCGACAAAGCAGGAAAGAATGTCCAATGGAAAAAAGACAGTCTCTTCCACAAATGGTGTTGGGAAAAAAAAAAAAGACAGCCACATGCAGAAGAATGAAACTGGACCATTTCCTTACACCACACACAAAAATAGACTCCAAATGGTGGAAAGACCTCAATGTGAGACAAGAGTCCATCAAAATCCTAAAGGAGAACACAGGCAGCAACCTCTTTGTCCTCAGCCGCAGCAATTTCTTCCTAGAAACATCGCCAAAGGCAAGGGAAGCAAGGGCAAAAATGAACTATTGGGATTTCATCAAGATAAAAAGCTTTTGCACAGCAAAAGAAACAATCCACAAAACCAGAAGACAACCGACAGAATGGGAGAAGATATTTGCAAATGACATATCAGATAAAGGGTTAGTATCCAAAATCTATAAAGAACTTCTTAAACTCAACACCCAAAGAACAAATAATCCAATCAAGAAATGGGCAGAAGACATGAACAGACATTTCTCCAAAGAAGACATCCAAATGGCCAACAGACACATGAAAAAGTGCTCAACATCGCTCGGCATCAGGGAAATCCAAATCAAAACCTCAATGAGATACCACCTCACACCAATCAGAATGGCTAAAATTAACAAGTCAGGAAACGACAGATGTTGGCGGGGATGTGGAGAAAGGGGAACCCTCCTACACTGCTGGTGGGAAGGCAAGCTGGTGCAACCACTCTGGAAAACAGTATGGAGGTTCTTCAAAAAGTTGAAAATAGAGCTACCATATGATCCAGCAATTGCACTACTGGGTATTTACCCCAAAGATACAAATGTAGGGATCTGAAGGGGTGTGTGCACTCCGATGTTTACAGCAGCAATGTCCACAATAGCCAAACTGTGGAAAGAGCCAAGATGTCCATCGACAGATGAATGGATAAAGAAGAGGTGGTATATATATACAATGGAATATTATGCAGCCATCAAAAGGAATGAGATCTTGCCATTTGCAACGACGTGGATTGAACTGGAGAGTGTTATGTTGAGTGAAATAAGTCAATCAGAGAAAGACATGTATCATATGACCTCACTGATATGAGGAATTCTTAATCGCAGGAAACAAACTGAGGGTTGCTGGATTGGTGGGGGGTGGGAGGGATGGGGTGGCTGGGTGATAGACATTGGGGAGGGTATGTGCTGTGATGAGTGCTGTGAATTGTGCAAGACTGTTGAATCACAGATCTGTACCTCTGAAACAAATAATACATTATATGTTAAAAAAAGAAGAAGAAAAAGGAGATAGCAGGAGGGGAAGAATGAAGGGGGGGAAATCGGAGGGGAGATGAACCATGAGAGATGATGGACTCTGAAAAGCAAACTGAGGGTTCCAGAGGGGAGGGGCATGGGAGGATGGGTTAGCCTGGTGATGGGTAATAAAGAGGGCACGTGCTGCATGGAGCCTGGGTGTTATACGCAAACAATGAATCATGGAACACTACATCAAAAACTAATGATGTAATGTATGGTGATTAATACAACAATACAAAAATTTTTTAAAAAGAAAAGAAAAGAATGTTCCTTTCTGGGCTCATGGATGGCTCAGTTGGTTGGGTGTCTGACTCCTGATTTCTGCTCAGGTCATGATCTCAGGGTCTTGGGCTTGAGCTCCTCATCAGGGTCCATGCTCAGTTGGCAGTCTGCTTGAGATTCTCTCTCTCCCTCTGCCCCTCCCCCATCTCTCTCTCTCTCTCTCTCAAGTAAATAAATAAATCTTTAACAAGAAAATAATGTTCCTTTCCATTCCCTGATTACTCTTGAGGTTTTCTCAGATCATTTTATCTACTGAGCTAATCATCATATTACTAAATTTATTAATTTTTTATGGCTTAATGGATATTCAAATGTCAAATCACTCTTGTATTTGGGAAGCAAGCAATTATTAGTCATGATGCATTGTTTTATGTATACTGTTATATTTTGTTTGCTATAGTTTTGTTTAGGATATTTGCATCTATGTTCATGAGTGAGATTGAACTGAATTTTTTCTTTCTCATAAACTTATTTTCTGATCTTATTGTCCTTGTCATAATGGCCTCCTAAATGAGTTAGGCAGTATTTCTTTTTTTCTGTTTTTGGGAAAATTCTGCATATGAGTGGAATTGATTCCTTGAATATTTGAGAGAATTCATCATAACTTCAGCAAGTCTATGCTGTTGTTGTGATAAGATTTTACAAAACTGATTCAAAATATTATAGTTATATCCTTATTCAGGATTTCCACTTCTATTCAAGTGAGTTTTAATACTTTTATATTTTCTAGGAATTTGTCCATTTCATCTATATTATAAAAATTTTTGGCATAAAGATAGTTGTAGTATTCTTTTACTATCATTTCATCTCTGCTCTATTATAGGCATGTTCTCCTTTTTATTCTTGGTATTATTTTTTTAAAAGAGTTTAATTCTTTTTTTAAAAGATTTTATTTATTTACTTGTCAGAGAGAGAGAGACAGAGACAGAGAGTACAAGCAGGTGGAGCGGCAGGCAAAGGGAGAAGCAGACTCCCCACTGAGCAAGGGACCCAATGCGGGACTCGATCCCAGGACCCTGGGATCATGACCTGAGCTGAAGGCAGACACTTAATGGACTGAGCCACCCAGGCATGTTAGTATTCTTGGTATTATTTGTGTCTGCTCTCTTTTTTTCCTACTCAACCTCACTAGAGGTTTGTCAATTTCATTAGTCTTTTCAAAGAACAAACTTTTGACTTTGTTGATCCTCTTTATTTAATCCTTATCTTATAGTTAGTTAATTTCTGTTTTATTATCTCCTTTTCACATTCTTTGGGTTTTCTCCATTTTTCTTTTCTAATTTCTCAAACTGAACACCTCAATTTAAGTTTCAATCATTTTTCTTTTTTAATTTCTCAAATTGAACACCTCAATTTAAATGTTTAATTGAATATTTAGAGTTTAGCTCATTACAAAAACAACCACAAAACAAGTAACAAAATGGCAATAAATACATATCTATAAATAATTACTTTGAATGCAAATGGACTAAACACTCCAATCAAAAGACATAGGGTGACAGAGTAGATTAAAAAAACAAGACTCCTTGGGGAACCTGGGTGGCTCAGGTGCTTAAGTGTCTGAATTTTGATTTCAGCTCAGGTCATGATTTTGGGGTTGTGAGATGAAGCCCCACATCAGGCTCTACACTAGACATAGAGCCTGCTTAAGATTCTCTCTTACTCTCCTTTTGCCCCTCCCCATGCTCCCACTCTCTCTCTCTAAAAAAAAAGAAAAAAAAACAAGACCCATCTATATTCTGCCTGTGAGAGACTCATTTCAGACCTAAAGACACCTGCAGATTGAAAGTAAGGGGATGAAGAAACATTTGTCATGCAAATGGATGTCAAAAGAAAGCCACAGTAGCAATATTTATGTTGGACAAAATATACTTTAAAACACAGATGGTAACAAGACAATCCAAAAGAAGATATATCAATTGTAAATATTTATGCACCCAACATGGGAGCACCCAAATACACAAAACAGGTAATAACAAACATAAAGGAACTCATTAATAGTAATACAATTATAGTAGGGGATTTTAACATCTCATTTACATCAATGGACAGATCATCCAAACAGAAAATCAACAAGGAAAGAGTGGCTTTGAATGACACACTGGACCAAATGGATTTAACAGATATATTCAGAATATCCCATCCTAAAACAGAATACATATTCTTTTCAAGTGCACATGGAACATTCTCCAGAATTGATCACATATTAGGCTGCAAAATAAGTCTCACAAATTCAAAAAGATCGAAGTCCTACCGTGCATCTTTTCTGACCACAACGCTATGAAACTAGAAATCAACCACAAGAAAAAATCTGGAACAAGCACAAATACATGGAGGTTAAATAACATGCTACTAAACAATGAATGGGTTAACTAAGAAATCAAAGAAGAAATAAAAAATTACATAGAAACAAATGAAAATGAAAATACCATGACCCAAAACCTTTGGGATCCAATAAAAGTAGTTCTAAAAGGGAAGTTTATAGCAATATAAGTGCCTCAAGAAGTAAGAAAAATCTAACCTTACACTGAAAGGAGCTAGAAAAAGAAGAACCCAAACCCCCCCCCCAAAAAAACCCACAAAACCAGCAGAAGGAAGGAAACAATAAAGATTAGAGCAGACATAACTGATATAAAACTAAAAAAAAAAAAAGGAAACAAGAGAACAGGTCGGTTAAAAAAATAAAATAAAATATAGCTCATTAAATTTTACCCATTTTTTCTTTTCTAACAATTTTATATAGAGCTATAAAATTTTCTAAAGTTACCACTTTCACTGCATCCTCAAATTCTGAGGCTTTGTCATTCAATTCTAGATATTTTAAATTTTCCATTATGATTTTTCCTTTGGTTTCTGGCTTGTTTTAAAAACTTATACAATTTCCAAGTATTAAAAAATTATCTTATTATTATTATTACTATTATTATCATCTATCTTAATTGCATTATGGTCAGTAAATGTGTTGACCATGATGGAGTAAACCACTACAACCTGTCTCTTCCACTGATTGCAACTGAAACCTCCAGACAGAATACAAAAAGAATCTACCTGAGAACCCTTAAAATCAGTCAGTGGCAGGTACATTAGGGTACATTGGGGGGCGGGAAGAGTGACAAAAATGCCAGTAAGTTTTCTGGTTCTTTTTTTTTTCTTCTCTTTTTTCTTTTAAATTTAGCCCAAAGGTTGTCTCCATCATGGAACTATGCAGTGGGCCCAGACAACAAAACCCTGAGAGAATTCCCCTCTTTCTGACCAGAGGGACAGGAACAGGAGCCCCTTCAATCTAGATCTCCATTAATTTTTCTTGTCTTTTTCGCTCTTGGCCCTGTTCCAACACCAGCCCCAATGTCAGAACTGCACGGCCCTGTGAGGCTGCAGTGGTAGTGGCCGTGCAGGGAGCTAAAACCTGTATCTTTGACAAAAGTCACTGTAAAAGGAGGTCTTTGACTGCAAAGGCCGTGGGGGGGAGGGGTGTCTTTTTCCTCTCCCTCCCTTGTCTCTTGATACTTTGTCCAAGGGTAACTTAAGTTCCAGAAACCCAACCCATGCAATAGCATGTTCTATGAAGTAATAATGAACACTCTTAAAATCAATGAAAAGATAGCTATGATTAGCAGAAAAATAGAAATTATTTTTAAAAATGGGTGAATGAATAAACTGGAATATTATTCAGTGTTAAAAGCAAATGAGCTACCAAGCCATGAAAAAAACATGGAGGAACTTAAATGCATATTACTAAGCAAAAGAAGCCAATCTGAAAAGGCTACATATCATATGATTCCAACTATATGACAGTCTGGAGAAGGTGAAACCATGGAAACAATAAAAAGATCAGTGGTTGCCAGGGGAATGATGAACAGACAGAGCATGGAAGATCTTTAGGGCAGTGAAATACTTTATATGATTATAATTATGGATATATGTCATTATGCTCTTCTCAAAACCCGTAAGTGTACAACACCAGACTGAACTCTGAAATAAACTCTGGATTTTGGATGATTATGATGTGTTGATGTAGGTTCATCCTTGGCAAAAATATATATTTCTTTTAAATATATATTTTAATTTTAATATAATTTAATTTTAAATATATAAATAGTTGTTCTGGTGCATGACGTTGATAATGGGAGAAGCTATGCATGTGTGGGACATGTGGGAACAGGAGGTATATGGGAAATCCCTGTCCCTTCCTCTCACTGTTGTTGTAAACCTAAAAATGCTCTAAAAAAATATTTTATTTAAAAAATACAACATAATATATACAGTATAGAACTATGTAAAATATATATATATATGTAAGGAAGACAATAAAATAATCATGGTGGTTGAATTAAACGTACTGAAATCTTTCATGTCTTGATTTTTCAAAGTTTTTGTAATTCATTTTTCTTACTTTACTTAATTAAGCAATATAATTGTTTATTATAGTATATGTAATAACAAGCAGCATACATGATGTTATGTGTAGATTATTTGGTAACAATTATCAAGAATGTAAATGTGTATGGACCGAGATTAGAAGGTAATGATAAAAATAAAAGACTTTTTAAGGAAAAAAAATATATATATATATACTTGCCAAATGACAGCAATCCCATTCCAAGGTATTTACCTAAAAGAAATAAAAAATTATTTTATTAGTTTCCTAGGGATATCATAACAAACTACCACAAACTGGGTGGTTTAAAACAGCAGAAACTTATTCTCCCATTCCAGGGGCCAGAAGTCCAAAATCTAGGTGCCAACAGGGCTCTACTCGGTCCAGAGACCCTAGGGGAATATCCACTCCATGCCTCCTGTAGCTTCTAATGGTTGCTGGCTAACTTGGCTTGTGACTGCCTCTGTCTTCACATCACCATCTCCTCTGTGTGTATCTTCTCTGTGTACCTCTTATAAAAACATATTACTGGATTTAAGACCTACTTAGATAATCCAAGATGATCTCATTTTAAGATCCTTAATTTAATTACATCACCAAAGACCCTTTTCCCAAATAAGGTAACATTCACATGTTCCGGGGATCAGAACATGGACATATCTTTTGAGGGTCCCCATTCATCCCACTACACTTATTTTCACTCAAAAATCTATACACAGAAATTTATAGGAGCTGAATCCATAAATGCCAAAAACTGGAAACAATCCAAGTATCCTTCAACAGATAAATGAATTATCCAACTACAGTACATGCCTACAACCTAATACTGCCCAGCAATAAAAGGAAACAAATTATTCATACATGCAACAACATGGATAAATCTCAAATGCATTATGCTAAGTAAAAGACTCAAAGCTACATACTGATTTCATTTATATGACATTCTGGAAAAGGCAGAAGGATCTGAATAGACATTTTCCAAAGAAGATATACAAATGTCCAATAGGAACATGAAAAGGCACTCAACATCACCAATCATCAGGGAAACGCAAATCACAACCACAGTGAGATATTATGTCACAACTCTTAGAATGGCTATTATCAAAAAGATACAAAATAGCAAATGTTGGTAATGACATGGAGAAAGGGGAACCCTTGTGGACTGTTGGTGGGAATGTAAATCAGTGCAGCCACAATGGAAAACAGTATGGAGGTTCCTCAAAAAATTAAAAATAGAACTGCCATATGATCCAGCAATTCCATTTCTGGGTATTTATCTGAAGGAAATGAAATCATTATCTCAAAGAGGTATCTGCCCTCGCATGTTCACTGCAGCATTACTTACAATACCCAAGACATGGAAACAAAATAAGTGTCTATTAACAGATAAAGGTTAAAGACATGTGATATGTATGTGTAATTTATATATGCAGAGAGAGAAATATATAGATACAGGTATAATGGAAGATTAGTCACCATAAAAAAGAAGGAAATCCTGCCACTTGTTGCAACATGGGTAGACCTCGAGGTCCTTATGCTAAATGAAATAAGTCAGGCAGAGAAAGACAAGTACTAGCTGGTCTCACTTATATGTGGAATTGAGAACAAAAACAAACTCAAAAGAAACAGAACAGATTTGTGGTTGCCAGAGGCAGGGGTTGGGGGTGGGCAAAATCGGTGAAGAGGGTCAAAAAGTACAAATTTCCAGTTATAAGATAAGTAAGTCCTGAGCATGTGGACTATGGTTAACAATACCTTACTGTATATTTGAGACTTACTAAGAGAGTAGATCTTAAAAGCCCTCATCACAAGAAAAAAAAAATTATTACCATGTGTGGTGATGGATGTTAACTAGACTTATCATGGTGATCATTTCACATTATCCACAAATGTTAAATCATTATGTGGTACACATAAAACTAATACAGTGTTACATATCAATTATATCTCAGTTTTAAAAGATAAATATTAAAAATACACTAGGTGGACAGTGACATAACAGTTGTTAGCAGGGGTTGAGGGTCAAGGCGGCAAAGGAGAAACATGGGAGATTTCTGAGGAGCAATGAAACTGCTTTGTATCTTTATTGTGGTGGCGATTATACAATTCAATATATTTGTGAAAATTCATAGAGCTATACACCAAAAAGAATTGACCTTTCTCTATGTCAATTTAAAATGATATGCTGAAACAGAGCTGCTGGAGCTGGGACTCTGAGAGCCCCGTGTTCCTTGGTCAGGTGGATCTCAGGCTCTGCCAGTTGGGGGACCCTTAAAGGAGACAAGGAGGCATGAAGAAAAAGAAACTTACTCCTTCCTATTTTGATTTCTGTCTCTGTCGGCATCGCCCACAGAATTTACTCTGGCAGGGAAGTTGTTTCCAGTTTTATTTTGTTTTCCCATACTCCTCGAACAGCTTTGTCACACCTTTTCAAAGATCCCGCATCAGCCTACCTCCCCTCTCTGTGGTCTGAGCATCCTTCTCCAAGGTTCTAGATTCTCAGCACCCCACCTCTTGTCTTCGTTCCCCAGGCCCTGAGGATGGCAGCCACCTCCCTCACTTTCTATCTCTGCACTACCTCTTGTTCTCTTTTGCCTTTTCAGAACTCTACTACCTGCTTCGTCAGTTTCTTAAATTATACTTTCTGTTAAAAATTACTGCTGTGGTTTCTGCTTTACTGATGAGAAGCTGTTAGGAAGCCAAAGTCTTTCCTATGCCCTAGAAGGTCCTACATGATCTGCCCTCATTTCTTCTCTGACCTCGCCTCCGACTTCTCTTTCTCCTCACTGACTGATTCTCAAGAAATAAAGCAGATAAAGGAGCATGTTGAACCTCACCACAGAAATGTAGTCATCAAAATTCAAAGTGTGGAAAGCTCTATTGGACAAATAACTTGGTTTCTCCAACAAATAAATTGAAGAGGGAAAAAAACAATGGAGGGGCAACCTCCATTAAAGGGCCTTAAAACATATAAACCAGCAACAGTGTGAAGACCTAACTTGAGCCCTGATTTTATATATACATTATCTTATATATTTGTATATATAAGATAATAGAGGAATTTGAAGCATGACTGGATGTGAGAGATAGGAATTAAGAAATTACTGTTAATTTATTTTAGCTGTTAAATGGGACTGTGGTTATGTTTAAAAAGTCCTTCCCATATATGGGGAAGTATTTATGGATACACTGATATTATAATGCATGTGGTGGGTGTAATAGATGGTGCATGGATGCAACAACACTGACCATAAAAGGATCATTGTTGAAGCCAAGTGTCTTAGTCCATTGGGACTGCTATAACAAAATGGCACAGACCGGGTGGCTTCTAAATAACAAATCTTTATTTCTCAGTTCAGGAGGCCATGAAATTCAAAATCAAGGCACCCACAGATTCTGTGACTTGTGGGGGCCCCTTTCCTCCCTCAGAGCAGTCTTCTGACTGTAAGCTCTCATGGCGGAAGGAGCAAGGGAATTCTCTCCATCCTCATCTGTAAGGGCCAAGGGATGGCCCTGATGACCTAATCACCTCCCCACGGCCCCACCTCCCAAGACCATCACTTTGGGCATTAGGTTTCCATATACAATTTGCGGGGGGGGGGGGGGGGGGAATCTTTCAACCTGCAGCACCAAGTAATGGGGTAGAAGGGATCCACTTTATTATATAAAGTCAGGTTGTTTGGTTTTTTTTTTTTCCATTTGTCTTCAAAATCTGAGGGTCCACCACGGGAGGCAATTAGGTCAAAGGACGGCCAGCGGGTCTCTGGAACACATCAAAAGCCACTGTCGAGAAGCATATAGTGCAGTGGTTTCAACTATAGACTCTGGAAACCACCACCTGAGTCTGCCACCATCTATCTACGTGACCTTGGACTTCACTTCTCCAGGCCTCTGTTCCCTCAGATACAAAGTGGAAATAATAAGGGGATCTCCTTCACAGAGCTGTCATAAAGATTAAATGAATTCATAGGTATACAGCACTCTCTTAGAACATCATCTGGCCCATTTCGAGCAAGCACTCAAAAAACATCAACTACTATTGTTATTATTATTACACAGGGAAACAAGTTGAAATGAACCACCAGGGTCTCAAAACACATGTATCCAAAATATGTTTTTAATCTTGATGAAGTTCACAAATGGTACAATAATGAGATTTCCTTAAACAAAGTATACAATCATGTTCTTAGACAACAAGGCAAAGCATCACCATTACCGTGTGTCCCTAGAGGCCACGAAGACAATGATTTATTGTCCCCCTAAGGTTTGGCAGAGCCGCCATGATCCACAGGATAGCTCTCAAAAAACCTATTTGCTACCAGATAAGCCGATAATAGATGCCATCACACTGACCGCACACAGAATCAAATATAAAAAGAATACACAATACATATGGAATTAGCCTATTTTGCATTCAGTTTCATTCCTTTCAAGTGACAAAGGTGCTTTTTCTCAGTGTCTATTGGGATGCAAACATGTATATCTTCCATGGGGCCTTCTCACCAAGTGTTGTCAACAGAAATTAATAGAAGTGGTGAGTTCAGCTTCATGGTTACCTGAGATGGGAAAAAAATAAATAAAAAAGAAGAGGAAGGAGGAGGAGGAAGTGGAGAAGGAGAAGAAAGAGAAATAGAATAAGAAGGACAAGAAGGGAATAATCAGCAGTATTACTAAAAAGAACACACATTTACAGGAGTGCTTCTTCAAACAGCATTTACAAAGTATGGGTCTGAGATGTAAACAGGCTTTTAAGGCAAATGACGAGGGGAAAAAAAGCAACTATCAATCAGCAAGCAAGCACTTTTTTTTTTTTTCATTTCTACTCTCAGAAAGATGACACTGCATGTCTGTAGTCGATCCTAGTGCTCTGATTTCAGGCTGAGTTGCTGAAGAAACACTACTCGGAAGGAAGAGTGTGATTGGAAAGAAGGGATCTCAAGACCCTACCAGGTCCAGTGGGGTTCAGAATGTGGATCATAACCTCCAAATTCTTTCCCCTCCCATCCGACAGAACAAGGGCAGTCACCTTCTTCCTGGAGTCCAGTAGCTGCTCAGGCATGAAGGTCCCTGCGGCGACGGCCAAAGGCTTCAGAGCCCACGTTGGTGGGCACAAAGTTGTTCTTCACCACAGCTCCAGACCTGCTCAGCAAGCCCGCCAGCCGATGGGTCACACAGGTGGCAGTGTTGCAGGATCTCTTCTGGGCAGTGATGCTGATTTGCAGGATGGAGAAAGAAGGCAAGGCCTATCAGTGAGAGGCGAGAGGCAGAAGCCTGCCTCATGGGGCCTTCATAAAGGGAATGGCAGCTCTTTGACATACCACTTAAGAATAAGAGTTTCTCCTAAATGCAATTATCAAAGCTGTTAGGAGAAATGGTCTGGCAGCTTTCGCTAGGAGCCCTGCCCAAAGACCTTCGTGAAAAAAAACCCAGTGCCAATGATGTGGAAGTGTGCAATCACTATATGGTACACATGAAGCTAATGTTACACTGTACATTAACTGGAATTTAAAAAAAAAAAAACTTAAAAAGAAAAAGAAAAAAACCCAGTGCTAAGCTAGACTCCAGGAATCATGTACTGAAACCTGCACTTACTGTCACTTACGTACAGTCCTTTTAGAACCAGGAGGAAGTGGTCACCAAAGGCCCAGCCCTACCCCAAGACATGCAAGAAGCATATATAGCAGCCATATAGCAGTTACAGACACCAACAAAACCACTTTCCATGGTAAAATGAAAATTCCCTGAAGTCTTACCTGGAAGAGGCTCAGAGAGCAGGGATGCAGCATCCTCCCCCAGAAGTGTTTACCTGCTCCTCAGCACACCTGTTCTTGAGGGTGGAGCTGGTTCAAAGGGACCACTCACCAAGGCCTGTATCCGGCTACGCTGAGGCTAAAGCTACTTTTCAACATAGGTTCTGGTCACTCTCGAGCCTTGGACAGGGACCAGAGTAATGACCACCACAGTGCAAATCCTTTTAGACAATAGGTTTATTCATCAATGACGAAGCATGAGGGATGAAGCAGAAATTGGAAGACTCTGTCTTGAAATCCTCTGGGATCTCAAAAAACTTCCCTCACTCTCACCTCTAACTTGGTCTAGGAGTCCTGCTCTCTTCCCTTCCATCCTGAGATCCCCAGTATTCTCTGTCATAAGCAAAGCTACCAATACCAGCTTGAAGGACAATCAAAGTAAGATCTGCATGCGTTAAGTTTATCAATAGGAGCAAGAAGAGAAATCAGGAAAGATTGGGAGGAGTTCAGTTGGCATCCTGGAGGGCCCCAAAGTGGGGTTAACGGCCCCTCTCCAAACCGCTGGCTATGTCCCTTTTCTTCCCAGGAGTTTCAGCCCCGAAGCCGATGCCAGAGAATGTATGAAAGTTGTTGAGGTCCTTCGAGTATGTGCCCAGCACACAGGTACTCAGATTACTGCACCGCTTAGCTCGGAAGCTGTCCAGGCTGCAGGGAAAAGACATGCCAGACAATACCATGCACCAGGTATGCCCTGGAGGGCAGTCATGCAGAAGGTTGGGCCAGGGAGGGGGAGCTTCGAGCAGAGGCGGGAGGGGCAGGCAGCAGGGCAGCTCACACATCCTCCATCAGGAGAACCTAGAGGTTTGCTGAGCCAGGGCAAGGTGGGGAAGGGCTGCAGTGGGGAAGGGGTAGCCTTTTCTAGCATTCCTCATGCTGCATTATGTCAGTCCTCATGCTCTGCACTGAGATTCTCAGGGTAGCTGCATGTGCATCACATGCCTCTGACCCACGGGGCCATAGCCAGGCCCAGGGCTGGTGTGTGCTCCAAGCTCAGGGGACACAGGGAGGTGAGGCTGGGGAAGGGTGTCTGGCCCCACGACAACATGCGCGTCTCCACAGATCCTACACAATAAAGACCCCAGACCTACCTCAGACACTGCTCTACCCAAGCCCACCCTCTGCAAAGCCTTTGGCTTCACCTTGCAAATGTTCAATGAAGACTCCTTGTGGGTGTGAAAGAACAACGCACACAGGTTAAATTTCTAAAACATCCTGAGATATACCAAGTCCATCCCCTGGCTTCACACTTACCAGTCCCAAGTCAACGAATGCTGGGAGTTCTCAGTAGGGCAAGACCAATGCCCAGAGTAAGGGATTCTATACGTCCTCATTCCATTTCCCATTTCCTAACAGCTTTCAGGAATGGGCCTCTTTAATGCGTCTAACCACGGTCTCCTCGGCTACACCAGGACCGCTGTCTTCCATGGAGCCCAAGCCTGGCTGCGCCCCAGGGCCTGGTGAACAGCTGCTGGACTCCTGGCCAGATGTTGCTTTTCCTACCTCTCTGGGATATGTCCTTCCGGAGACGCCAGGGCAGTGGGGGGCCTTACCTGGAGCCCTCCATCTCCTCCTGCTCCTCCTGCTCCAGCTCATTTCTCTTCTTCTGCACAAAGGCCTTCACCAGAGCAGCCAGCAGGAGGCGGCCTTCCTTCTCACTGAGTGCCGTGGGGTCTGGGAGGCTCTCCAAAGCAGACCTGGTGAGGGGAAGCAAAGCCAAGAGAGGCTCTGAGCCCTTGCCTTCCTCCTCCCCAGGATAAGTGGCAAGGCTTCCTGGTTCCTGTGACTCTCCCTGAGGATGTGCCCTTCACCCCCACGCCCCCTCGCAGGACTGAATTCAATGTCCCCCCAAGGGTCTTGTAGCCTTGTGGCAGTGACTTCAGAGGCACAGAACTGCCTGATCCCAGGGGCAGTAGAAGGGGAATGCTCTGTGGCTTCAGGCTGCCTCACCTGAATGGTGCCGCCTGGAGGCTGCCCACCTGGCACAGGACCAAGATGCTGAAAGCCAAGAAGGGAGAGGTCTTCCAGAAGCCCATGATGCCTCTCTGTAAGGAGAGAAAGACATTACCACTGCACCCAGACCAAGCAAGGCCTGGAGCCCACACACCTGGGTTCCTGTTCTGCCTCTGCCACAACGGCCTTGTGGCTTCAGGCAAGTTACCCCACCTCCCCAAGCCTCCGTGCATTTGCCAAAGGGGCTGCTGTGAACCTCAAAAGATACCAGGCTGTGAACGGCTTGGTAGAGCAGAAACAGGTGTCCCGGGGTGTGGTGGAGGAGTTCTGTGGAAAATCAGGGAGAGGCCACACACGAGTGCATGCACACAAACGCTCACCTTTTGCCTTTTGCAGAGACCAAGCGGGGACCCACCCTAGTAAGATACATTTGTTCTCCCACTGCGCCTGTCTGCTCAGGGACTGAGAAATCTACGGCCACCTTCCCCTCCGCTGGACTTCCCGCTAACGCGTGGCAGAGGAAAGACGGAAGGGTACCTTGGGAAGGAGCACTGATCTCTCAGTACGTGGGTTTGGACTTGGGGAAAGTGCCATTTAACGTGCCAGTTACTGGTGTCTTTGGGCTCTGGCAGCCCAGTCCCCTATGCTGGAGCGCAGTTTAGCTGTAGGTGCGGGTGGCCAGCATCCAGACGTGAGCTCCCTGTCCTGCTCGGCTGACTGCACAGCCCCAGGTCTCCGCCAGTGTCTCAGGGACGCTCTTGGGCTGGCGGCGCCTCATAGGAAGGCTCCAGGCTCCACCGTCCCGAGAATCAAACGTGATCCCTCAGGACACAGATCGCGCAGGGCACTCCCAAACCAAACTCAGGCTGAATCCTGCACGCCAAGGTGCACCAAAGCAGGGGCCCGCAGACCCGCCTACCTGAGCTCGCGGAGCTTCCAGCGCCCAGGCGAAGCCCTGGGAACGCTTGGAGTTCCACCTGCGCTAATTAGAAGATAGTGCTCTGACTGTCCCAACCGCTCTCCTCCCCCTGAGCCGGACAGAGAACTAGGAGCACCTGCCTGTAGCTGGGCCGCAATGGCCTTGAGAGGCAAAAGAAAGGCAGATAGATGGAGCAAACTAGATGAACTAGTCGAGAGGCAACTTACTAGAGTGAGTGGAGTGGGAAGTTCCTCACCTGGAGCCTGGAGTTTCTGGACAGCTGTAGCGGCCGGTCCGCCCCGATGGACACAACGCCTGCTGCGGGCGTCTTCCCGGCGGAGCTCTGGGCTCTTATTCCAGCGATAGTGGGAGGGGAGTCCCCACGAGTCCGCGCGGCCAATCCAAAGTGGCCA
The DNA here is from genome assembly GCF_009762305.2 of Zalophus californianus. Taxonomy (NCBI): domain Eukaryota; kingdom Metazoa; phylum Chordata; class Mammalia; order Carnivora; family Otariidae; genus Zalophus; species Zalophus californianus. The sequence continues at coordinate 69,968,387 of NC_045605.1, read as the reverse complement.
GGACCGACCCAGCTCCAATTGCGTCATTGCTCGCGCTGCCTGCACTGGTTCTCTAGGGAGGGGAACCATCGGCTCTGGCTGTCTTTGCAATGAGGTCATTGCTTGGAGAGCGGGAGGGCGGGGAGGGGTGGAAAGCTTTCGACGTCCAGAAAGTGGGGGCCAAGTGGGGAGTTTGGCGTCACCTACAGTGAGGGGCCAGAGCTTCTCTCACTTTCTTGGTGTCTGAACTCCGATCTCAAAGCCCCTCCTACTATGCCAGTACCGCCCCCGGACTGGCCGCCTGGACCCCCAGGAGGTTAAACAGCAGTCTGGGGTTCTAAAAAGGCATCTCAGCTGAAATAGCCCACTATAAAAAAGTTGGAGGGGGCGGGGGGGATGGGAGGGAACTTGAAAGATTGACCCCCTTGGGATCAATAACCTTGAGATATCCCTTGCTCTCCCGCATCCATCCTCCCTCTCCCCCAGCCCCCACCCCACCTGCGCCTTGGCACCCTGCGCCTCGCAAAGTAGCTTTGCTTCTAGTCTGGCGAGCCAAGCCTCCTTCGCCTCACTCGTCTGGGACAGGTGGGAGTGGGAGGGAGGACTGCGGAAGGGGCTAAGCCGGCACTGGCTACACCAAGGGCTAGGTATTTCCCTCCTGCTCCCGAGACCTCGACGGTGGGCTCAGCACCCTCCACTCTAACCCAGGACCTTCCACTGCAGCGCCCTGGTTGGTTTACACAGCTGTCCTGTGCTTCGGGCTTCTGTTTGCCAAGCTGCTGGGTTGGGACAGGCTGTGCCCGGGTTTCTACCGGTGTCTCTCCACACCCCTGCCCCACTTCTCTGACGCGCTTGATTGCTGAGTGGGCGGGGGTCCTGCGCGGTCCCACAAAGGAGAGACAGTGCTGCAAGCTCAAAGGGCAGCCTTCGGACTTTCACACACGCGCCTCTCTCAGCTACAGACGGGCTGGTGAGCGCACTCGCGCTGCGCGCGGGGCGCACGTCTGGCACTCACACACCTGGACCCCAGCCACAGCTCGGCTTTTCGCATTCACACGCGGACACTCGCGGAGAGAGCCTGCACCTGCTGCAACTTACGCGCCTCCACCAGCTGTTCGCAAATGAGCGCGCGCCCAACAACCCAAACCAACCTCGCCCAAACCCAAAAGCGACCCTGCAAGTTTCTGCTTTAGGAAACAGACACGTTTTTCACACACAGGGGTGCACATTGTTCCCCAGGCACGGGCGCACGCACTCAACCTCTGCTTTATTTCTTAAGGAAAGCCGAGTTCTCCGAGTCCGCGCGGCGAGAAGAGCCCCAGCTCTTGCCGACCGGGCAGAGTGGGCTGGCGGGTAGAGGCAGTGTGGAAGAAGTGAAGAAGTATACTCCCACACACACCTCGGGGCCTTAGGCTGGTCCTTTTTGGGGGTGAGGGCTGTGCCCCCAAATGCGCCCTCTGGCCCCTCCTAACCTCAGGAAGCCTCTCGAATAGCCTCGCCCCGGGGTGCGGTGCAGAGAGCGAAGCCAGAGGCTCGCGGGATCCCACCCGCTGGTGCTTACTGCTTCTGCAGATCAGAAAGGCTCTCAGGCGCAGCCTGTCGGAGCCCTCGGGTCTTATTTTCAATTGCACCGGGGCAATTGAAACTCCAGGTAACACCCCCAAAGAATCCTGATCCTCGAATCCTGCGGCTCTGGCCGGGCCTGCTTGCTACCCCAGCAGGCAGGGTGCACTGTGGCTGCATGACCCAGAGTCGCCTCTAACCCCGGAACGCTGCGCGGGACCTACAAAGTAGCCCAGGGCTGTAGCAGAGGGCTAGCCGGGCAGGGCCCTTCCTCCCAAGGCCCTGCAAATACAAAAGACTTCATGTCCCTCTCTCCCGTGTTCTGGCAGGAGTGGAAAGGCACAGCTGGGAGGCACTACCTGACTAACGCCTCTGCCCTCTACACCGCCTGTTCCCGGACCACTGCCACCGTCTCTGAGGTCTGGCAGAGCGTTGTAGCCGGCTCCAGGAGCTCGGGGTTGCACCGTTCTCCCCCAAGCTCTGCGGCCTCGGAAAAATAGCTGCGCCGGCGAAGGGGACAGAGGGGAGGAGGGAGGGGGTAGGAAAGAAGCTCCGGAAGGCCCCAGACCCTAGAGCCCCAAGCTGCCTAGCCTGGACGAAGCTAGTGGCGCGCCGAGCCTGGGGAACAGGTGGGGCGCGTTGGTGGAGTCAGGTTGGGGTTTGGCCTCTCAGGAGGCCCACAAGTATGAATCTGGGGGAAACTTTGAATCCTTGGGGTTGAGGACTGGAGAGGGCTAGGACTTTTCTGAAGTGCTGGGACGAGCGGTGCTGCCGCTAAGAGGGATACAATCCCCAGCTGTGCCTTGCGCTCCCGCGGGGCGCGATGGTTGCCCGCAACCCCGCAAAGAGCTGCTACCCCGGGTAAAGTTGGGCGGAAGTTTCTTTAAAGGCCTCTGACAAGTAGGAGTGTGCACCCGACCCGCAGGCAGATCGTAACCCCAAAATACCTGGATCCGCGCTTTGGATACCTTCTTGCGTGCTCCAGTGGGACCGGCTATTTTAGCTGTAAGCACCCAGAATTATTTGACATGGTCTTCTTCCTCCTGTCCTTGCAGTGTCTGGCGCACAGTCGGTGTACAGCAAATGTTCGGTGAAGGGAGAGTGAGAGAGAGGATGAATGAGTGAAGAGTTCCATGGGTTCATTACAGTCCGAGTCAGCAGTAAATTCGCAGCCAAGCTGAACTAAAACAGACCCAATTTAGATCTATTAGATGGCAAAACAGATCCTTGATCCAAAGACGCACCTCTTTATTGAATAGAAGGAATCCCTGCCCTGGTGAAAACGTTCTGGAATCAAATGTGAGAAGTACTGAGGACTTCTCTTCCGAAGTACACCAGCTCAAAAAGCAGTTTTCCTCACCCCATCTTTGTATTATATTAGTGAGTGAATGGAAGGAAAAGTCAATACAATAACTTGCTTTCTAAATTGAGAAAATTACATTTTTATTTCCCTGGAACTGTTCTGAGCTCCAAGGCATCCCCAATCAAACCAGCTATCATAAAGATTTACAAAAAAATAGTTTCTCAGGAATATTTTGTGCTTTTAAATCACCTGAAGTATTGTGATGCTCAGCTTAACTATTTTATGTAATTACTTTTAAATTTTGAAACTGCTAGTCTTAAACAATTTTAGAGAGAAAGAGATTCCATGTATTAAACTTTGTGAAGCAGAAAGTTGCATTCATGCAACAAATAGTTATTTGAGAACCTTCTATGTGCGGGCCATAGTTCTAGGCACTAGCAATTCATGGTGAACAAAACAAAAACCCTTCCCTCCTGATGTTTGTATTAAAATTATGTATTTAACAGAAATCTTTATATATTACCCTCTACCCAAATAAAACACATCCCTACCCTACTCACCTCCTCTCAATATGGTAATGTCATATATTTGTTTGTCAGAAGGATAGTCAGGGCTTACATTATTAAACCACGTAAATATTACTTATTCCCAGCTGAGCCACATAGTGTACTTTGATTACATTTCCTTGTTCATTTGTTTTACTTCTAGTAATTCCCTCACGTTTCATTTGTCTAATTTTCTTTCTGCCCATCCCTGTTTATTCCTTTTCCTTGATCCTATTTGTTCCTCATTCTTGGTTTCCTCTCTCACTTTGGTGGAGCATATTCACCATTATTTGATAAATAGATTTTCTGGAAATGGAATTCTAGGTTGGAAATTATTTTCACTCAGATTTTTAAAATATTCTCCACCGTTTTCTATTTCCAGTGTGGAAACCCATTGCTTTCTCTTTCTTTCTTTTTTTTTTAATCTCTCTCTCTCAGAATCTTCTCACTAGTGTTCTGAAATATCATGATAATGTACCTTGGTGTAGGCTATTTTTATTTATTGTTTTATTTATTGTTATGAGTACTGAGAGAACACTTGTAATCTGAAAATTCATATCCTTCACTTCAGGGAAATTTTCTTGCTTTATTTCTTTGATAATCTCCCTCCCCCCCTTGGGTTCAACATTCTGAGAGTTTTTTTTTTTCTTTCCAAATTTACATTGTTTTTAAGTTCTCTTGATCATATTTTTAATTTCCAAGAGCTTTTTTGTTTTCATTCTGTGAATGTTACTTTTTACATCCTCCTGTTTTTATTTAATGGACACAACATCTTCTCGTAGTTCTCTGAAGTTGTTAAATATAGGTTTTGTTTTTCCCTAGGGGAAATATCCTCTAAGGAATATTTCTCCTAGGAAATGTGTAAAGAAAACAGAGTAAGTTAAAATTTGTTTTGTTCTTCTCACATTAGAGGCTAGCCTCACACCTCTAGTTCTCCTCAACTGCTTATTTATATTTAAGAGGAAGGTAATAAACTGCTAATTGGAATATGGGAATGGTGGAGTTGTCCATCAGTGGGCCTGAATATAGGGTGATTAGATGGGAAGCAACCTCCCCATTTTATTTGAGGGGATCCTGAACTATGAGTAGCTATAAGATTTTTCCCTTGTCTTTTCATTCACCCTAAGAGTCTACCAATCTCCTGCATGGGTCACTGGGATGGGAGTTGAGGCAGAGCATAAGCCAATGAGTAGGGAAGGAGGCTGAGAGTTTTGCCCTTCATTACGGTAATCCTCCAGTCTTTTCTAGGACCCAGGAGGGATAATCATCCAACTGCATATGATATAGAAAGAAATCTTGTGTCTATGTACTCCTCTTAAAGGCTTGCAGTCACTCTACTTTTCAGCCCATCCTGTATCTCCACCAACAGAGGAAACCAACTGCTCAAAGCCCTGAGTTTGTCCTGGGTCCTTGCTTCTTGATAGATTTCCCTGCCCTACTAGAGTTTATACTAGAGATTTATGTCTTGCAATGCTTCCTTTTCCACTCAACCAGTTAAGAACAATGGCTGAAGCACGGGAGATACAGACAATCTTTGCAGAGCCCTCAAATTAGACCCAATTCACTGGGCACTTGACCTCAGCTGATTCCCACTCCCCATCCCAGGCCACCTGCCTGGAGGCTTTTTCCCCAAACCTGAGAGAAATAGAGATGCCAACATTTAACCCACAGAAGTCCCTCCTAGAGAATACTTTTAGAGTTGTCTGTCCCTGCCAGAGAATGAGCAAAGCATGGTGGCCCAGACCCAAGCTTGTCACTCTGAGAGATGGACAAACTCAGTGAATGACGTCAAGGAATTACTCAGGTTGGGTTCCTCTGAGTTGATTAAAATTCTCTCTTGGCTCAGACCCACAGGACCAAAATTGACTCTCTCCTCCCTGAGAGCATTTTTCCACACTACAAAGGAAGTAGAAATAAAGGCCCTTAAAACTTTCTTGTAAAGCTAATTAAAGCAAAATCTCCTGCATTCAACACTCTCAGAAAAAAATGAGAGTTTTGGTAAATTCCCAAGTAACTGAAACATACTTAAAATGGAAAAACGCACCTTTTTAAAAGCCATTTTGGATGGAAACCCTTTTTAATGCATACATTCTCCTCTTAACCTTCTCTGAATGACTCACAGCCATCATTGGTCACAGTGCTGCATCCTGAGTAAGGGCCTGAGTTAGCTGGGCTGTTTACCTCCATACCTGCTGACCCCAAATGCTGTGCTTTTTAACTCTTAGCCCATCATTTTTAGTTATTCTATATTCATCTTAGCATATTAGTTATTTGTATTTCGTTGCCTATGAGATCCTCTTAGTCAGGATCTCAGGATCATGTTTTTGATTTTTGATGGTTTCTTCTGGTCACTAATAATATCTGCCCCTAGCCCAGGCCCAGTCTATCTGAATTTTCACCTGCTAAATTCAATGCCATCAAAAAAGCAAAAGAAGCATGCTCAGTAGAACTGGCTGGAGCAAATCAAAAGGAGGATTAAAGGAAAGATGTGAGTATTTCTCTTATGAGTAATGCTAAAGAGTTCTAATGCATTTTCCTATCTTCTCTGGTCCTTGGCTATGTCCTATATAGAGAATGTTTCTGGGGAAGTGAGTGTTTCTATGGTGTTAAAGAAATATGAGGTTGGCCATAGATATAAAAGAGGGTCTTGCATAACAGTGCTGTGCAATAGAACTTTCCACAATAATGGAAATGTTCCATATCTGTGCCATCCAATACAATAGCCACTAGCCACGTGTGGCTCTTGAGCACTTGAAATATAGCTAGTGTCAACTGAAAGACTGAATTTTTAATTTAATTTAGTTTTAATTAATTTAAATGTAAATAGCTGGGGCACCTAGGTGGCTCAGTTGGTTAGGCATCCAACTCTTGGTTTCAACTCAGGTCATGATCTAGCAGTTGTGGGATCAAGCCCCGCATCAGGCTGTGCTCAGTATGGACCTGCTTCAAATCTCTCCCCCTCTCCCTCTCATTCACTCTCTCTCCCTCTCTCAAATAAATAAATAAAATCTTTAAAAAAATGAAAATAAATGTAACTAGCCATATTTAGCTAGAGGCTACTGTATTGGACATCACAATCTACAGAATAGAATAGTGGTTAAATGCATAGATTCTGGAGCCAGACTGCCTATTGTTCAAATTCTGACTCATATTTATTAGCTGTTTGGCCACAGACAAACCTCTTGAACTTTCTGTGATCCTCCTTTGTAAAATGGGGGTAATAATATTGCTTGTTTCGTAGGGTTGCTGTGAGGATTACACAGGTAATAAATATAAAGTGCTTAGAATAGTGTATGACAAACTAGTAAGTGCTATATAAATGTTAACCATTGTCTTATATTGGGTTTTTCCAAAAGCGTAATCCAAGACAAGAGTTTGAGTACAAACTGTTTATTTGGGAGTTGTATCAGTAAGGGAACAGGGAAGTGAGACAGAGAAGGGAAGATAACCATTACAGAGTATAGTAATAAGTAGGTTACAGCTGCAGGCAGCTGGGGCTTTATCCTGCTTGAGACCTTCTGGGATACTGTAGAAAGAATACCTAGAATTGTCCCATCCAACCAATGATAAACTCTCTACCCACCAACTCCAGTCCATCATCAGTTGAGGGGTGCTTCCCAGAGTACAAACTCCCCAACACATCTAGCCAGTCCCGCATGACCAAGCTTCTGGCCAGGCATAGGGTCACGGGGGCTTACAGTAGAAAGCTATGGGTGCAAATGGAACTGGTAAACATGGGTGGGGCATGAAGATAGTCTACTATAGTCATATTAATATTATAAAGAGTCTGCCACTCCTTAATGACCCCCCCCCCAGAAACATGCAGGAATAAGTTTCTCATCCATAATAATGTTGTGAAAGATTAGCAAACAGGTTGTTATATGCTGGTGTCACCCCCACCCATCTGATTCTTAAGGTCTTTCCCCAGAGTATCTAGAAAGCCCTTTGGCAGCCCCTGAGTCCTAGAGCCTGTTAACTCCAGTGCTCCTTTCATCAGCAGACAAACACACAGAAAGACCAGTGCTCTCTATTCTCTTGAAGCAATAAATCAAACCCATACAGAAGGCTGCCATTCAAAAGAAAATATAAAGGACATGCTGTCAGAGACTTATTAATGCTGGATGAAGGCCAGCAGCAGGAGTCGGGAGAGTGGGTGTGGGGGGTTCTCAACCTTGATTTATTAGTTTTCATGAATCGATTTTTTATTTCTTGTTGAACAGACCATATTTTCTCAAACCTCACACTTAGAAATTTCCTTGGCCAGGAAATTACTGGAGAATTTCTTCTGCTCATTGTTGAAGATAATTATATCAGGATTTTTTTTTTGTTTTTTGTTTTCTGTTTTTTGTTTTTTGTTTTTTGTTTATATATAGGTGTTTTCAACTCTCGACCTTGGTGAGTTAAAATTAAATTTTCATTCTCACTCCAGAAAGGATGGAGGGCTATGGGACATGGTAGAATGACTCTTAGCAATAATGCTAATTGTTAACATTTGACATTGTATTCAGCAGGGTGCTTAGTGTCATATAACAGAATCCTCTAAGCTAGTTTAAACAGGACAGTATTTGTTGCAGGGTATTGAGTAGCTTATGGAATTTTTTAAAAGGCCAGAGAATCAGGTCTGTTTTTGCCTTCTATTCAGAAATCAACCACACCGTGGAAATGTTCTAGTAGGAAGTTGTTGCTGTTCACCTATAGCAGTTTTGCCTCCAGGCAACTACTCCATGAGTGCCCCCAGAATATCCAGGACCCTCTTATACCACCAATATCTTAAAATGCTCACTCTTGCCTTCCAAGTGTTCATGAATGTCTGCCTGTTCATGAAAGATCACCAGAACCTAAATTTTGTGTGGAACTCTAGCTGCAAGAGGACCTGAGAGGAAGTGTTTTTAATTTTCTAACCTCTAAAGGAAGGCTTGCAAGAAGGGGTTTGGATGGTTATTGAGTACGCTACACTCAGCTTCACTTGGATGTCTAATAATCTTCTCTAAAAAGGAATTTTACAGTTTTTTTTCTATCCAAATCTAATTCTCCCCCACTTTTACTCATAAGGGTAAATGGCAGCACCAATAGCTTAGTGTTTTCAGCTCAAAATTAAGGTATTATCCTTAATTCCTCCTTTCCCTTCATCTATATCCAGTCCATCAGTAAGTCCTATTAATTCTACTCTCCCCACCCCAAACACATCCCAAATCCATCCATTTCCCTCCATCTCCACTAGTGTCTTAGTCTGTTTGAGCTACTATGACAAAATAACACAGACTAGGTGGCTTGTAAACCATAGAAATTTATTTCTCACAGTTCCGGAAGCTGGAAGTCCAGGATGAAGGCGCTAATATGATCAGAGAAGAGCCCCCTTGTGGGTGGCAGACTTCTCACTGTATCCTCACATGGTGGAAGGGGGCAAGGGAGCTCTCTCAGATCTCTTTTCCACAGGCATTAATCTCACCCATGAGGGCTCAGGACCTAACCATTTCCCAAAGACCCCATCTCACAACACCATCACACTGAGTATTGGGATTTTAACATATGGACTTTGGGAGGACACAAAAATTCAGACCATAGCAACCAGGGACCCTGGTCCAAAGCACCATCATCTCTTGTCTGTAGAATCCCAGTAGTCTTTGAACTAGTCTCCTGGGTGGGACTGTTGCCTCTGTAATCCCTTGTCCACATAACTCTTACAGTGATCTTTTATTTTTTTTTAAGATTTTATTTATTTATTTGACAGAGAGAGAGACAGCGAGAGAGGGAACACAAGCAGGGGGAGTGGGAGAGGGAGAAGCAGGCTTCCTGCTGAGCAAGGAGCCCGATGCGGGGCTCGATCCCAGGACTCTGGGACCATGACCTGAGCCGAAGGCAGACGCTTAACGACTGAGCCACCCAGGCACCCCTACAGTGATCTTTTAAAAGCAGAGATTTGTACTGAGTCTCTCATTTTCTTACAATTCTCCAGTATAATTAGAATAAAAAATTAAATACTTTTATATAGCTTTTAGGACAGATGTGATCTACCTCTTATCTGTCTCTCCAGTATCCTCTGATGGCAATCTCCCCTCACCCATATACGCACACTGGCTTTTTGAAAAGTCCTAGAGCTAACAAACCAAGACCTTTCTCACCCCAGAGCCTTTGATTTGCTGGTTCCTGTGCCTGGAAAAGCCTTTCCTATCTGTCAATCTTCCCCTTCTATGACAATACCCCCACCTAACACACACACACCCCCATCACTTTTTTGAGGGCTTTCTCCTTATCACTCCTTAGTTTTCAACTTAAAAATCAAACGTCATCCACTTAAGACACTTCCCCTGACCCCCCTCCCCATCTAAAGAAGTCCCTTCAGTCTCTTTATGATATTAATCTCTTTTTGCCTCCTTTACAGAACTTACCCCTCTTTGAAATTATCTCTGAAATCTACTTATTTGTGTATTATTTGTCTTCTTTCACTAGAATGTTAGCTCCTTGAGAGCAGCCTTCTTATATATCAGGTATCTCCAGTACCTGAAAGTGCCCAGCACAAAGTTGGCTTAATTAACTTCTGAAGAGTCATGGAAGTGTATGAATGCTGACTCTGTAAAACTTAGCAGTGGGCTAAGGGCTCTACTTAGGTCATTTTACATAATCCCTATGTATTAATCTGTGTTCTCCAGAGAAACAAAATCAATAGGAAATATATACGTATTTACTACAAGGAATTGGCTCACATGATTATAGAATCTGAGTAGGTTAAGATCTGTAGCCAGCAAGCTGGAGACCCAGGAGAGTAGATTGTATAGTTCCAGTCTAGATCCAAATCTGAAGGCAGGAAAAGACTGATGTCCCAGCTCAAAAACAGCCAGGCAGAGAAAAAATTCTTTCTTACTCAGCTTTTTATCATATTCAGGATTCAGTGGATGAGATGAGGCCCACCCACACTGGGGAGGGGAATCTGCTTTATTCAGTCTACCAATTCAAATATTAATCTTATCCAGGAACACGCCCCCACAGACACATCAGAAAAAATGTATGACAAATTTCTATGGTCTGGTCAAGATGACACAAACAATCAACTATCACACCTCACAATAACTCTTTGAAGTAGATACTATTATCCTTGCTTTCCATTTGAGAAAACCAAGTCTAGAGAAGTTAAATATTAGCCCAATGTCATATCAAATAAGCTTAAGAGTAGGATTTAAGCATAGACAGTCTGACTCCATATTTACATTTATTTGCCTCTTTCATAACAATTGTAGATGTTTATGGAGAAGCATAATACTCCTGATAAATGGTCTCCTGAGCTCCACCAATTCAAATAGGCATGCAATGTAGAGCAAACTCTAGGCAGACCCAACTATCTCTCCAGGTACCCAGACATAATTACTACAGAAGGCTCTTGGGGGACAAAATTCACTTGTTTATAGACCATCACATTCCTTTGGTCATCTCTTTTTATCTCTTCGGTATATTTGAAGACCATGGCAGCACCCTAGAACTTTTCAGAGAGGGAGCCTCCAGTCCCAAGACCAGAGCCCCATCTCTCCTGAGTTGCCTACTTCTCCACAGAGGGTAGATTGCGTGGGTCAGAGATGATGTCTATTTTCCAGAAGTGAATGAAGAAATGAACTATCAGGTATAGGAGTCAGAATTTACCAAAAGTCTTGACCCAAGGGCAACAAATATGATATTCCAATTGAAACCAGGTTCTAATCCTGAGAAGATAAAAATGCTATGCAAATTTCTGTCCAGAGACGGACAGTGCTTAGAACAGAGCTGGCACATAGTAGCCACCCAACATGTATTTGCTAAAAAGAAAAGTAGTAGTATAACAACTTGTTTTGCTTGTTTGTTAATTTGTTTTGTTTATTCATGATCACCACTGCCTTGCTGCATCATTGATGTGTTTGGATATCTAAGTTTGTGATCTGGACTTAGGAAAAACTGCATTGTTCTGTACAATAGAGGGATTTAAAAAATGAAGTTCCCTTAGGGCAGTCTGGAAGGGCTGTGTGAAAGAGAAAGAGAAGACAGCTGAAGCTTCAGAACTCACAGGGGTGAAGAGCTAGTGAGAAACATTTCTTGGTAGTTAGGGAATGAAATGAAGAACAAAAAAAAAAAATGAAAACAAAATCCCTAATATGAAAATTTAGTTTATTTATCTGGCAAATGGTGATGTGACTTCTCTCCTTACCCCTATATCTTTAATATAATTGATTATAATTTTTTTCTGTTTTGTTGAACTGGATATTTTTTAGGAAATCAAGGAAGAGTTTGAGTTTTATCTCAGACTCCACATGAGGAAGAATCAAAAGGCAGTACACACAAAAACTGAAACTTAGAGATGAGGCATGAAATCAGGGTTTGAGCTGACACTATCTTATAAGGGGGCTCGAAAGGGGTTAGTAGAGCTCAGCTCACATCTGGGGCTATACCAGTATCAGGACAGCCTTCAACGGAGAAATTTCTCAAGGTTATTGCCTTCCATTCAGAAGAAATGTGAGTCACCCCCCCCCATCCTTCTCTCCTGTGAGATCCCATTGGGAGTTGTTCATTGAAAAATCTTCATGCCATTGCATCAACCCCCTTGGACTCACCATGCCTGCCCCTAGCTCAGTTGTGACTCACAAGTACCTTGTTGCAAAAGAAATCCAGTAGAGGGCAAAGCTCTCACCCTATCTTCATTAATAAGAGCTTCGGTGTTCTCATGTGTCATTTGGTAATTGAGATTGTCAGTTAGTCGCTTCATTTCTGGTCCTCATTTTCCTCTCTTGCAGCCAAACTCAACCTTCAGCTCACACAATGGAAGTCAACAAAATGAGGTAACAGCTTTCTATGTGAGTCACTCTGGGTGACACTGTGTTCAGAGAGCACTGTGGGGCGAGTAGACAGAGTCCTCCAGGCAAGTGTTTCAGCCATCCAAGAACTGGCATTCAGCCCAAGAAACACTCTCACCTGATGACGGACTAGTGGGATGAGTCCTGGAGGAAATAGTTTCCCAACAGCCATAGAGAGTCTCTTGGCTCATGCACAGCAATGCTCTTCTCGATTAAAAATGTTGTCATCATTCACACTGCAATGTAAAATCCTTTTACACGGTGCTCACATTTCCATAGGCTTCCATCTACTCTGCATATTAAAGACAGGACCCTCCCATGAAAAGGTGACATCTCTTAAGTTACTGTTCTGCCCGAATAGCCCTAAATAATGGACAGAAAATGGTTTGAAGCCCTCAAAGGGCAAATGCAAGGAGAGAGATTTCTATGATCTATTTCTCTTTGCTGAGCACTCAGAGAAAAATTACAAGTGGTTGGAAGAAGGCTTTGTTTTCTAAAAGACTTTTAGTTATTCCTGAGAAATCCCTCTGCTTATTCCCGGAGAGAGGTCATCTCTTAGATGCTGTCAGTCAGACAGAGATCAGCAGTGAAGGATTGGTGCTCAGAGAGATTTCCAACTAATGCAGCCAGAGGAAAACTGCCAAAGAAGCAGGGCTCCTTAGGATAAGTAAATTGAAGGATATTTGGGGGATAAAAATAAAGCCTTTTTGAAAATGAAAGATATAAGGATGCTGTATATACAAATTGCCCTGTACATCAAATTCTGAACAGCAATGTCACCATTGCTGACTGTGCAGAGCAATGAATGACACAAATAAAGATCTTCTCAGCTATGCTTGCTGGCCCTTTCCTCCAAAGGTATCTATCCTGTTTCCATTCTCATTCTCACAGGACTTGCAATACACTTTGGTCATAATCTCAGTGGAAACTGGTTGAGAACTTTGGGATAGGGATTTTTTTATAGAGATTTATAGAGATTGGGGAAATACAGCCTAAATACAGAGACTGGCAGAGGAGAGGTAGATTGTCTAGCCTAGCCAGAGAGGACACCACCCCAGAGCTTTAACTCCAGAAGTAATCAGCACTAGCAGATTTTACTGGTGAAACAAGTTGATCAGGAACCCACAAGGGGAAGGACCACTCAAGAGTCTGAAATATTTCAAGTCATAGAATAAGGATCACACCCCAAACACCCAACAAGAAAATTGGTGGAACTGGAGCTGACCTCCCCCACCCCCATGAAGGTAAAGCTGAAATTGGAGTGTCAGAGCTGTATCCTCATGATGGAGTAGAGACAGTCAGTAAGGATCAACGTAGGGGTTCAGTATTGGGTAGGGTCATAAGAGAAGTAAGGAGAGCACTAACTTGGTAGTAGAGGATCCTGAAACACTGGTTCCTAGTTATAACTGTTAGCAAAAAAGAAAAGAAAAGAAAAAAGGTGGTCTGCAGGGAGAGGGTCTAAAAGGGCCCAAATGGGGGCTGAGCAGCTGGCAAGTAGTCTGAGGACCATGACAATTCCAGGCCCTGTAAGGTGGTGGGACAGATACTATTAAGATATATTCTGCCACAGTGAGACTATTCTACCAGAGAGGATTTGTAATTAAAATAGGCAAACAGGAAATATAAGACAGAGTCTGACAGTGGTTTCGTTGCAATTCTTAAAGAACTCAAGGACAAAACCCCAAAGACCCGAAAGACTAAAAAGCTCCTGATTGAATTTTAGAGCACTAAACAAGCAGTCAGGGGTTTTTGTGAGTTTCATTAAGTCTTGCCTACCCTTCCCTGTTCCACTCCCAATCGCAACTATTCTGTCTACCAGTAATGCACCTTAGTCCCTGGGCTTGGCAAAGCAATGTGTATGTTCAGTACAAAACTGGTAGTTCAACAGCAAAGCCAAAAGACAGCCTGACTTCATTATTTCCCGGGGCACCCAGTTTCTTTAAAGTAGGACCATTTAAAGTAACAATAATAATAGCAATGGAAGACAACATTTATTTCACAATTTCACACATCTAAGCTAAGGGCTAGCTAGCATTTATTATCCATTGGGTAAATCTTCACAACAACCCTATGAGCTATGTCCCATTACTGATCCCATTTTACAGAAGATAAAACTGAGGCTCAGGAAGATTAAGCAATTTCCCCAAAGTCACATGGCTAGTAAGTGCGTCTGACATATAAAGAAATCTGGCTCATTCAATGCTCCCTCCAACTTATTTCTGGTATAACAC